>NC_138225.1:20978404-21578404 GCF_964197995.2 Scardinius erythrophthalmus | reverse complement strand
ACACAGTGCAAAAAAGACTTCTCTTTACTATAAAGGTGTAGTTTCACATCCCTTGCCACATGCCGTTGATATTTGTGAGTTTGAAACTTAAAAAAAAAAAGACCTTTAAAAATGTGACCTAGTATTCAAATGCAATATCACATTTGTGAAGCTATAGGGGATAATATCTATAATATATAAGGCTCACATAACTATTGTCACTACAAATATCAAACATATACACAGTATATAAACAATTACAAACCTTTTATCAAAGAAAGCCTCTATAATCTGAGACCGAATTGGGTTGCTTTCCAAATCTTGGATTGTTTTAAAGTCATCTCTCCTTTAAATGAGAACACAAAAAAATTAGGCCTAAGTCTGACACATAAAAGGCCAGCATTATGGTTTTCTGTATAACCAAATTAAACCACCCAAGCAGACCTATTAATCAAGCATAACACTAGTTCTGTCATGACAACTCTCAGAGTGTTTGGCTGATGTGATGGATATGACCATGTCGATATTTTTGCCATGGCGGAATAGATCTGCTACGCTGCTACTGCTGTACAATGTAGCACACATGAATTACCCATACGGTTGGAGCTGGGGAAGGTAAGGGTTTCTGAAATCATAAAAGTATTTGAAGGTTGAGCAGCGAGCTCATTAGCTACTGATACAGAAGGAACCAATCAGCTGTGCCCTACAGAGAATTATGTGATTGCAAGCAAACTGAGATCAGCCTGTGCCATCTAGAGTTGCATGACAGAACTTTGCATTTTTTCTAATAGTAAGTACCAGCAAACTGGTTTGATTTGATTCTTGAAAGTCATTCTGTTGCAACACTCAAGCTGGAAACATTCTGCAGAATCATCTCCCAAACAAAACAACACTTGTAGATTACCGTAATGTTTCCTCGTTCTGACTGAGCTGCTTAAAACGATTGTGGAGGATTCCGATCTGCTCCAGTGAAACTGAGAGACAATGAAAGAATGGAGGAGATCATCAAACGGATTACTCACTAACTGGCACAATACACTATGTGTGAAGTTAAACAACTGCTAAAACTAAATCCTAAATGTCTCACAGTGACATTTGTAACTGAATTATGAATGATCACGAGTCATGCAGAAACCTTAAAAAGGATCGGTCAACCAAAAATACAAAATTCTTTCATTATTTACTCACCGTCATGTTGCTCCAAACCCTTATGACTTTATTTCTTCTGTAGAACACAGAAGGTGCTGTTAGAGACTGACCAGTCATTGTTCACTTACATGGAACAAAATGAAAATGAGTGAGGC
This sequence comes from Scardinius erythrophthalmus, assembly GCF_964197995.2. NCBI lineage: Eukaryota > Metazoa > Chordata > Actinopteri > Cypriniformes > Leuciscidae > Scardinius > Scardinius erythrophthalmus. The sequence goes on along the minus strand of NC_138225.1, from coordinate 21,577,121 downwards.
TTGAGGCTGTCATTCTGCCTAAACACCTGTCATATGGGTTTGGAACGACATGAATGTCTAAATGATGGGGGTGAATCATCACATTTTTAGGATACACACTGTAGGCTATTCTTTATTTTTGTTTCCTTGTGGGTCTGTAGGACATTGCCAGCAAACTAAGCATAAATAACCACTTGTGAAACCAGATGCACAGTTTGCAGTGTTGTCATCCTTTGTCTAATTATGAATGCTAATTACCACAAGTCCATATTAGGTTTTTTTATTTTACAAAAAAAGGCTAAATATTCCAATAAGTAGCATACGCAGTAGATCTATTCTAAACAGTTGATTACACCACTTCAGTGTGTTGTGAAAAGATGACATTTCCGATTTGTCACTACATTAATTCTCACTTTACATTTCCTGAGTTAAATGGTCTTGCGTTTGTCAAACATTACAATATAAGTAATGGGATATGAATGACATTAAACCCTTCGTAATAGTTATACTCACAGCCTGTCTTCTGTGACAGGGTTCGATATTGATGGTTATCCGGCAAAGACTGAAAGCTCCCCATCACGATAGTGATCCTACACCAAGCGTGTATGCAAGTCTGTTCCTCGATCTTCCGGTGGTTTGGGTTTCACTCGTACAGCCGTGTTTGCTTTGCAGAACAAACGCATGCAAATTGCATTATGCCTTGTGAGAATGAGAACATGTCCCCAGGGTCCTAACGCCGCATAAACATCCTCCGCAGGAACTGCTGTTCGAAGAATTCACGCCTACGACGCTAATCCAGTTTGTAAACCTTTATCACACCCAACAGATATTAAAAAATGATCAAATGTGTCTATACAATGAAGACTGAATTGAACGAAGCTATCTCGGCCACATTCATTCATAATACATGTAACCGTGACAGCAGCAGACGTAACGTTACAGCTCTTTCTGGAAAACAGAAATGAAACACTGACATTTCTGAGAAGACCATAGAAAAGCAACCTTTGACAAATTGGCGAGATAATAGCAAAGGAAGGTGAGATCCATTTGTTTTGTCATGTCAAAATTGTTGCGTCTTCAGCTTTCCTTGAAAATACACACACAAGCCCTTCACTCTGATGATATTATTTTTATTCAGCAGCGGGAAGTAATGGATGCACAAACACATAAACATGATAAGCTTGGGAATTTTTTTTTTTTTTTTTTTTAAGGAGAAGCATTTCGAAGTAATTTCCTAATTTATTACCAGACTCTAAATTAAAGTCTACTTTTTATCCCTATACTGTCTACAAGACTTGGTTTAAACGCCTTAACACTTCAAGCATACCTGGAAAGCAGTACACAGGTGCATTGCTAAATCTATTTATATTTGTAATGTATTAATCCACCACACGATGGCAGTAAAGATTAATCAGACGTCGATCAACCCATATAAGATGCTGCCCGTATTTTCCTCACTTTGCAAGCATAGGATGTAGTCATATAAAATGACAATACAATTGGAAATAATGAAGATATGACTTTGAATAAACCAATAAAACGCAGCGATTTCCAAACAGGCGTAGGCTACTACTGTTCCAAGGAGTGTGCTTGTGAGACGTGGATTTTGAGAGAGAAATTGATTCATTGTGATTAATCAAATGTATTTATTTATTTTTTTGGGTTACTTTTCAGTATAGACTAACAATTCTGATAAATTCTGAAATAAATTGTATTATAAATAGAGCCAAATTCGTCATTTTGCAAGGCAGCAATCTGATTTGTACTGAGCATTGCTCTTACACATTGAAGACTTCAAAATAAAGCTGACAGTTTGACCCAATTCAGATCCAATGTGTGGACAATAGTTGATTAAAAACTTTGAAAAAACTTCAATTCAGCAGAGGACTACTCGCCTTGACCTAGTTTAGAAGAGCTGTACATTTATATCCACTTGAGAGAGAGCACACCAACAGCAAAAAAACAAACAAAACAAAAACAAACAGAAAAGGTGTTTGTCTTTTTTTCTGGCTTTAGAGCTGCTTTCTCAGTTGCACTGAAGTTCTCTATAAATAAGCCAATCATTATGGTCTCAGCTTAACTTTATGTCCAACAATAATTATGGACCTGGCAAGTCTAGAATTTATCATCTTTATTTGTTGACTAATGCTGGTACAATTTTCAGGGACTTTCATTGTGATATTCCCACAGTGACACTAGACTGATTGACTACAAAGTACAAGTTTATCAGGGATAAATTATATTACTTCAGTCATGTAAAAAAAACACCTGCTTGAACAACCCATGGGATTACATTTATATAATTCATTATACATTTCATTTAGCTATTATGAAATACCTCAAATGCCATTATGAGCAAAGTATAAATACAATTGTGCACACACTACATTTAGTGTGATATGTGCTGCACAATGATTCATAAAGTATTAAACAATCGAAATGCAAAACATTAATTCAATTTTAGTGCAAGCAGAAAGATTAGTCAAGGTGGTTTATTTCAATATAACTGGTGATGCAAGATAATGAAGAGAATCATATTCTGATGTTACAAATTTAAGTCAGAAATGACTGAACCTACTCTTACTTTCAAAATGAGGTAGATGCCTTGGTAGATTTGAATCTCATTGCTTTAAAATCACAAGAAACTTTTGGTCATGCATTAGTTCCATATGCATAAGTCAAGTCACCTTTATTTATATAGGCTTTATACAATACAGGTTGTTTCAAAGCAGCTTCAGAGTAATAAACAAGAAAAAAACAATCAATGATTAAAACTTCATCAAATAGAAGATAAAATAAAAAATTCTGTTGTAAAGCAGCTCTACAGAAGACCTTGATATGAAACTGTATACCAAAAAAAGAAAAGGTTTTGCATGTGTACCATGAAAACAGGCTCTTTTCTTTGCTTGCCTTAGTGCTTTCAATAACTTTACGCAATTAAACCATAGCTGTTCCCCCGCATAATATTTTACCTTATTACATTAACCAACAAACCCACTATCAATAACAGAATTCACATGTGGTCATATACGTTCCAAACAAGTAAAGCACATCTTTAAAGAACAAACATTAATATTAGTTTAGAAAACAAAGGGAATAATTGCAGTGCAAACCCTGGGTCTGGCTCTCGGCCAACTTCTGATGCACCTCACGCTTCGGCCGCCCCCACCAGTGGAGAGAGTCACTGTCTGTGTCTCAGTACCCCCAGGACGCCCTCTCATTCAGAGCAGCTGTTGTCTGAGAGCTAGAGGCAGCTCTCTGACACTCTGTCAGACTCTCCTCTTAGAGCCCTTCCTCTGCATGCCAAACAGCCAGTGTGTCCTCACATTCTCATGATAGTGCTTTCATTAAAAGCAAATATCTTCAATTAAATCACCATAAATGTGCACTGAAGGCATGGAATTGTGCGATGACCCCCGCCGTTTGATCTGTAAGCTCATATTAGGAATGTGACATCTAAAAATTGGATTTTTTTTTTTTTATTCAAAGCTTTGTTATTATTCGGGAAGGAGAGAGCTGCCTTCTTTCATTGTCAGTTATGTCAACTTTTACCGGATAGGAGTGGACATCATGTCCTTGAGCTTTATAGCAAAGCCGCGGTCCAAAGAAAGGAAATTCATTACACCTCTGAGCAGACAGCCTACTCCTTCGGTAAACAGAGTAATGTTTCAAAGCTCATGAGAGGGTCTTACTGGTCGGCCTATATATTCTATCATACAATATTGGAGTCTTGGTCATCTACAAAGCTAACAAAGCTTTCAAATGGGATTAAAACGCATCTTCAATCATTAGCACAAATTGTAATAAAAAAATAAAAATAAAAAAAAGTGTAAAAACCTATTTAAAGATAACCATATTTAACTCTGTTCATATTTTGAATGCTTTTCTGGTTATAGGTAGAAAGTCAAACATTTGATCAAACATAAACTGATTGCATTGCAGACTGTGGTCGATGTGTTCACTTCCCTTGCTGTAAAGACCCTGTGTAACCCCTCTAGTCCTACTCACCCAGCTCCCAAGCGGGACTCGAACCAGTGTCTAGCAGAGATCAGGGGAGTGAGGTTTACCTGTACACTGAGTGTGAATTACCCCACCATTATTGGGGGGTACTGCTCCTTCACTTATTCTATGACCATCATGGTCCACTACCATATCAATCCCCACCGTGATCGCCAAGTGCAACATGTGTTGTGCAACACACATACAAGGTCTAAACATGCGACAAACTGATAATCAGTAGGCTACAGAATATCTCATTGTTATTATATATCCAAAAGAGAACTGTTTTGATCAACTCCCAAAAGTTAGAAGTTAATGGCACAATATGTAACTTTTTTGCTTTAAAAATAGCAAAAATCACTATATCTATGTTATATATTATGTGTACTTACATTATCCCGACTGTTTCCAACAACTTTCAAACCAGGAGAAATTTGTAATTTAATTCGAGAAACGTCCCGTTTCTTTATTTCCGTTTTGTCGCCACCAATGGCGTCATATCCGCGTTGTCCCTGGTTTCCGCTCGTGCTGCCATGGCAACCAGAGCTATGAACCAGAGCCGTCTGAAGCCTCTGTTATACTTTCAAAGTCAAAAGGTCAAAAGGGCGCGCGTTCATTAGGTTAAAACCGCGAAAGAGATGGAAATAACATGGACGCCGAATTTGGAAAAAAACGGAAAACGCATGCATGCTAGAAATAGAACCAATGCCTATTTTTGCAAGCCTGTTGGAAGGATTTCCAGGCAAAATAGAATAGGAAAAGATGTTTATATGTCATTTTTACACGAATACATATTAATAAATGTCATTTTAATGTTTGAAAGTGTCTAGGTTTTGACATAAATGCAAATATAAACTATAAATATAAAAAATATTATCGATTATACTGTCCCGACCGATCTACTGCGCATGCGTTGAACGCGTTCACCGAGCGGACCTCAGCAGAAAGTATAAATACAAGTAGTCCGCATCCGAGCTGTGCGCAGCTGTCGTGTACGCGTCCAGACTGGAGTACAACAGAGGCTTGATAGTAACCAAAGCGACTGACGCGGACAACTTTGTAGTTCGTAATGTCTATTTGCACACTGTTTTGTTCAAACATTATGGACCATGGCAAGCAGACTTTGGATAAAAAAAGGAGAACTAAAACGAGAATCAATATCAGCGCGGTGTTATCGAGATGCCGAGAGCTCCCATAGACAGTATATAAACGAGAGCTCCACGTCCGAGATTTCGACCGCTCCTACATGTACTTTATTAAACAGGTGAGCACATTTACATAAAACTAATCAATGTTTTATAATGTTCAACAATGATAAAATGTCAGAATATGATCTGTATGTTATTCTAATGTTGATCTAGTTTACTGCTACACTGTTAGAAAAATCTGTAGAAATTACAGTATTACTGGCAGCTACTTGCCAGTAACTTACTGTAGATTTAAATTGATGTTATTTACTGGCAACAATTTGTTCAAAATTAAATGAACATTAAACATTAACAAGTCTTTATCTTTACAGAATAAAACTAAAATAACATCCTCATGCAAAGCATTCGGGAACCAAAATCTGAAGGAAAAAAACAGAAAAAGGTTGATGAAGATTTCTGGTTCCCAGAATGCTTTGCATTAGATTGTTATTTTATAATTTTATTCTTTAAAGACAAAGACTTGTTAATGTTTAATGTTCATTTAACTTTGAACAAACTGTTGCCAGTAAATAACATAAATTTAAATCTACAGTAAGTTACTGGCAAACAGCTGCAAAACTACAGCAAATTTTTTACAGTGTAGTCTCATACAGACAGACTAACACATACATTTCAACACATTCAAATGCTAGTTTAGTGTGCTAGTGTAATGTTAGACCAAGTGAAACAGCGCTGCGTTACCTCACAAGTTTAATTTGTCTAATAAACTGACCTCTGAGTAGTAATTCTGCGTGTAGTTTGGTAGAATGAAATGTCCGTATTCCTTTTATATCCGTGGGACTCGCGTCGCGTTTGGAGCTGATAGCTGTCTCTTAGCAATCCCGAACTGCTTCATATCACAGTCATGATAAAAGCATCGATGTTTTCAGTCATCCATAAACATTATTAGATCGGTCGGCTTGACGTTGACGACAAGATCCATAATTCTTAGCAAATGTTGCGTCATCAATCTACGCCTTTGTTATTGTAAATAGGTTAGCGACCCCTAGTGGCGAAAAATGCCATACTGTACGTTTAAGAGCATTGAAATACCATTCTAATTACTAGTAAAAGTAATACCTTTACAAGAAGCCTATTGCCAATTTCAGAGTTTTTCCTGGCTCAAAATTAGGCGGAGGTGGTAAAATCATAATAATGTATTTTAATAATAAGATAATTAAATGTGTATTTTTTGTAGATCATCATATAGCCTAATTTGTTTTCCACATTTTTTTGTTGGTGGAGCTTGGTATCTCTAGGGGGGTCCGGGGGCATGCCGGGGAAAAATTTGTACATTTTAAAGATAAATTCATTAATCTGGTGCACTTTGAGTCACCCGAATCCACTATTAAGAATGCTTGAATCTGATTGGTTGACGAACGTTCTAAGGTGTGCATTATTTTCAGGGAAACGCACAGCTAAAGTAGTTCCAGGCAGGTCTTGACCGCATTACGTTTCCATATCACTTCGCGTAGTTAACTGTAATAACGGAAAATAGGATACAATTCATAACAAGAAAAAACATTTAGCCCCTTATGCGCTTGATCTGCAATTTTCAATGTCTAGCTTCACAATCAATGGAAACATGCAGTTTAATTTTAATAAATAAAGTATATTCCTATCTATAATCAATAGAAAATTAAACTGAATATAGGCTAAATAAATGGATAGTCCTGCAGCACGGATTTTTATTGCAGATAATATAACAAATAAATAATTATTAATAGGCCTTACTTGTTAAAAGGCTTTTTTTTATTTTTTTATTTGGCTAGTCTACTGTCATCTGTCAATAATAGAAAAAAAAGAATGAACGAATTAATTCAAACGAATTGAATTAATAAATAAATAATAATATTGACGCACATGCTTTTCTGTCTCATTGCAACATCTCTCTCTAATAACTGCATAAAGCCGAGCCGAGGACACACTTTAAGGCCGGTTATGTTATAAATCTAATTTGATGACTGATCATGCCCAAACGCGTGTTCAGCGCGTTCAGTCTGTGTTCAAAGTCGGTGATTAAAATATGCTGCGATGAAAACAGTCAGAGAATGTGTCAGCTAGTCGTGTGTCCCCAGCATTAGTCTATCAGTGGCTCAAACCTCCGTTACTAACTCTAAAATTACGTTTTGGAATTAGCAACGGAGGCATTGGATTAGATGCGTAAGAAATTAGTGCTACATACAAGAGCGTTTTAATGACAACAACTTTACAAACGTCATGAAATACATAATCTGAACAATGTTTCGAGGTGTGGTAACTGTAGTATAAGCGGAATAATTGACTTCAGGCCGTTGAATTATTAGAAAAATAATGCACACCCGAGGTGAACGGCCACTCCGCTTCGCGTCGTGACCGCATTACCACCTCGGGTGTGCATTATTTTTCTAATAATTCAACGGCCTGTCGTCAATTATTCCTTACATTATCCACCCGCAAACCGCCTATATTCTTTGATTTAGATATCTGCATCTGATCATCACATTGATTACAATTATTCAAATTCTTAGTGTTAAGCATGATAATATGGTATCATATCACACTGAAGTAGGCTGCTTTAAAATGAATTTAAAATAAAAGTTCTTCTTTTGGCAAAATTACATTTCCTTAATAGCCTAAACAGAGGCTTTACTCCCTTCAAGCTTAAATTGTCAATGTTTCATTATATCACTGTTTGAAAACAATTTTTTGTACCTTTATAAAGGGCATTTTCCCCTAATTTTATTAAATGTACGCTCCATCTTTCATTTCAAATTCTTAAATTTGATAAATATATTCAATTAAAATACACTCACCTAAAGGATTATTAGGAACACCATACTAATACTCAGGGCCGGTTCTAGACATTTGGAGGCCCTAGGCAAAATTCATGTTGGAGGCCCCCCACCCCCAATAAAAAACACTTGAAACAAATATGATTCCTAACTTTTTTATTTATACAACATTTCATTTTAAATTTAGTATATTTTTACTTACACAGTACATAAGTTTGGACAAATTACTATTTTTAATGTTTTTGAAAGAAGTCTCTTATGCTCATCAAGCCTGGATTTTATTTGATCAAAAATACAGAAAAATAATATAGTGAAATATTATTACAATTTAAAATAATGGTTTTCTATTTTACTATACTTTAAAATATATTTCTGTGATGCAAAGCTGAATTTAGTGTCACGTGATCCTTCAGAAAACTTTATAATATTCTGATTTATTATCAAATGTTAGAAATGGTGCTTAATATTTATTTTATAACATGTGATACTTTTTTTCAGGATTTTTTGATTATTAAAAAGTTGTTTTAAAAAAGTCTTCACTATCACTTTTATATATTTAACACATCCTCGCTGAATATTCCTGTTTTTTTTTTTTCTGTATTTTTGATCAAATAAATGCAGGCTTGTAGAGCATAATAAGAAACTTCTTTCAAAAACAATAAAAATAGTAATGGGTCCAGACTTTTTACTGGTAGCCTACTACATCAAACTTTATCTAAAGTAATCTCTTTTTTGTTTAATGAAGATGTTATTGTTCTTGTTGTTATTTTGCTGGTGTATTCAGTTTATTCACAGTTCCAGAATACCACTTCAGTAGATGAACATAAACGTGCTTTTATAATTGTTTTCATAGCTGCGTTATGGGCAGATATTGCATTGCTACCTTAAATATGCTATACACAAATCAAGTGGAAGAGAAAGATACGATCGCTACTGAGCAGGGAAAAAAATCTAAACTAATATTCGTATAGGCTATGATGTCAGGGTATTATCTAATCATCAGCAGAATATAGAAGATAGACCCATAGATATGAGATCCTTTATTTGAAACATTTAAAAATGTTGCAGTGTGTTGGTTTTTTAACTTTGAATACAAACGTCTTATCTTTTACTTTTGTAGCTTTTTTACTAGTCAGCTCCCAACGCGATGTTATTCATTGTACGCGCAAATTCAAAGCGTCGCGTCTGGGCACGTTAATGACGCTCGCACTCTTTTAAACTCGTAGACTAACAAAGCGGTGAATGATTTTTCCAGAAATGACGCTGATCTACAGTAGCCCACACGTTTATATTTAAAATACATTGCAATCACTCCAAAATCGATGACCTGCATTACGAGCTGTGCTTCTTTGCGTGCCTATGTAGACTTTTGTACAGTCATGGGCTGGCGTTAATGTGACGTAATGTAACAGTCTATGGTTAAGATAAACATCGTCACTATTTTTAGTTAATTAATAAATTTTGAAATAAATTGTAGATAGGACATTTGTACATTTATTTATTTATTTTTTATTTTTTATTTTTTTGTCCCTCTGTCTGGGCCCCATCCCGCCAATCGGGCCCTAGGCACGTGCCTAGTTTGCCTTTGCGTTAATCCGGCTCTGCTAATACTGTGTTTGACTCCCTTTCGCCTTCAGAACTGCCTTAATTCTACGTGGCATTGATTCAACAAGGTGCTGAAAGCATTCTTTAGAAATGTTGGCCCATATTGATAGGATAGCATCTTGCAGTTGATGGAGATTTGTGGGATGCACATCCAGGGCACGAAGCTCCCGTTCCACCACATCCCAAAGATGCTCTATTGGGTTGAGATCTGGTGACTGTGGGGGCCATTTTAGTACAGTGAACTCATTGTCATGTTCAAGAAACCAATTTGAAATTAATCGAGCTTTGTGACATGGTGCATTATCCTGCTTGAAGTAGCCATCAGAGGATGGGTACATGGTGGTCATAAAGGGATGGACATGGTCAGAAACAATGCTCAGGTAGGCCGTGGCATTTAAACGATGCCCAATTGGCACTAAGGGGCCTAAAGCGTGCCAAGAAAACATCCCCCACACCATTACACCACCACCACCAGCCTGCACAGTGGTAACAAGGCATTATGGATCCATGTTCTCATTCTGTTTACGCCAAATTCTGACTCTACCATCTGAATATCTCAACAGAAATCAAGACTCATCAGACCAGGCAACATTTTTCCAGTCTTCAACTGTCCAATTTTGGTGAGCTCGTGCAAATTGTAGCCTCTTTTTCCTATTTGAAGTGAAGATGAGTGGTACCCGGTGGGGTCTTCTGCTGTTGTAGCCCATCCGCCTCAAGGCTGTGTGTGTTGTGGCTTCACAAATGCTTTGCTGCATACCTCGGTTGTAACGAGTGGTTATTTCAGTCAAAGTTGCTCTTCCTTTAGCTTGAATCAGTCGGCCCATTCTCCTCTGACCTCTAGCATCAACAAGGCATTTTCGCCCACAGGACTGCCGCATACTGGATGTTTTTCCCTTTTCACACCATTCTTTGTAAACCCTAGAAATGGTTGTGCATGAAAATCCCAGTAACTGAGCAGATTGTGAAATACTCAGACTGGCCCGTCTGGCACCAACAACCATGCCACGCTTTCCCATTCTGACATTCAGTTTGGAGTTCAGGAGATTGTCTTGACCAGGACCACACCCCTAAATGCATTGATGCAACTGCCATGTGATTGGTTGATTAGATAATTGCATTAATGAAAAATTGAACAGGTGTTCCTAATAATCCTTTAGGTGAGTGTAATTAGACACTAGGCTGTTACCAATAAAATTAAATAATTTACATTGAAAATTTTATTAAATTAGATCATTTTAAATATTTTTGAATATGCAAATAAGGAATGTTGAAAAAAATGATACTTTATGAAACTAGCATTTTGTCATTCAACATTGACACTTGCTTGAGAAGTTGAAGTCGTTCTCTATCTCCGTTGCTTCTAGCCACGGTGGTTAAAAATGGTACGGTCCACAATAGGGGTGTCTGAAATCGCTTTACATTAAAATGTTCCTACAGTGAAAATAGGAGTTGACTTGTATTGTAACTGTAATTATATTTTTTCACAATATCAGAAAAATTATCTGACCCCCCCAAAACTGATATTTCTGACCGTGACCCTGATGGGATTGAGGTTTAAGGGGGTAAGTGTAACAGAGGCAAGCTAGTGAGAGCTGCATAGTTAGAATTACAGGGGGTACTGGGGGGTACTATACCCCCCAATGAAGACCCAGTACCCCTGTAATTCTAACTCTGCAGCTCTCACTAGCTTGCCTCTGTTACACTTACCCCCTTAAACCTCAATCCCATCAGGGTCACGGCACCAATATAACCCCTGGTCCTACTCGAACAAGCGTCTCTGGCATGGAAGGCATGGAAAGCTTACAAGGACGCAAAAGGCCGCAGTCGCTAGTGCGCCTCTTGAGATCAGGGGAGTGAGGTTTATCCGCACAGCTCTCACTAGCTGGCCTCTGTTACACTGGCCCTTTCCAGAAACTTTAAGCAGTCACATAAGCCTCTATTTACATGCATAAAAGTGAGCAGGACATCTCATACTGCAACGCAAACTTTGGTGTATGACACCAATTCAAGTGTGGTACAGTCTGATTGACAATATCATAATGCCAGCAATCTACAGAACAAAACAAATGATGCCCAGTCAAATACAATTATTTAAGACTTGGTTTTATGTCTGCATCCTTTATATCTGGGCACTGATCATAACTGCTGCTCTATTTTATTTTGAGCAAGCAATGCCAAGTCAACCTTCCCTACCCTGTCCCATTTTACTCTTGAAAACTACCACTTGGAGAATTGATCACGTTTAACTAAAATTTACATTCAGCAACAAAACACCATGCAGGGCATTAAGAAAAGTTTAAGAAAAAGACCTAAATGTACTACTAATGCATTTTTGTTCCCAAAGAAATGCCATGGGAACTGTGAGAGTCGTTATAGGTCAGATCTAAATGAGAGGCTGCCTACGGTGACAGCTCACACCAGATAAATATTTAAATCACACATGGTGGAAAATATAAAAGTAACTGCAGCACTGCAGTTGAGAACAGGACAAGGGAGAAATACATAAAACATAAAAGTTAAAACTCACTCATTATGTATTGGCGAGAACGTGAGGCCATGATATTAGAACATCTGTGGGAAGTGACGCAGATCAGAATGACATCCAACAATTTAGAATGATAAAGAATTTAAGTGTCGAATTTACTGCAGTTAGTAGATTAATTTGAAATGTCCAGTTGAAATGACACATCTAAAATCTGCAAAAGCTCTCAAATGCAAAACAAAAATACACATCATGTGACTGGTGGAATTCATTGTAGTTGCAGTGTAAGCAGTTTTACTGTGAGATTTTGAATTAAAAAAAAATGTGTGCTACATTAAAGGTCAAATAAAACCTGAGATAAGAGCATGTCACACATTTCTATTAAGTGGAGTTTCAGACAGGAGCTCCTCTGTGAATCCCATTAGCTTTTCAGAAGGGACAAGCATACTCCAAAATTCATACATTTTCAAGAACAGATTGCGCTGTGTCATAAGAGAGGAAGCAAAATTGTTAAATCAGATCCAATGTTGTGACTGCAGTTAGGTGATTATTCATGATGAACTCTGAACAGCTAACTTTAGAATAAGCATCGTGTGATACTGTTAATTGTTAGATAAATTAATTGTAAAAGTAAATATCACGAAACTTTAACCATGTATTGTCATATATTCATATTTGACATTTAATGCTTTTTAGACAGCCAAGTTACAAGTTAAAGAATTCATTTTTATACAGTAAAAAATATATTTATATAAATATCATATAAAAAAATCAAGATATTTGATTAGAAAATATTATATTAATTTGTCAATATTTTTTATATGATAGTTTCCTTCCTCTCTTTTCCTCTATCTGTGTGTGCAGGCATCAGACAGCTTTGTTAAACGGTAGTCGCCTCTCTAAAACGTTTCCATCCGCTTCACATATTCATGAGTACAACACAAACACATTAAGTTACTTGCAGCGAACAGAACACTTACACCTTTCAACCAGAGGAAGTTCGCATTCAGCCATTCGGCCAATTAAAGTGTGACATTGTTTCATGGCGGCAACAAGATTAATCGTGCGACAGAAGCTTCTTGAATTAGATATATCGAGGTTCTTGAAAAACCCCTTTCAAACTGGTCTTTCCTAGGGATTGCCATATTAATCTCCCCCTCTTTTCATTCTTCGACGAGGAGCTCATCTGCTCTGTCTCTGCGTGCCATGAATCAAGCATTTGTGACTTGCATACAGAGGAAGCTTCCTCAGGCTGTTCTCTCATGGTAATCCCTGACAAACGCCTCTTTCCCAAAGAAACTCACATTTAGCCTGATTTTTTGGCGGATTATGACACAGACAGTCGGAGACAAGCAACCTCGTCTTTGTTTTGAGAGGCCAACTGGACTTCGGGGCTAACATTTGACCTTGGGGAATTCATTTGTACATTTAAGTAGATAATAAAAGCGTATTGGCCCACTGTTGCAGATCTTTCAGGCAACCAGAGGTTTCTTTTACGATGCCTCTGTGGCAATTGATCCGTCTTTTTGCTGTAACACTTCCCAAACGGCCTCTTAAGAGAGAAGATTAATGTAACGAGGAAGGTGGATGACAAAGAATGTTGTTCAAACAAACAGTAGTAAAGACTGCCCTATATTAATATAATCAGAACAATTAATCAGTTCACACGGTCGTAGGGGAGACTGTCCTCTTAGCTTAATTCAAGGTCAAAACCCATAAAATATCAATGGATTACTCAATTAAATGCTCTGTGTTGTTCAATGTATGCGTGAAGGGTGTATAAAGAGGACGCTCATCTACAGCATAACCAGGAAAAATGAAATAGGCAATAGGCTTTTGGTAAAAGTGTAAATGCTTTAACATAGTATAACAATCCAGTCCAGCTTCTTGTGAATAAACCATGAGGTTTGTCCCTTGGGTCACCTTGCAGAAAACAATAATGGTCAGACTGCCTGTATAAACTCCTGGTTGAGAAGGATGGGCTGAATCTACTCAGACAATGGCTAGCAAAGTGGATCCTTGAGGACATTAAATTAGCCAAAAGTTTCAAGGCCACATAATAGAATACCGCAGTGCAATTTACCTCCCAACAGACGAGAGTCTGAAGGGCTTCCTTTCTGTCCATTAGGTCAAGGTTTTATGTTGACATTGTCAGTGTATAAGAGCATCTAAAATGGCTCACAATAGCCTATACCTGAAAGAAAGAGGAAGAACTGAAAAATGTAGCCAATTACACACATAACCTTGCAATGGGAAAGAACAGAGAAATTGATTGCAACGTTAACTGTGCCAGTCCTGTGCTGCATCTCAGGTAGCTTTGCTCACTTTGAGAATAATGCTGTAATTAAAAGAAATATTATCAATATTAATTTTGTGGTATTTATACCGTGGAAAGCAAAGAATGTAATTATTCAATTAAAGGCTTTGAAATCTATAATCCAAAAACATAAGACTGTGGAGCTAAAGAATGTGCCAGAGTAAATGACATGAAATTCAACGTCAATCCATTCATAAAAATGCCTTAATCCACTAACACATTAATGCAAATTTAAAAAAGGAAAAGTCACCTTCTCTGAGGGTGACCTGTGGACACTGACACTGACATAAATGTAACTACCATTTCATAAAAAAACATTTATCAATTTCAGTTGACCTAACCTGTCAACAAAGTCATCCAGAATCCTTTTAAAGGAGGGTAATTGAGTCTGCTTAAAAGGTAAAGTGTATTGAGGCATGTGGAGGCAATACATATACAGCATTCAATGCTTCCAGCAGTCAGTCACCAATTTCAACAAAATGCATTGTTTTTAAATTGCATGCATGAATTTACAATTAAACCAGCTCTGTGCAAGAAGATGTGAATGAGGGTGTGAAATGTTTGGAACCATTTATAACTACAACAAGATACATAACTAGATTTAATTTCATGTTATTGTGCAACTATATATATATAGTGAGACCCAAGTAAAAGCATTATATGCCTTGGACTGGAGGTACGGGGTCAAAGGAATTTGAAAAGGACATATTGTCAAGTCAGTTCTGCTACACAATTCCCAAGGGTGAGCAAAGATATCACCTCACTCACTACATCATATATATATATATATATATATATATATATATATATATATATATATATATATATATATATATATATATATATATATATATATATATATATATATATATATATATATATATATATACGTGTGTGTGTGTGTGTGTGTGTGTATATATATATATATATATGAAGAGTTCAGATGCAAAAGCCTCTAAGTGCCATCTGAAATTTGCTTCCAGAATGATCATTTTTATCAAGCTTGTATATTTATGTTCAATAATTTCACTTAAATGGCAATGCAAATTACCTATTAATTGTCATTTAAGTGAAATTACTTAACTTAAATATACAAGCTTGATAAAAATGATCATTCTAGAAGAAAATTTCAGATGGCACTTAGAGGCTTTTGCATCTGAACTCTTCATATATATATACACTATACATTTTTATTATACTGTATTAAAACATAAGGCTTTAGAAGCTTTAAATACCTTTAGCGTAAAGACAGATTGTATCAACATTGCTTAATTTTCTCACAATTTCACACTGCTCTCCTGGAAGTTGCAGTGGCCAATCGTGCATGTGGAAGGGATCGAACATTAAAAAAAATAAAAAATTCAAGGTATGTTGGACATGTTTTAGTTTTTATCTACTTGACCTGTTATTTTATAAATAACAAACTACAGTTTTGATCACTAACACAAGCTTCTGCTGCAGGTCTTCTGAGAAATCTGTTATGACCTTGTATCTCTTATGGCCTTTGAGCTTAATGTCACCATAGAGAATACTTTTGACCTTTTGTAATAAGTAGCAGTTATGGGAAACTATATTACTCTTCTTTCTTTTTTCTTCTTTGTTCCCTTCGCTCCCTATAAATATTTGTAACTGACATTCCTGCTATGCTTAAAATGTGTATCAAACTTTTTTGTAAAAACACAAGGAATAATACTGAGACATGAAATTGAATATCAATATATAAGGGATCCATCTAAATTCTGCAGGTAAAGAACCTTGAGAATGACACTTTTTTACATTTTGCTTTGAAATGATCATTTGCATCTTCAGAGAGATGTGACTAATAGGGTCAAACTGCAGTTGTCCTTTCCTTGTGATATCTCTCCATGAGAGCCAGATCGGCATCCCTCTCTCAGACTCTTCCCTTAAATGCTATTAGAGGACAGACACGACAAAATGGAGGGAGGCTGATACAATTATTGCGTAATTCAGATCATCCACAATCTTTTGGCCTTGAATGTTTACAGGTCAATTTCTGCCATGTCCAACGAATGGTTTGAAGTTTTCAGTTTATTCATGTTATTTAAGAACCCACACAGACACACAGACACACACACACACACACACACACAGACACAGACACACACACACACACACACACACACACACGCACACACACACACACACACACACACACAAATCCAGTCCTCATATTGTGCCCCGGCTGGTACAGCTCTCATCCAACATTAATTGAACTGAGGGACACTGAGGACTTTTAGGGCATGCATTTCACGCCGTCCTGATAGGACACCATGGAGAGCAGGAGGAGAGAATTGCTTTGATGTGATTCATTTGTGGAGGACAGCGTGCCATACATCACCAATGCCACACTGAGTAAATGAGTCTTCACTCTATAAACAATAGATCGCTTAAGCAGTAGCAGTTTTAAGCATCCTCATCTCTTGTGACTTTATCTTACACATAAATGCTTTTACAAGCAAGAATCAATGCCACATTTTGCAAAACATTACATTTACTATTTAAAATTGTGTAAAATCATTGCATCTACAGTATTTAATTATAAAAATGCTGCAAGTTTCATTTCCAACCAGAATGCCACAATACATTTAGCTAACAACAAACTGCTAATTTACCAATCGTTGGCGGCACATTATATTAGAGGCTCTTTTCTGTCATTTAACATTAGTGAGTCAATTCAAGTTTGATTCATTGCTAAATCACTAGAAATGTAAAGCATGATACCTGAGGTGCTCAAGCTAAATAAGGTTAGTTTAGTTAGTTAAAGGTTAGTTGCCCCCTTCAACATGTAAATGAGAAAACTAATGAAGTCAAATAACGATGCCAGCAGTGAGTGGTTACACCAGATGTGTAAAGAGATTAGATGAGGCTGAATCAAAGTCAAGGCCAATCTTATCTGATCAGCTTGATGAGAAACTGTACACCAGCGCCACCATTCCAGAGCAACTCTAAATAAATGATGATAACAGTTGAAATGTTCTAATTGCATCATGAGGACATTTACAGACTGTGGGGGTTCTGTAGGACCTCAGAACTCATGTGAGCAAAACACAGAGCCGACAGTAAACAAGGACATTCAAGGACAACATCCAAGCTGTGAAAACTGCAATAAAGCAGCAGTGCTCATAATGATGGCAGAAACAATTTCACCAACCAACACAATCTTCTTATGGTTTACTTGATGTAGTCTCCAATAAAGACTGCAGGCAGTTAATAGTGAAAACCCCATAGAGAAAGTCCTCTTGAGGTTGAGATTAGTCTAGCCAACGGTGTCATTGCTGAGTATTTAGAATGGAGAGGCTGGGGGAGAAATGATTTCAAAGTGTTTTATGCACTTACATATAGAGCTACAACATATTTTTGTTGTTCAAAAAGAAACATATAAACACTGCTTACCTTATTGAAATTTATTATTTATACTTTTTTATTATTATTATTTACTGAAAGAATAAAATGAGAGTGATAGTAGTCAGCAACATTCATAAATATCCCGAAGATAAGGCGGCATGATGAATATGTCTTATTTCAATATGTCGGACTGATTTCATGCTGTGACTGATTGGAGACATATTTGCATTATGTCATAGTTCTGCTCTCCTGAGAGGCATAAATATCTTTAGCTGAGCACATTATTTGGAAGGTTTATGCATTCACCAGGAATCTTATGCTAAATATATTCTTAAATAAAACAACTCACTTCCTGAGTGATATCTGCATATTTAGGAAAATTTAAATGACCTTATTATTCATATTACTGAGGTGGGATGAAGAATTATGTAAACAGTTACAGTGTTCATAAAACGGGTTTAATGTATAATTGTGCATTTATTTCAGTTTTAAGTGTGATCAATTGAGAAAACAACTTTCACACTATAATTATTAAGAGACCCAACTCACCAGACTCAAACCGGAAGAATCAGGTCAAGCAATCACAATGCTTAAATTATTAGAGCATATTTCACATTATCAAGACTCGCTGAGCTTCTTTAATGGGTTAATTTATCTGAGTCGCCTTTGTTTGATATAACTCAAATCATTGCTGGGCTGAAATGAATCATTGCCCTCTACGTGACACAATCTAAGTCATAAATCTCAAGCAAATATGCCTTAGTGAAACCGTTTGTATTAGGAAATTTAATTAGAGAGTAATACATTACATTTCTGTTGACAAAAGACATTAGAACAGAATAGGAGGTACAAGCAGAGACAAAAAAAATACGTTTGCACTCATGTGGCAGATCGTGACATATAATGCCATGACATAATATTTCTCTGTGCATGAAAATTTGAAGGTGATGGAAAAATGTATTTGTTCAGAATATATAAAAAATAAGTTTATATGAAAATATACATCACATGTATCACCATGCAAGTGACAATTAGTCCAGTTTTATCATAAACTATAGACACATTCTGCTTAATAAACCCCACGTTATTTTCTCTCTTGATAAACTGATTATATTCTGGACACATGAGGATTTCTCTAAAAAAAAAAAAAAGGTGCCAATGAACAGTCATCCATGTAAATGCCTCTCCAGGCAATTACAGAGGCAATCAATATTCCCAATAGCGTTTGGGACAGTAAACGGTTACAATGCAATACAGGTTGCGTTTATGAGGCTTTGAAGTATCTCTCTCTGCTCTGTTAGTTTAACAGATTACATTTTTCAATGCTGTGAAATATGGTACTGCTTTGTTTTATCAATGATGTTTTTGTCTGATGCAAGCAAAATTGTTAACAAGTCAAAGACAAAGACATGAGCAGATATTTTGCAACATCATTTTATAACACTCAAAAGAGCACAAAGCATCAGAACAGATTCTACCAGTCCAGTCGCCTGATCCAGTTAGCTATAGTATTGGATAGTTTTAGAAAGACTAAAAAAACCTATAGGCTGAAAGAGCTTAGGAGATTTCAAAGAGGCTATGAATTAAAAAACAAACCACGTCACAGGCAATTACACCAAATCAATACATGCATCTCTACCAGGAGTGAAGAGGAGAGCTGTTTATGAAACTTAGAACGCTTTGTTTTCTCCAACTTTAGAGACCAGCCAACATCAGTAATCCCACTGATATTGTGCCCTTGACCAAGGCATGTAACAAGGCAAAACAAAGGGGATTAAAAAAGTGACTACTAAATGGCAAGTTTCTAAGTTAGAGCCTTAATGTTTGGGCAGGAAAGAACAAAATGGGGTAAAACTTCTCCACCATATTCAAATGCATGCTAACTGCAGACTTAATGACGGCAGTTGTCAGATGTACATTTGAGAGACATTGGGAAAGATTCATGTGCAGTAGAGAGAAACCAGTGCTGAGACAAGCTGTCAAACAGTTCAACACCACAAGCTGAAAGCCTAGACAGGGAGGCACATTCTGAACCAGAATAATGAGCTGCTGCCTGCCCTCAACACATGCAAAACAACCTTCATATACAGTACACATAGAAACGAGTACTTGTGCAGCATTTCTCTTTATTTAAAATGCTGGATTTAAAGTGATAAGACAAAAGCATACACAAACACACGTCTTCCAAAAAGAAATATACCACTTGTCAAGGGAAGCACTAAGAATGGGCCTAATTTTTCCTCAATTGAAATCATTCATTGCTAGTCACATTTTAAAAAATTTTATAGTTAACTTCTGGTCCTTTATGCTGCCTAAGAGGTAAAGCTTTGTTGACCTTGATTCATCCAAATGCAAATTATCAAGACATAGCTAACTCTTAAAACAAAACAGAATAAACTTTAGCAAATCCATCCAACTACCTTTTTTTTCTCAGAAGTACCCATTTAGCCTGATATGATGTTAACAAAGCTCAACAAACTCGCTGAGACAATAAAATAATAGGCTATACTCACCTGTATGCAGTGTGATTTGGACCACGGAAAGCCAAAACAGACACACACATTTTTGCCCACAGCGTTTTAAAATACATACAGTCGTGTTTGTTTACCTTATCAAAGATTTTATTTTTTAAAAAAGACACTTTAATGACATTCCACAAAATATTTTTTGCACTCTTTCAGACTCTATTTATTGATGTAGAAGTGTGTTTTGTTTTGTATGTAAGGAGGGATTGAAATTGTTACATAAAACAGATTGTTCAGTTCAGTGCTGTTGTTATAATTGTCAAAATCAGAAATAAAACAATAAATAAATATCGGTTCTGTATATCGGTTATCAGGCAAATAAACATGCAAACAACTGGTATCGGTATATCTGTTACCCCCCCCCCCCAAAAAAAAATCGATCTAAAAAAAAAAAAAAATCTAAAATCGGTCGATCTCTAGTTAAAAACGCGCAACTGAGGTCGAGACTATAGTCAGTGAACCATTCATTAATACAGTAATATTTTTACAGCAATATTTTTACGAGTTTCTTCATATAAATTACACCTCGCACACGTAACATTTCATTATAAAGTGTATTTAGCCTACAATACTTAATTAAATGATAAAGACCCATACACAGCATAGAGTAGAAACCCTGAATATACACCGACCCTAGAACTTCAGATCAGTACCCACTCAATAAGTTACAGACAAACAACAAAAATAAAGCTAAAAGCTTTTGGGGAAATCGAAAGAGTTTGATTGAAAGTGGGCTTTGTTATCTATAAGCGCATTTGAGCGCGCGCATATAGAGTGGGCGAGTGACTTTGGCTGAAGGGACATTATGCACCAGGTGCTCGCGCATTCGTGGATCAGACCTCACCGAGGACACATCTGCGCAGAGATTTCTTGGATTTTTGTTTAGCATCTCGAGCTTCCGCAAATCAACTTCCATCAGTCATTTCTAGCAGTAAATCAACACGTTATTTGTCATTCTGTAATGGAGGATCCCTTTTTTCGTGCGCTTTGTCATTTATTTAAGAACATGCCACATTTTGGACAAATGGCCAAAACTGATTAGAATGTTAGAAATCTCGGTGATTGGAATTCTTCAGCATATTCTGATTTGTATAACTCGAGACCGTTCGACTACCTGTAGGATTGCATCAAGCGCGTGAGGGAGGCGGTGATGCCCAGGAGGTAATGCGCATTAGTATAATGTGACACAATTCGGGGTTTTTTTGCACTCGAACGGAGGTTCCTGTGTACATCGTGTAGATTTATACCCGGTTAATATAAGCTAATGGAGCCACCGTAATCTCAAGGAGAAACGACAGCACGTTGTGTTTGAACAGGCGTTGGGAATCTCTCTACGTTTATCCTTCAAACCCAGTTGAAGATGTACAGAACAAGGGGGACATTTCCCGCAATATACGCGTACCTGTACCATACAAGCTCCGTCTGAATGGCAATACTTGAATGTTTGGTGAAATCATATGGCAATAGTTTTTGCACCTGATGCAATGCAATCCGCAATCGATCGAATGAATGATCATTTCTGCATGAATGTGCAGAGTGACTAATCGCACCTGGGCCACAATAAGACAGGATGAAGATGAATCAGACACGCGTTGTGATTGTTGGCTTCGAGCTTCCAAAAAGCCCTCTGTGGTAAAGTTGCAGTGGCCGAACTACAGGTGCTTTATGAAGATCAGGATACAAGCTTTGGTTTGTCCTCGCAGAAATGCCCGTGCGTGCTGTGACTTCCAGGTTCATGTACAGGGGACTTTGCTCTATTCCAGATATCCTCTCCTACAGGGCTCCTGTCAGCCTCCCCGAGGATGAAGTGGAGGGTAAGTGGTATTTCATTTTAAGTTGAACGGAGACGTTATCTGTGGGGATAGTACTTTGTGAATTTGGGTTTCAGCACCACGGAGAGCGCCCTGTGGCAGCCTCGACTGTCCACAATAAAGAAAGTGCTTGTTTTTGTCCTTCACACTACTGATTTATTTTATTTTATTTTATTTTATTCATGTATAGGCTACTACGAATTGTGCATATTTTCATTTAGATTATGCTGTTTTGAAATGAGCGTTTGAACAAACGCCATCACATGGAGTGCAAAGCTTGCAATATGAAGGGTGAAGGTGGGCGTTCATATCTAAATACAAATGTCGCAAATGAATGAAATTCAACATTTACAAATAATACTGAATCTTTTGACAAAGTCACATTTAGTAAATGACAAATTGCTAATCATTTTGATGCTCACATCATATAAGATCAATGTAAACTATTTGACAAACCATTCAATTCTGTCCAATCAAGTGTCTTCAAGAGAACACATTTTGTGTGATTTTATACATATTGTTTCTGTGTACAGCCTTCCAATATGTGCATGCATGTGATACACAGACCTAACTGACACTCATTCAGTTCCTGAGAGATAAAGGCCTGTCTCTTCATTTTTCCTTAATTATATATAGTGATATGGGGATTTTCTTTAAAGCATTTTCTTTTTGTTTTAGAATATGAAATCAGATACCACATGTAATCTCATGTCTGCTTTAGCTATATTGTAGTCCATTGTGTCCATGTATAGATTATTTTTTACACAATGCTAGCTGAACAAATATAGGCTAGTTTGTATTTACACCAAAAAGTGTTCCCAACAGACATTTAATCTATAATATTTACTATGAGGATGTCATGGCAAATGAAAATATGGCTTGTCAAATGAAAATATTTTCAGAATTCCATAAAAAAAATTCCGTACTTGTGACTATTATTAATGACTTTTAATTACAGTTATTAATGTTTTATTGGATTATCTCCTGATATTTAAAGGACACTCACTCATAGCACTTATTTATCTAATTTTTTCCCCTGTAATTAATTCAGAGGAAGTCAGAAAGTGGTTCAACTTTCCAATCAGGCATATACTTAATGTTAACGTTAATATTAGAATCATTCGAAAAGTTTACGGCATTGTATGCATTGTATCTTGCGCATCTGCAGAGATCCGTGAAGCCTTTAAGGTGTTTGACCGCGATGGGAATGGATTCATCTCCAAACAGGAGCTGGGAGTGGCCATGCGGTCTCTTGGTTACATGCCGAACGAAGTGGAGCTGGAGGTGATCATCCAAAGACTGGACATGGATGGTATATCAGCCCTCACAAACATTTCATGTTTTGGCCACACAAGCTCTGCACATTTCAGCACAACATTCTTAACTAAATTATGTGATATTCTCTGGATCACTATTAATTCGTCTTGTTCTGATTAGATCTATGCACTGTTATGGGAACATTTATCAGAGAGGTATGGTGGAATTGCAAATTCGATATAACACAACTGCGAGAGCAAAACAATTCAATATTGTGAATCATTGAACAAAGGCCTGATGTTTCTGATAACGACTCAAAGATTAGAGTCTGGCTGTTCTGCTGGATCAGCGTAAGATTACGATCTCCCACAAGAAAAGGTAACAGTGAAGCTGGTCCGTGTGTTTCGTATCTTTTATTTTGCAGGTGATGGTCAGGTTGACTTTGAAGAGTTCGTAGCACTTCTCGGACCAAAATTGTCTTCAGCTGGTATGCCTGACAGGTTCCACGGAGCCGAGTTTGACTCCATATTCTGGAAGGTGTGGAGGTTTTCTTTGAAATGATCTCAATTATTTCCCCCCATATATAGTCACTCTCAATGATTAGTTCTGTCTGGCTTCAGCTTTACTTTGTCCCATTGTCCTGTGACGCACTGTGATTACAGGTGGAAAAGCAGATTATTCATATATTATTCACACTCTACAATTAACTTGCTGACATTCCTTTGGTAGTAATAGCACTGAATTAAAATGAATGTTGAAAGTGCTGCTTCAGTCCATTAAAAGGCAATGTTCTCTTAAATGTGCTATTTAGTATAACTCATCTGTGCATTAGCCTATGATCATTTATAGTAGTTATATAATCATTTACAGGAACATTCCGAATTTTGAGCATTGTTCCTTTAATGAAAAGGTCACTTTTACTCTTCTTTTTCCTTTTGTCATTAGTGTGACATGCAAAAGCTGACTGTGGATGAGCTGAAGAGACTCCTGTATGACACCTTCTGTGACCATTTGACTATGAAAGACATTGAGAACATTATAATGACAGAGGAGAGCCACTTAAACAGCCCCGAGTGCCAAGTAGATATTGACAGTAAGTATTCATACATTAACAATTCTCAGAAGAAAAGAAAAACATAAGAAAATTGTGACAAACATGGTACATTGACCTTGACCTGTTTGCCTCTACCATATGCGCTCACTGTGTGTGCCCACGCATCCGTTTCATTATGAAGTGTCTGGGCATTATCATGTCAATCAAAATTGTCTGTCAACTCCATTAAAAACCCAAGACACTGAGGCCATTGCTGTAGTGTAGAAAAACGGTCTATTTTTAGCTGAAATATATGCTGTTGGTAGTCCTGGGGAAATAAAGGGGCTCATAAATCTGTTTGAAACAGAAAAAGTGGGGAGTGGATCTGCAAATGAACTTGAGTGTATCTGCAATTGAGAACTTGCACACCTCGTACTCTTTGGTAGAAAAACATTTTTTACTGAATACCAGCAACTGCTAAATTTTTATTCCTTTTTGTAATAAGTTTATGCTCATATTGTATCTAAATATAGCAACAACAACAACAAAAAAAAAACCCACTTGAGGACAAAGTTGAGAAATATAACGTTGGCCACAGCAGCCAGATAATTACAGTATGATTGCGAGTGTGATTAGACTTTTATACAACAGCTTAAGAAACAACAAGTTAAAGCATACAATTTAAACACAATATTTGCAGTGTTCTGATTTGCAAGTTCGCGTAAAGTTTGTATTCGGTTTCTAGCGTTTATTTGTTGAATGAATGATTCAATGACTCACTCATAAAGAATGAATTCAGGCTGAATTCAGATTAGCATACTAGAACGTCCAAACACATATTATTCAAAAAACAGTAGGCGAAAATTACCCGGATGATCTACTACTTCCACCAAGATTCTGAAGTGCGCATTTGAGAAACACTTTATGAGAAACACTATCCCGCGAGGCCACTGGAGAGGATTCGCAGATGTAGTACGTCCGAATTTCATTTATCCTATATTCATTCTATATAGAACATACTTCTTTAATGGTCATGAAAAAAGTTTCAAACCAAATGTTGTAGCTACAACACAGTATGTGATTTCAGACGCAGCGACAGAATCATTGACTCACTTATAAAGACATTCACTTGTCGCCACCTACTGGTGAAACTATGTAACCTAAAGAAAGAGGCACTGAAAAGTCTACTTTAAGTGGAGTGATACAAACAGATAAAAGTCCTAGAGTTGTTGGACTATATCACCAATCAGATTCAAGTACCGATGTTTTATAAATATATATCTGTTGAAAAAAATCCATCTATAATAATCTTTTCTCTTCTATATTTCTTCAACTTGTCCTCAAAGCAAGTCCCATGCAACAAGTCAAGCACACCTGTGTGCGCAAGAGCTTGATTTGTGCCTTCGCCATTGCATTTATCATCAGCGTCATGCTCATCGCAGCCAATCAGATGCTTCGAAGAGGAATGAAATGAACAGATCTGTTTCTAAGACAACAAATGACTGATGAAAGGGAACAAGGTAAAAATGCAAAAAAGTCCAAATGTAACTAGTTTCTAATGATCACAGTTTTACAGAAACACCAAAGGCTGCACTTTCAGTCTATTATAAACTCAAGGTAAAGACAGACTGTTGTTGGACAGGCAAAAAAAAAAAAAAAAAAAGAAAAAAAAAAAAAGAATTAGCCCAAAACAATATAGTTTAAAAGTGTCATGGTCATTATTGTGTTGAAACAAAAACATAAAACAGGAGCAATTAGTAATGATCATTGTCCTATAAAATAGTACGTTTCCTTGGCTTATGTTACAAAGTAGACATCTATTATAATGTAGCACATCATACTTAAAATATTCTATTATATTGTATAGTTGTAATCCACTTTATATTAACACTGTGTCAGAGTCATTATATAACATGACATTATGACATTGACACAAATATTTCCACAATTTGTAACAACGTTGTGCGGATCATGTATGGTACATAGTTTTAGATACAGTAGATTTATTTTACAAACATGGTCCCAAACACCAGTTTCACCGTTTGGGATATTTGTTTATACAGAAAGAAATGACAGATGAAATAATATTTGTCTATGTCACCAAGAGTAGTTAGGCTCAGAGCAATTAAAAAAAAAGAAATGAATGTACTAGAAAATTTACCAGTAATAAACTGTGATGGAAAATAGTGTACATTTGGTGACAACCCAAAGTGTTACTGATTCTAACCTGTGCAATTGTCTTTTGTTAACTTGCAAAAACAGTATTTCTTCCAGTCTTGACCCTCAGGATTGTTTGTTGACAGATCTTTTATTAATTTTGCCTGAATATTACAGACTATTCAGATAGTGTGCCACACAAGGCTAAATGTTTTTGTCGATATCCTGCAATATAACTGTTCTGGGTGTTAATACATATGATTACATATTTGCATGAAATGTTTCCTAGCATTTTGATAACATCAGTGTTGTCAGTAAATTATTAGTCTGTATCAATATTATCATTATTTTCTTCAACAATGTGTGGTTTTCATTGTTTTGGGGTGTTGTAATCTGTATAATGTTAAATTCTTAATTTATAAATCACGCCATTAACTTTCTCACATCATTTACTTTTAACCTAATATGGGTAACACACTTTACAATAAGATTTCATTTGTTAATACTGATTAATGTATTAAATAACAACGAGCAATACATTTATTACAGTATTAATCTTTGTTAATGGTGGTTAATAAAAATACAGTCATTCAATGTTTGTTCATTTTAGTTCACTGTGCATTAACTAATGTTATACCATGGTCTGGGTGAATACTCGATTCTGATTGGCTGCAGGGTGTCCGTTAAAAAGTGATAATGTACACCTAGGAAAGGCGTCCCGTCAATTTGCCTGATGACAGTTCTAAATGATTGCGCTGGCTCAAACTCACTGATCAACTGCTGCGGTCGGGTCGCTGCGGGAGATATTAAATAGTGCGCTCGACTTAATAAATAAAAACCCTCACGATTTTTACTCTAAAATACATTAAAGTATTATTAATTGATTAAATATTTCTTTCTTTCGTAAGTGACCATGGAATAAGCGGGTTAATGCCCTTCGAGGTGTCCATTGTCAGGTATTAATGGACTTCGGCGGAGGCAACCGTCCTCCGCGGTTCACGCCTCGCCGTCGTCCATTAATACCTGACAATGGACACCCTCGTCGGGCATTAACCCTTACTTAACAAATACAACTTTTTTAAAATAATGTATTAGTAAATGCTGAAATAAAAAAATGAACTAAGATAAATACTTTTGAAGTATTGTTCATTCTTAGTTCATGTTAAAGGGATAGTTCACCCAAAACATTAAAATTCTGTTATCATTTACTCACCGTCAAGTTGTTACAAACTTGTATGAGTATATATTTAAGAATATGTGTAACCAAACAGTTGGTAGTCCCCATTGACTTCCATAACATTTCCACACTATGGAAGTCAATGGGGCCCATCAACTGTTTGGTTACACATATTCTTCAAAATATCTTCTTTTGTGTTCAGAAAAAAGAAATGCATATAGGTTTGGAACAACTTGAAGGTGAGTAAATGATGACAGGATTTTTATTTTTAACTAAAGTATGAAACCTTATTGCAAAGTGTTACCCTAATATGTCTCCACATTATCCTGGTCAACAAGACAATTACAGGATAAGTTTAAAGCTTTCATTTCTTTTAGGTTTACGCATTCATAACTCAAAGGGAATGAACCACATTATTCAAAAGTAATATTTTGAACCTAACAGCTTTAAGTTTGGTGTGAGTTAAAGGAGAACTCCGGTCAATTTTAACATTGAGCTCATTTTTTTGTACATTTTGAGTGTTGTCAATACAGAGAACAACGACAAAAATCGGTGTTGCCTACACCGAGTTATTCTATTTTTAAAATTTGCACCCTGTTGACTTCAATGGGGCAAGTACTAAACCTGCTTTTAGACTCTTAACATCCTTGATGTGTCATTACAAGTGCACAGAAAATGTGAGTTATTCCTTCAGAGTGAACACGAGTGAATCTGACTGCAGTAGATGTGAAAGATATGTATAAAAATGATGTTATTTAAGCCAGCGCAAATATCTGTGTTTACATCCTGTTTTCGGTTGAAGTCCAAAGTAATCGATTGCCGAGTTCACGCGCGTGATCATAGGTAACTAAACCTATGCGCGTGAACTCGGCAATCGACTGCTTTGGACTTCAACCGAAAACAGGATGTAAACACAGGTATTTGCGCTGGCTTAAATAACATCATTTTTATACATATCTTAATTCTAAATAGAATAACTCGGTGTAGGCAACACCGATTTTTGTCGTTGTTCTCTGTATTGACAGCACTCCAAATGTACAAAAAAATGAGCTCAATGTTAAAATTGACCGGAGTTCTCCTTTAATGGTAACAAGCAATATTTGGCTTATGCATACTCAGAAATAAATGTATGCATCCAGCATCTATCTGTAATTTATGCATTTGTCAGTAATCTCAGTGCCTAAACAGTAAGTTGGATGGTGTTGTTATGTGTGTATTAAGTTTGAAGTCCAAAGTCTATATTTTTGTGCACTTTCCCAGTATTGAATTGACATGTGTTTGTGCTATACCACAGATGACACTTAATTGATATGAATACGTTTTCTCTGACTGAAAAACAATAATATATGTCTGTCATGAGTAAGCATTTAAATGGATCTGCAACTGCTTATAATTAAAACTATGAGAGTATTGCATTAGTTTAACAAGGTTGTAGAGTGAAACATATCATTAAGACTTGATTCAGAGAAATATTATTAATACTATACATTACAGAGGGTATTTTTTTGTGTAATCAGCAAACTCAGACATTCTGACTTGCATTTACACATGAAGGTAATGCTGACATAATGGCACAACCTTTGCGCAAGAAGCAACGATGAAAACCTGTTTCTTTGCAGTTGCATGCATTTGTAATTTTCTGATGTTGTATTGTGTAATGTTAAAGTCAGCCTTTGTTCTCAAAATATGCAACCTATGCTTTTTGATGGCAATTTACTGTGATATACAAATTGAGATACTGATTTCAGGACATCAGAAACATATCATGCTTTTGATTTCCAAAGCTCAAGCATGTGACCTGCTGTGCAAATTGTTTTTTACACTTATAATGATATTATTATTATTTAACATGGCAATATGTTTTTTTTTTCAATCAGAGTAATAAATGGGTAAGACTCCTAGAATTATATGAAATATAGTTTTATTTTTGTATTTTCCCAATATTTCTTTAATAAAAATTCAACTTATTTCACATGGAAAAATTACAGCACATTTACTTAAATGACATCTATTGCATTTGCCTACACAGTGGCTGATACACATTGGCAGTTACAAATTAGCTCACTTAATTCTATTAATGTAGTGATGTAACAGTAATATATACAATGTAAGTAACTTTATATTGCATCAATGTAGCCCTAGAAAACCATCTTGAATCTATGATGTGCCAAAAATGTGCTGATGTTACATTTAAATGTACCATGTGAACAACTGAATTAAAACAGTGGTGCTTCTTCTTTGGTCTTTTCATTATTCAACACATTCTACATTCTTGAATTTGAGAGAGCAAAATCAGATTGTGAGTATCAGAGGCAAGGCATTTGGTCACATTTCCACAAAAATACACGCTTTGGTGGAACAGGTCTGCTATCTTTCTTTTTCTTTTTTTGTATGTGCTGTATACAACTGATGCTGGTTATTAAACTCTACTAGACCAGAAAAACGACTAATTTCATCTTTGCTCCAACACGTATCTAATAGGACTTTTCATCACCAGGTCTGTAAATCTAACACATCACAGTCTAGCGTAACATTCATCAGTGAAGACAACGGGAGTTTACTAAGTCCATACAAGCAAACAGTACAAAATGTCCCTGCAACAAGCAATCAGGACTAAATTGAAAATGCTTGCCTCATCTGAATTTCAATCTAAACCACAGAAGGCAGACAAAAACAACAGCGTTCAGCCTGAGAACACTCAACTTCTTGATAAAGCAACCAATTATGTTAACTCCTACCTGAGCTCCTTTACAGACACACAAATTACAACTCCATATTATGAAATTAATAGCACTGGACTTTTAATATATATCTATAAAAAAAAGCTTTTTTTTCAGCATGCACCTTCATTTCTATTGCTATACTGTATAATTCCATACAAATACGCACATTGTTTTCACTTCAAAAAAATTATAAAATGGCTTTGTAGCAGTAACAGTTAGAAGCATATTCTTGGGGGAAAAAAGCATTTAAAAAGGATTTTTTACAAACTCCATTTCAACCCCATTCATTTTGCTGTGTCACTTTCCAACCACCATTTGGTGGGGGATGGAGAGATGGAGGAAGATCTGGAATAGACAGCAGATATGGAGGAATCTCGATGTTCTCAGTGCATTCTTCCTCTTCTATCTTTAAAACTCTGAAAATAAAAGGAGTAACAGGTTAAACTGCTGAGCTCAAGAGCATGTGTGCGTATTCTCTACCATTGGAACCTATATGCAGGTAATTATGCAAATGAAACAGCTGCAGGCATCTCACTTTAATGTGTCAAGGTGACCTCTAAAACAAGATTGTTCATGTATTTTGAATGCTCTGAAGCACACTTGCACCCAAGCAGCTGGAATTCCTCATACATAAAGATAAGCAACATGTTCAATCATAACAAAACTGGTTGTAAAAAGTCTCTCTGTATTTACTATTATACTGAACACCAAAGAACAGATAACATAGGAGTTTTTCTTTTGTCTAGGAGAATTATTAAATTTTCAAATTAATTATCATATATATATATATATATATATATATATATATATATATATATATATATATATATATATATATATATAAATATAAATATAAATATATTGCGTGTTCCAGTTCAAATTGGTTAGATTTTTTAGGGAAATGAAAGGGATCTCTATCTTTTATTCACTCAATAGCCTACAAAAGCGATACAAATTCATCACAAAAACAAAGTGCAATATATATATATAAAAAAAATAAAACAATGCAACACTGACATATCAGCTACGTCTTTTAAACATTTGACAAACATAGCTACGATTACAGTGGATCATTCAAATCAGCGTTGGTGCTGGCCCAGAGAGAGCAGCTGTCATGTATAGGTATGATATAGCTTTACAAAAAGTAGCATTATTTCTGTGACAGTAATTCAAATGATCACAGAAGTACTGAGATAAAAGTTTATAGTTCATAATCAGATAAACACTGAAGTCTACAGCAGTGATCAAAATAGATTTAAAAAAGTATTTTTTTTAATAATTCATTCAAATAATTTTTTTTTTTTTTTTAATAGACTGCAGCAACTAACATTTTGTCATCACCTCTTGCAAATTACGTTATAGCTGACAATTCAGAATCGTGGCAGAATTGTGATCGGTTTTAAACAAAAGAATTGTGATTTTCAATTTCCAGCTCATTGAGTAAAAACAGCATAATAACCTCATGTGATGAAACAGGTTGTGAGAAGGAGGGGGAGATCAACTCATTAATACCCTTTAAATTCTGAACATGTTTAGGCAGCAACATGGTTTTTAAAAAACTCAATGTCTATGGTCACATCCTCAAAAAAAAAAAAAAAAAGATTTATAAAATGATAAAAGCATCACATTTCAACCATTTGAACCATTGTTTAGGAAAAAGGATAAGTTAATATTATTATATATATATATTACTATCAAAATTATTTTGATTTTTAGAATGCACATTAGCTTCCTTTACGCTTAAAACTAGATTAACTTTTAAATGCGTTTCATAATTGTTGATTTAACTGAGCATTAAACTGAGAGGTAGCCATCCAAAACATTCTACGGTCTTCTGTAACCTGAGGACAGGTTAAATGTATTTAAAATGTGTGTGTGACCTGTTCAATTCTGCACGCACCACTTATGCAGAATCTTACACAATGTATCTTAAATTTGGCCTAAATTAAGTTAAACAGGTAATTATCTCAATCTGTTGAATGAACATGTTTGTGCCACACACACAATTCATAAATGTTGTTAACTGATCTTTTGAAATTGTTCAAGAAATTTTTGGGGGGGTAGAAACATGAAATTTGTTTAATGTTATTATAGAAGATGTTATATTTAAAAACATCTGGAAAAAAAAAAAAAAAATCTTTCCAACTAGAACCCCTCCAGTGAATCTCAGCCAGGGAACTGATCGAGGAAGAGAACTGATCATTTGTCAACATCAAACTCAAAATAAATGAAACCTGAGCCCGGATAACCCATCTTAGTGAATGAAACATTAATTGGAAACAAACCAGCCTTTCCGAATCACCATTCTGTCCAGTGTCCTGCATTAAGTACTAGGGCTGGGTATTGACACAAATTTCACAATTCGATACAAATTCGATTCACAAGCTTGCAATTCAATTCGATTTCGATTCGATTCAGTGTTGATTATTTTGGATATCAGGTACAAGTATGGCAAATTTTCTCAAGGAAAACAAATCTCTTAACAAATCCTGTAAACTATGGAAGTCAGTTGTAGACTACTCGACTTCACTAGCCAGTATACAAATACTTAAATTAAACTTTTATTTATTTTTTTAATAATAAAGTTATATGAAATATAAACATTTAAATGGTGGCTGTCATAAAAACTTGCCAGATTTATTCAAACATGCATTAAATATTGAAGAACATAATGAATATGTAATATGGTGCATATATTTAGCAAAATGCTCCTGTCTAGAGTTAATATTTCTAGCTGACTAACGAGTTTATGGTCACTGGATATGGTTTTTCTGAGGTAAATGTGACGTTACATGACATTGTTTACAAGCTGTTTTACTGGCGTCTTTCCGTGGTTAAAACACTGATTGAGCGATTCCATGCGACATGATACGGATTTCGAGAAGTTGTACTCTATCTTTTAACACACTTTCAGATGCTCATTCAAGTTTATTTCGCGCTGTAACTGGTGTTATTAAGGCGGAAGAGAAGATCATGTGCGCTCCGCGCTGCTAATTCTCTTGAGCTGAGCTGCGCCAGAGCGATCTCACACCACAGAGCCAAAACGGTATTTATGTTTTTGAATTTCGTAAGAAAATGTTTGCAATTTGAAAGACTTTGTTTCATATCAGTAGTAACAAAGCACAAAGATTATTGCGGTTTATTGGATGGGATGCACGCTACAATGTTCCATTCATTCATCAACTGAAAACAGGATGACTAATCAATTCTTAAATACCAAGAATATCGGTTCTTAAAAATGAGAATCGATTAAAATCGAGAAATCTATATTTTTTTACCCAGCCCTACCTTCCTGATGTCAAAGCAGCTCGTTTCTTCTCTCTTCTGGAGAGCCATTCATCAATGCTGCGCTTAGTAGATGATCTACCTTGGTCAGGGTCTTCCTTCCGTCGCTTTTCGTCTGACAGGAAATTACAACAACGTACTCAGTTTAACAAATTGTGAAAATGTATAAGTGTATGTCAACAGCCTGATCAGCACTAAGCATGCCTTCTCTAAAGATCATTGATACACCTAAAAGGCATCAGGAGATCACTGCAGCACCTCACCATCAATCTTTTGCTCCAGCATCTGCATGTGGCTCTCAGACATGTGTGAAAAACGACAGTTTGGACCAAATACACACTGTCCTGAAAGGCAGTGAGAGAAACAAGCGCACTGTCAGGTTCATAAAAGAAAACATATTTAACTAAAGAAGCAACACATCTTCTTTTACTCTGTCAAACGTCTTACCTGTCTGAAGAAACTTTCTGCAGGGTTCCTTTGTCTGCTCTTCATTTAAAACTGTGGCAACATCTGAAAATAAAAATTACAAATTAAAAAAGTGCTTTACCTTAACATAATTGTTCTAAAACCTCCTGCAGGTGTGTGTTGTTTTATGTGAGTGGGTCATCCCTGAATCAGTGCCTTTTGGCCATCATAAAATGTAGAAATTCAGACTCAGTTTTTAAAAGACATTCTCGTGTAGTCATGATAGGGTGATGTAAAACATTTGAAAAATGATTTTGGTCAAGCTTGGGTAAATACATTTAACCATTTATTAAACAAAATAAACTAAATGGAAGATCAAAAATGTCCACCCTGTTCGGGACAAATGAACAACAGTTTCAAATACTAATGGATACTAATTTAGTATTATACTAATACTAAAAACTACAGAAAATGTGCATATTGTGTGTGAATTGTACCTCTCACAAACACATCATTTTACATTTTTCAGATTCAAATGCCTAAAAAGCATTTATGTTTACTTTTTAAAATACTGTCTGCATTATTGATTCTCCAGTTCATTTTAATTGTCACTGAATTATTTGTATGTTTTTTGCTGATTTTATGACGCAATAATAATAATAATTTTCTATCTCTCACATACAAAAAGGTTACATAATTATTTTAGTTTGAACTGGACTAGAAACAATATGTAAAACATTGCCAAAGAACTTTAACTACACTACTTCAACTTTAAACATACATTGCTTTCACAATTATGTACACTCTTCAGTGTCCACACTGTTAGGTCTTCTGAGGGGACATTGTGACCTAAAATCAGCCAAAAATAAGCTAAAATAATTGTGTATCTAAAAATAATTGCATGGTTTTTAAAATTGTAATTTTGTTTTTTATTTTTTGACATAATAAGGTTAACCACATCAAATCTGAAAAAGAAAATCGGTAAAACACCTTGATTATAATTGCAAAAATAAATGTAATAACTGAAAAGAATATATTAATTGAATATTATCATAACTGTTGATATACCCAACCATGTAAAAAACTTATTTGGAAAAAATAATATATAATAAGTGTCTTAATTATGAAATTGGGATCCACGGGCCTGGGAACATATGAAAAATTGTGATATATGCTGGTTCAAAATCCTGTAAAATGTCTTCAATTATTTTTTAATAATGCTTGCTTAGAATTCAAATTGTGTTATTTATGACTAAGACAGGTTTAAAGTTTATATTGTTCAACATTTTAAGGCAGTACGTTTAGACTGGGGACACAAAAGGCACCCCGAGTACCTCTGAAGTTGTCAAACCAGGCTTTCTTCGCCCGGTGGTGCTGCACGCCGAACAAGTGCTTCTTTCTGTTGTGTAGGTTGTCCTGAAAGC
The DNA here is from genome assembly GCF_964197995.2 of Scardinius erythrophthalmus. NCBI lineage: Eukaryota > Metazoa > Chordata > Actinopteri > Cypriniformes > Leuciscidae > Scardinius > Scardinius erythrophthalmus. The sequence continues at coordinate 21,541,615 of NC_138225.1, read as the reverse complement.
TGCGGTCACAGTAGTCGCAGTAATACCTCTTCCCCATTGTTCTCAGTGCAGAAAAGACTACAAATCAGACCTAAATTCAAATAATAAACTTAATGTTAATTAAGTAAAAATAAATATATATCAATATGAATTTTCGATGTCGTCTTCGATTTAACACGTTACTTCTGTCAGCCAGTTCAATATGGCGGCAATAATAAACATACTTCTTCTTCTCCTTCTTATGTCTTTATTGGCGGTTGGCAAACCAGCTTATTAGGTGTTTTACCACCACCTACTGAAAGGGAGTGGGAACATTTTTTCTTTTTTTTTTATATATATATATATATATATATATATATATATATATATATATATATATATATATATATATATATATATATATATATATATATATATATATATATATATATTAACTGTATATGTATTTTCCTCAATGCTGTGAAGTGAAGTTTAGTTTTAATTTTTCTAGTCCTACTTCTTTTAATTCCTTCCTTTCCTTTTCAAATAGGTTACATAACAATCCATCTTCACATGTTGGACAGATTCTGGTTGATTGCGATGTAAACACATTCCATTTATATGTCTACCTAATAGATGAAGTGTCTTGTTGAGCCCTGTATGTCCTACTCTGAGACGAGTGATAATCCTTTCTTCACTTTGCTTTTTACTCATCTCCCTTTTCATGCCAACAGAGCTTTGAATACTAAATGTCTTCCTGTATCACTAATATCTCAATATTCCTGCCATATTTTTTGAGTTTGATCTTTTATGATTGCTTTAGCCTCAGTTTTACTTAATGCAATCTGCAGATCTACTGTTGGTGATTTAAGAGATTGTTTAGCCAACATATCCACTTCTTCATTTCCTTTCATCACACCAACATGTGCAGGAACCCAAACAAACCATAGACTCAACCCTTTATTATGCAATCTGTATATTGTTTTATATATTTCAATGAGCATATCAGGCCTGCATGATTTCCCTGATTTTATGCTTGTGAGTGCAGACAAACTATCAGATGCAACTAAAACATTTTTTGGGTTATATTCTCATATTCCAGTATAGCCTAATGGCTACCAGTTCTACTGTATAAACTGTAAGATTATCTGTTGTTCTTTTCTTGATATATTTTCCACATTGTGGGATGTACACTGCAGCACCTGTATGTCCATTTTTAGGGTTCTTAGAACCATCTGTGAATATTTTATTAGTAAAATTATTAATAACATGCTGGCTGCGCAGACTCAGAATTAAGCGACGTGTTTAGCGCCCTCTAGCGGACAAACCATAGACATAATATATCTATGGGACAAACGCCTTCTTCTTCTTCTTCTTCTTATAATGGTGTTGGCAAACCAACTTTCGGTGCATTACCGCCACCAACTGGACTGGAGTGTGGAACGCTAACATAAATTCAATTAAATGTAATAAAAAAATACATAACACTAAATTCTGCAGTCTAATCCTATTTCTTTCATATATTTTTTAATAGCACTATATATTTTAGATTGTTCTGCATGCTCTTTCAAAAGGCTTTTTATATTAAATGATCATGTAATGTAAATCACCATGTTTCTCACTTCCTTAATACGTTTTAACCTTTCTTTTTCACATTCTGTCTGATCACAATAATTCACTGACCCGTTTCATGTTTTCCTATTTTAAACATTGAATGGGTTAGTATAGTATGCCCTATTCGAAACTTTTGTTTGACAAGTCAACAATTGTTGGCGTATTTTAGTTATCAACTAATAATGTGCAGACTATCTTGATGTCATAATAAAGATGTCATAATATAACTACCATAAATTTGTAATATTTAGGTCTGTGTTATTAATGTATTCAAAAGATCACTCTGTCTGTGCCATATCATCACAGGACGTGAAATACTCAGCAATAGTTAGTTGCATTATGCTGCATTATATTATTTCATTAATAAAAGAAAAAAAAAGGAAAAGTAAAAAAAAAAAAAAAATACATTACTGGTTAGTTGAACAATTTTGCCCGTGTGCTTTCCACCGATTACAGTTTGCGACCAAGAATTGAACAAATACTTATATCACACATAACATTTTAAAAACGTTTTAATGAAAACTATTCCATTCCAGATACGTTTTACATGAGTAAAACACATGTGCTTACTGGGCATAATTCGGATTTAAATTAGTTAACTTAAAGCTAAACTTCAGTCGACAAAAAAATTCTCCACTGTGGAGCTATTTAGATAAAAATGTCACTTAAAGGGAAAGTTCACCCAAAAAGGAAAATTCTGTCATCACTTGCTCATTTTGTACCAAACCTGTATGAGTTTCTTTCATCTGTTGAACACAAATACGATATTTTGAAGAATGTCAGTAACCAAACAGTTGATGGGTCCAACTGACTTCCCGCCCCTCCGCTTCCGGCTCATGGGACCTTATTTCGGAAAAAATATGTATGGAAGTCAATGGCGAGAGACAACTTATCTTTTTATTCCGTCTGAACTGTGCCCTGAATTACACATATGATGTTTGTCAATTTAAAAGGTAATTATTAAAGTCAAGAAAAAGTCGCAGTTTGTCATAAAACAGAAGAGTAACATTTAGTTTTATGTGAAAATCGCTCAATGAACTACATCTCTCGTCTCCCATTATGTACGTCACAAGATCCGTTGCTCGTAAGTACGGTGGCCCAGTAGTGCACAACACAACGACATTTAAAAAGCAAACATAAGTTCACAACACAACGAAATAAAGCCACAACACAACGGAAATAAGCCACAACACAACGGAAATAAGCCACAACACAACGGAAAATCTACAACACAACGAAATAAAGCCACAACACAACGGAAATAAGCCACAACACAACGGAAAATCTACAACACAACGAAATAAAGCCACAACAAAACGGAAATGCTCCCGACCACTAGACGGCTCTCGGAGCGCGATAAAGTTAGTTTGACGCGCTACCACAGCGCTTGATCCCAGAGGAAACGTCTGCCAATTCCTCCAAGTTGTTAAAACGTATAATTTGTATTAATTAAAATTACTTTTAACATTCAAAAACAGACATGTTCAAAATCCAAAGCTTGATTGTATTTGATAGTAGACTGACTTAATACAGGTGACTTTTTTCCAATACCCTTCATGTATTTACAGTAAACATTTTTTTTAGGAAATTTCTGTAAAAGTTTTTTTTTTCTTTTATCATGTCACAAAGCTTGTGGTTCTAGTGACCAGACTGACTTATTATAGGTGGAATTGTGCCAATACCTTCCTATTTCAACAAATGTTTTTTATTTTTATTTATCAAATTATATTATAATAAATTATACGTTTTAACCACTTGATGGAATTGCCAGACGTTCCCTTATGGATCATGCGCTGTGGTAGCGCGTCCAAGCGTTCTCGAGTATAAATCAAATACGCAGCTATAATTCATGTAGGTTATTTTGAAGTAATATTTTATGTCTTTATACACTGTTAAAACTAATCGTGGTATTGATATATTAAGACTGCTGACTCTATAGAACAATGGCTAGGAAAACTAACTTTACCGGGCTCCGAGAGCCCTCTAGTGGTCGGGAGCATTTCCGTTGTGTTGTGGCTTTATTTCGTTGTGTTGTAGATTTTCCGTTGTGTTGTGGCTTTATTTCGTTGTGTTGTGGCTTATTTCCGTTGTGTTGTGGCTTTATTTCGTTGTGTTGTGGCTTGTTTCCGTTGTGTTGTGAACTTATGTTTGCTTTTTACATTTCGATGTGTTGTGCACTACTGGGCCACCGTACGTATGTGTGTATTCTGGCTCAAAACACTCAGGCATGATGGTGTTACGTTACGATTATAATGTACGACTATAGAAAAATGACAGACGTTAGCTTCAGTAAAGTTAGCTTCATTCATTGAGAGAAAAGGTATGACGTCCCATGTGCGCCTTCTGGGTTTGTAGTCTTTGTAATTACGTATTTTCACAGTCTTATACCTCAGCAGTTTTACATCAAGCTGCGACTTTCTTGACTTTAAAATGCATCTTTTAAATTGACAAACATCATATGTGTAAATCAGGGCACAATTCAAACGAAATCAAAATATTTGTTGTCTCTCGCCATTGACTACCATACAATATTTTTCCGAACTAAGGTCCAATGGTGGTCGACCGGAAGGGGAGGGACTTAGGCTCTCTATAGAGCTGGTAAGTCCCGCCCCTTCCGCTAATCCCCCTGGACCTCTAGGTTGAAAAATCGTCAATGCAAGTGAATGGGAGAAAATAATTATTTTCTGGTCCGTTTGAATTTTGCCATGAATGTGAACATAATGTTGTCTGTGAATTTTTTATAGAACTTTTCGTGTAAAGAATGCTACAATTTAGCGGGTAGAAGTTTGATACGGTTAGACTTTGTGTGAGAGCACTTTGTGGACTACAACTCTTCGCTGCTTTCGACGCGTTTGAAACGTCAACACCACTCGCACACGGACACTAGCTCACGGATCCCGCTAAACATGACTGTGTCTTTGGTGCACTTCACCGCCTTCTTTCAGGGAGAGGACAAAATCGTTGAGGTTGGCGAAAACCACGGGTAAGTCAACTTTATGGGGTGACGTCACATAGGCGACATGTAGTCTTTCTCGTTATGTCTTTTCCACAACTGCTAGGCGAAGAATCATACCATATACTGTCAAACAACACATGTTCACATTCATGGCACAATTCAAACGGGACCAGAAAATAATTATTTTCTCCCATTCACTTGCATTGACGATTTTTCAACCTAGAGGTCCACTTGGGGTTTTACGGATGGGCGGGACTTAAGCCTGTTTTATACTTCTGCGTCGAACTTCCGCCGTAGCTACATCGTAGGCTGTGTGTAGCGCGCGTACCGTGCACCTCTCCAAAAATGTAACAACGCGTCAATTCTACGCGGACACAAGCGCGGTGATTGGTGTGCCAGAACCCCTCCCTCGGGGTTTCACATGCTCCCTAGGTGCGCGTCAACGCGGACAACGACACAGAAGTATAAATTAAAACCAACACGTTGCCTACGGCTATAGGCTCCGGCGTAGGTCCGACGCAGAAGTATAATGAGGCCTTTACCAGCTCTATAGTGTTGTGGAAGTCAATGGGGCCCAGCAACTGTCCGGTTAAAAACGTTCTTTAAAATATCTTATTTTGTGTTCAACAACTTATTTTGTGTTCAGCAGAAGAAAGAAATTCATAGAGGTTTGGAACAACTTGAGGGAAAGCAAATTTTCATTTTTGGGTGAACTATCCCTTTAAGGGATTCACTTTCATCGCGTGGAAAAAAATATGCAAAGAAAGTGAATGATGACTTTGGCTGTGGAAAAAAAGACGTAAAGAAAGTGAATATTGGTTGTCCAGAGTAAATATTGACAGTTTTAATTTTGGGTGAACTGTTCCTTTAACTGTAAAATCACTTCACACACTCCTACTCAGCAGGTGGCAGTAGAACTCAAGCTTTGCTATCACACCTTTCATATTAAATATGCAGCTCTGCATCATCGGTATACACTGAAACAGCTCATGTGCTGGTGTGTGAACGCAACCCACTTTGACTAATCTATTCGTCCATCTTTGGATGTATTTTTAAATGTGGTGTCTCTGACGTCGACTATAACCAGAGACTGAAATCTCCCATCGGAGCACGGACGCTGTTACAGCACACGGGACCGCTGGTGAGTGACACTGGCCCCGATGGCCAAGAACACGCTGTCTTCGCGCTTCAGAAAGGTGGACATTGATGAATTCGACGAGAATAAATTCGTGGACGATCACGATGAGGCTGCAGACCAACAAGGACCTGATGCGGCGGAAGTCGACAACCTTATCAGGCAATATCCTTTAATATGAGCGCAACGTTTTTGGGATTGAGACATGAACGTGAGCCCGTGTGACATGAGCGCGCGCCCCGCTCGGTACAGTACTAGGGCATGATGACGTGATGATTGTGCTGCCTTGTTTACAAGATTTTAACATCGCGTTGTTTTGTGTTCATTTAAGCTGCAACGACACAATTGTTATAGTTTATAAGTTACAAGTATAAAATGCATCATGGTTTCCATAAAAATATCAAGCAGCTTTAACATTGATACTTGTAAGAAATGTTTCTTAAGCACCAAAACAGCATTTTAGAATAATTATAGTTTACGTAATATTATAGATGAAAGTTAACTTTATAGCTGATATAATTTAATTCAAAATGCTGGCTAGCAAAATTAATATATATATATATACTCTTTGGATAGGCCAGTGAAACAAATGTCGTGTCATTTTTAAAAGGTTTTAAAGTTAGTGAAAGCTTGTTTTATGCCTGGTAACAACTATAAATTCCCAAAGGTTAGTTGCTCAATAAGGAAAGATGCAAACAATACATCAACTTTTTTGAGTAGTCATCTGTGAGGGGGATCATTTAATGTAACATTACATTAAAATCCATAAGTTACTTATTTTAAATGGAACTGTTTTTCCACTGGTTACATAATGTGACCACTGACATGTTTATGTGTCCTTTTTATGAGACTGAGAAATCATAATTTTACACAATTTTTATTATGACATTTCAAATACCTTTTATGGAGCTTTAACAGACAGACATTACCTTTTAGAGAAGTAAATTGGAAGTAACCGCTCGGGTCATGTGAATGTTTACAACAGGCAAGTAAAAATGAAATTATTTATACTTGAGAACTCTGTATAAAATATATCAGAAAGTCTTCTTAGACCCTTAAAACTCAAAATATCCTTTGATTTCAAATGTAACCAATAGGATAAAAATAGTTAATTTGCATTCAACACTTGATGGGTAGCAGATCCTATGTTTTTAGAAGCAGTGAAATGTTTCTCAAGTGGCTTGTGTTTCAAAATTGAATTCAACTGACTGAATATCAACTTTTATTTCATATGATACGATATAATGTATTCTTGTATTAATTTATTCAGCTGTTGAGAACAAGAGCGGTCTGACATTTCAGATACATCATTCTGTCACAGTGTTCCAATTAGGCTAGACTGCGCTCATCATAATAGGCATTTGAAGCAAACAGTCGTCTGCATTGTGTCACTGTAAATAAACCTGTTAAGGAGGGTTGTGAATCCACACGCTATTGTCACGTTGCCATTTGTTTCCTCGTACTGTATAGGCTGAGGTATACAATGGTGTGATTGTCTCTGTGATCTTCCTGTTTGTTTGTGATCTCCATGGTGGCAGTTTTGCTCACAGGTGAAATGTGCCTGAACATGATGTCCTCTAGTTTTTGGATGAAAAGTTGTTGCCAATAATGTGATTTACTACCCTCTCTGAGCTGTCTAAAGGGTTGGGATTTGGACCTGGCAGGATGTGAAATGAAATTTGGCTGCCATATCTGAGGCCCGTCACCTCGTGGCTTCTCCCCTCATTGTGCCACTGCCCTGAGACCTCTTGATTTGCATCAGGCTTCCTCTTCCTCTCTGCTCTACCATGGTACCTGGTTTAGTAAGTTCCTGCTGATGTTATCTTGAGTTGATTTGGTGAAACAGCTGAAACCCGTGAGACTGAATCTTTTATGCAGAGTTTACTCTCACATGCCACAACTAGGAGATTCACTGTTCCAGTCTCAAACCTGTAATAAGCACTCATTAACCTTTTTCATGGACGAAGTCGAGTATCACGTGAAGGTCCTCTAATGTGAGACCTTCAGGCTAGATGTGCAGCTTTTGAGTGTGATGGTCTGTCTGACTGGTGGGCATCAGTATCTGACTTGTTTCGCAGCACTTCTGTGCAGTGGGGCAGAATGCAAAAAGCTTGATCTTGCTGAACTGCAAGATGTTATTATAGAGCGCTGAGCTGCACTTTGAAAAACAAGAGGTCCCAAAGGAACCTTACATGCTCCTTGTTGAGTTTGTTGGCGTTTTGAATGAATCCCTGGCAGTACATGGCATGCTTTTACCACACTCTTGATGCGGGGTAGAAAGTATAATATATTTATAAAAAAAATTTCCATTTGAATATATTTCAATATGTAATTTATTCCTGTGATGGAAAAGTTGAATTTCCAGCATCGTTACTCCCGTCTTCAGTGTCACATGATCATTGTCACATGTCACAGAAATAATTCTGATATGCAAATTTTCTGCTCAAGAAGCATTTACCATTATTATCGATTCTGAAAAGTTGTGCTGCTTAATTTTTGTGAAAACCATGATACACTTTTTTTTTTTTTTAGGATTCTAAAATAACAGCATTTATTCAAAATAGAAATATTTTGTAGTATTATAAATATCTTAATGTCACTTTTGACCAATTTAATGCATCCTTGCTGAATAAAATCATTCATTTCTTGCAAAAAACTATCTTACTGACCCCAAACTTTTAATGGATGGATGTTCCAGAGTGGAGTGTTTATTAGATGTTTTTGAATTCTCATTTTTGGTTCTCTGAGACTGGTTATTTTGTGTGTTCGGTTGTCTTTAAGCAGTAAATATTAGGGTGTCTCTGACAACTTAATTCAAAACATGTGGACAGATCCATCTGGTAAAATCTTTCATGGTGTTTGTCGTGAAAACGTGACTTCCTTTTATGTCTTATTTTAATGAATGTCTTTATTTTGTTTCTGAATAGTTGAGAGTGAAATGTTAATTTATACTGCAACTAAAAAACGAACACTCATATTACAATGCTTTAATTTAGAAAAGAAATACGGTGATGGATATGTAATTCCAAACTTAAGTGGAACATCCTCAGCACAGCAAGAGAAAAGGACATCTGGGGCCAAGAAGTTCCCAGATGAAGAAGAAAATATTCTGGAACACAAGGACGCTGAAGACGAGTGGTTTGAGACTCGAGTGTTCTCTGTTTTGCTTCTATTTTGAGGCTTTCTATTTTTATTATTGAGGTCACAGCGTCTAAAATTTGAGTAGTTAGATTAAAAGTTGATATTAATTCATTTAGAGACTGAAATTAAACTAGGGATAGCCGTCTATCTCTCATATTAATGCACTGTCATTCACATTTGTTGGAGAATGTAGTGGCAAGCGGCTTCGGCGTAGCAGACAATCAATCATCCGTGTTCCTGAGAGTTTAGTCCCGTCTAAAAGAATCATTTGTTTTGAGAAAATTCCTTAGGGTTCAGCTTGAGTGTGCTTGTATATGTTTGTGGCAACTTCATCCGAGAAACCTAGTTCCCCCTAGTCAGCTTATGCAAATTTTAAAGCTTCATTTTTTAATTTACTGTATGATTAGAGCTAAGGCTATTGATTGTCTTCCTTAACCAGCTCTAATGCACAGGGGACATGATGGCAGCCCTTCATATTGCTCTTAGGAACCCTCCAATCAACAGCAAGAACCCTGCAATAAAGGTACAGACAGTTTTCACAAAAACTTATTTTTACAATGAAGTATATAGAGCACAGATTGCACAGTTTCTTGAAACACGCCATCTTTTCTGTCTTTCATTCCCAGGAAAGAGCTCAGACTGTGGTATTGAAGGTTCTGACATCATTTAAGGGCAGCGATATAGAGCCCGCTGTTAAATCTCTCGACAAGAATGGAGTCGATCTTCTTATGAAGTATATCTACAAAGGCTTTGAGAGGCCCGTAGAAAATAGCAGTGCCATATTGCTGCAGTGGCATGAAAAGGTAAACCCAAGAATTTTGTTCACGCAATTTGTCATGTTTCAGTCAGTAGTTCACAATGTAGGTACAAAACCATCAGATATGCAATATACATTTTTAGTGGGCTATATATAACATGAATAAAACGTAACTTTAATGTGGGATGCATGTTTTTTTTCTCCCTATCTTTTATAACAGGCATTTGCCATTGGAGGACTAGGCTCTATTGTTCGAGTTCTGACAGCCAGGAAGACTGTATGACTACCTGAGCAGACCTGGAAAAAATGTCGCTAAGAGACGCAGAGGACATGAGGCAGGTTTGCCTGTTACTTAAAGGAAAGAACAAGAGACCATCGTTTTGAATGCTACTGCCCTGATGAAGAAAAAAAAAAAAAAAAAAAAACTGTAAACGGTAGAGAAACAACAAAGCACTTGTTTCAAACTGAAAAAAAATATGCTTGTGTAAAAGTGAAGCAACGTTCATATGTCAATATATCATAAATTATTCTATGATATACTGGCATAAAAAAAAAAGATTTCAATCCGACATGGTTTTTTGAGGGAAAAAATGGAAAACAAAACAATCCCGGTGTACGTGCTATAAGTAACATGAGGTGAATAAAGATCAGGTGAGTGTGAGCATCAAAAGCGAGTCAGTACATTTGATTAGTAAGATTTAATCAGTTTTATTTTCTTATTTTAATTTACATCTTTGTCCAATACTCCTATTTTGTTTTTGTGCAGAAATTTAATAATGGAACCAGTGATGTACACCAAAGGGGGGGAGTGGGGATCATTGTAAAGTGCCTGCTACAATAAAGTAAATGGATCTCCTTTATGTTGTCATCTGTGTTTGATTTAATTTTAATATATGATTTATACAGAGTTTGAACATAATTTACCTCATCGGCCACATAATAAACTGGTAATACTGTACAGCAGACTTGTCTAACCTGTTTGACAGTTGTATCGGGATGGTGACCTACAGAAGCAGGAAGGGCAGGGTAATTAAGATAATGCATATCAGGAAAAGAAGATAAAGGGGACTTCAAAGAATTCTGAAGGATGTAATACTGATAATTTCTATCATGCCAAGACTAGAGCCCCAGGGATATCATTTATGGAACAGAGTGCTGTAATCTCACTGCTGGGCGGCACAAGGACCAGGAGCTGTATTCATCTATAAACGTCAAATGGTGAATCACAATCACAATATTTATTGGATATTGGATTTTAAATGAATATTAATTCTGAGATTTGATAAAGAATTTAAGCATTAAAGGTATAGCGGATGATCTTTCTGAATTTTAGATAAGACCCGCCCTCTCCACTTTTTGAAAAGTTTGATTGATTCACCAGAATGATTGACAATTAGGAGGACCAATAGTATAGGTGATCCACCCGGAAGTAAAAAATCCTCCGCTATACCTTTAAATTATTAGTGTTTTAGAGATGTTAAGTAAATGATAATCCAATTTAAAGGATGAAATGAGCATAAACATATCTAAAATTAAGCCCAGCGCACATTTACTCATAGAATGTATAAAGGAACACCAAAAATTAAGCAAAACAGTCATAAACTTTTTAATATTCTTAAATAGCATTCTTAAAAACAAAAAGCTTGCATGTTTTGGTTTCATCACTGTTTTTTTTTTTTTTCTGCATTTAACAACAAACATCAAATATAATTTGGCAACAGATAAGACAAAACAGTTAAGTGATTAAAAACACATGACAATTGGACAATGCAAGTATGTTCAACTAGCAACTCTAGAACCCCTTAACTTATAAAGAAAGAGTATTCTGACCATTACATCACTTTTGAAAATGTTCCCTCCCACAACAGTAGGAACTGGTAGAAATCACCATTACTACACCTTAGATCTGGCCCCATGTTGACAATAGAAAACAAATGCAGTTGATTTTCTTTCTGTTCCTTCCAATCATGGCTGCTAATGCATTTACAGCATTCATTAAAATGGTGCAAGGGGCATCAACATTTAACAGATCTGCTAAATAACATGCATCTACTACAGAAATGTGGGCAATTGGTAAGAAAACACTTAAATAAATAAAAAAGGGGTATTGCATTTTCCCCTAAATCGTAAGTTGGTAGGTTTCTGCTGTGGTACATTTCACATATAAGTGCTTAAAGTCCGTATTCACCCCTGTGCTCTCAGATGAATGGTGTGATGTGAATACAGCACTATCCCAGGACAGTCTGAGCGAGAACTTACAGAGCTAATTTATAGGATGCTGTGAAGTTAAGATACTTATACACACATACTAAAACAAATTAAATAAGGCAAAAACATTTGACAGTCCACCAGTCAAGGTCAGACAACTAGACAGAGAGGAAACGGTGACATCCACCATCTGTTTCCCTCTTCATCTCCATCCAGCCCTCCTCTCCTTTTGGCAAACTAAAACAGTATAATAATTTTTTTAAAAAGCTAGGCCATGAAACAATTTGTGTCTGCAAGATCGGAATTTGGGCAGTGGATATTCCATGTTAAAGTTGATTTTGTTTGGCAGTGATTTGTTCGTTAGCAAACTTCTCTCTTTTTACACAAGAGAATTATTTTTTTTTTAAATAAGCACGTGGAAGCAGCTGAGACTTGAAAACGTGCAAAAATATAAACTAGACTAAAGGAGAGAGATGACGGTATTTTACGGGACCTTGTGCTCTCCACATGCAAGAATCTTTTGGTCCTATTCGAAATGGCCTTGATAAAACCTGCAGCTCGGGGGAAGAGTTGGTAAACGTTGAAAAAATCCGTCATCGTGTGTGCCGTTTTGTACCAGAGATCACAGACGGAGAAAAGTTTGTCATAACAGAATTATCAGACATGCCTCTTGCCAACAGCACAATAAATAACATCAGAATAAAACTTAAATAGTGCAAGTAAAGTGCAAGGCTGTTATTGTAACCGCTATCATCGTAATTATCAACAATGTGACGTAATGAACCGAACGAAACACTGATCACATCACTTCTTACTAGACCGATGCAATGCACTTGTCCTTGAGACAGATGGGTCGTGAAGGAGGGACGCTCTTATGCCATGATCCTTGGAATGTCAGCTGACTGCACTTGTGTGAAGTGGCGGGAGTTGAGACAGTGGCATGGTCCATTCACAGATTAGACAAAAGAACACTGCCCCTGTCACATGCAGAGGGTCATCTTTTCACAGATCTGCCACGACAAACAACCCAGACAGACACACTTCTCTGCATCACATTGACTTCTTATAGAACTATACATATATTTATATATATATAGATCTATATATATATATATATAGATATATACACAAATTTGTACTTATATACAGGAGTACGCCTGTACATCTCTGACACTATAAAAGAGAACTTTGTTGGCTATTGGTGTCCACTGCACACATGGAATAAGACATTAGGTTATTACATCAGCTATGCAAGTATGGGCTTACCACACTACTGAGGCATGCTAAAAATAATCTCTTTGAAGAAACGCTCGATAAAATGGAGATTCTGGTGTCAACGTAGCGATTAATTAAGGACCAGTTAGCTGATGACCAAAATAACCCAAAAGAGGCACAGCGCGGTGGACCTCCTTCAAAAGGCCAGGCTAAAGTCCACGAAATTTGTGTCAAGACGAAAAACGAACACGTTTTAATGAACGAAAACAAACAAGAAAGGCAAGACAGAGCAAATAAATGCAAGCATGCTGCACGCTCCCTACGGAAAAAATTGTGTAAACGTTGCAGAGGCAAAGTGTTGAGAAGGGAAAACAAACTTCCTTCCCCAAAATGTGTTTTGCCAAAGCCTTAGGCTCATCTTTTTGGAAGAATCTCCCTGGAATTACACCAATTGACATTAAAAAATGTTTCCAAATCTCTTTCTGAAGTGTCCTATTTTATCTTGTGCTCTCTAATCACCTTCAGAAACGGCGATAGCTTCCCTCAACAGGTCTGAACGCCCGTGTGCCTGCGCTCGTACACATACGGTACATGCATGTAGTAAATCTCCTTGTTCTCCTGTATGTTGGGAGCAACGCTTTTGCATCTGGGTGTGTGTAGTTAGTTAAAATCTAGAAATGCATGTGAACTAGACAAACTAAATATCTGCCCACAATGATGAGATATTTTCTCTTGAACTATCTAGATCTAAATGAGATTAGGTTAAGCAACCAGCTTATTCAGAAGAAACTACCTACAACTTGTGTATCCGAGTATGGACATTTGTGTGTGTATGTGTGTGCGTGTGTGTGTGTGTGTGTGTGTGTGTGTGTGTGTGTGTGCGCGTGTGTCTGGAAGTTGGCATGGTGCCACCATGTGGTCAATAGTTATCCAACAAGCCATCAGAGAAGAGGTTTTGCACATCCAACATGGCCGCCAGCTCTAGCACATGTTTCTGTAGAAGGCTGCTCTCCACCATCTCCTGTTTCGGCAGCTGGGGGTACGATTCTGGAAAACTCCTCGCTTCCTGTAACGTGCACAGAAACAGCATCCTCATCCAGCTGCTTTGTGAAAACATCTTGAATAAAACATTGGTTCAGAAACTGTGTTAAACTGCTGCAGTCTTATAAATGTGATCTCTGTTTGCTCTTTTCTGTCACTTAAAAAAATGACACTTATCTGAAAGGGTTTGGCTCTAAAAAGTTTGGGCATGTTTTCACCTGATCACTTCATGCGTTTTTACTAGGGCTGTCAAAGTTAGCGCGTTAATAACGCGTTAACGCAAAATCATATTAACGGCACTAATTTTTTTAACGCTCGATTAACGCAGCGCGTATTTTCTGTTTGACCCGTGGCCCAGCCCCTAGTTGGAGAAATGGAGATACACAGTGTTGCCAACTTAGCGACATTGCAGACCCCTTTAGCGATTTTTTTTCCCTTTAACAAAGCGCCCAAACCTTATTTAGTTTCTGAGAATCTACCGGTAATGCCGGTACTGCTCTCTCAGCATGCGCGCGCGCCTCTCTCGCTCTCTCTCTCTCTCTCTGCGTCTCGCGCTGGAGGAGCAGCGCTTTAATTCACAGATATTATGTTGCTTCTCTAATTTTACAAGTATAGCCGAAATCAGAGCACAGATATTGTCTTTATCTTATGTGTATTTGATTTCATCAGACGACGGCTCGATTATCAGAACTTTTGTGCAGATTAACTTAACATCTTAGAAGGAAGAGCTGGTTATGTCTTAATGGGTCGCGTTTCAGTCACCATTTCAAATTCATTCCGTTGACAACAGAAACAGTAAAATATACCAATGAAAACATTTTTATTGAGAATTTAGCTTCATCAAAATGGGCACAGAGAGAGACAAACTACAATGTAATAATAAATAATTAATGTAGCCTACATTTAGCATTTTCAGAAGAGCTGCCCCTGTCATGCAAAAATCTAAACAGGTTTGTGTTAATTGCTCAGTGCAAAGAAAGAGAAGTAATGGTAACCTGGCATTTTTTTGTCCTTTCTACATGTCTAATAGACTTGAACAAGTTCTTTGAAAAACATCTATGACATTTGAAACATGTCTCGTCCTTATGCTCTATATTGACTATGGTTTCAATAATAAACATACATTTGCATAAAGCATCTATTTATCCATGCCCACGTTGATTAGAGTATTACAAACTTGAAAAGTATTAATTTAAGGTACATTTAGAACAAATAAAAAAACGTGCGATTAAATGCGATTAATCGTGAGTTAACTCATGACAATCATGCGATTAATCGCGATTAAAATTTTTAATCGATTGACAGCCCTAGTTTTTACTGATCGAGTAGCTATCTGAATTGTTTAAAACGGTTCCATTTACACTTACACTTGGATTTAAAAGCGTCTCGGAGGGCATTTAAACCTGCTCTTTTCACGATTGGAAAGCTATCTTTTCAAAGAAAACGCATAAAGTGACCAGGTGTAAATAGGCCCTTTGATATGACATTGACTTGAGTTGGTTCTGCTTCCAGAGGACCTGAATTTATTTCATCTATCTTTTTCGGTAATGTGGCTGCAGTTTTCAGTCTGAGAGTGTGTAGTTCCACCAGGAGGTTAACAACAATACATAAAATGTATATTTTAAATGATAATTTTTCAATGTCATTTATATATGTTTAATGCAGCTTTGTATGTCTAAGACTTTGGATATATCAATTATTATTGTGGGATACAAAGAGTGAAGTATTATTATTTATTGTATTTATAAAATATTATTAAAATACTTTTATAGTATTTATTAATATTTTGAAGTAGCATTTATTTTTATATTTTTAGTTTTCATTTTCTTTTTGGCTATTTATAATTAGTTTATTTTTTGTAATATTTATATTTAGCTTTATTTTTATTTAAATGTTAGTTATTTTATTAAACGAAAATTAGAAATGTTGCAAATAACTGAAATAAAATAAGTTTAAGTAGAAAGATTTAAGAAAGAAAAAAAGAGGTGATTATATATATATATATATATATATATATATATATATATATATATATATATATATATATATATATATATATATATATATATATATATATTATTATTTTATTTTTTTTTTATTCTATTGGACCTCAACTGAAGTCAATTTCCAAGCTTTCAGAAACACTGGATTCAGATCTCAGTGTTGAGAATAGTAGCCTATTAATAAATGTGACCAGTCTGTTTAAAGAAGAAGTTTAAAGATGAGCTGCAATACCTCATATTTAAAAGTATATTTAGTATTTATTTATGTGTTTGAACTGTGCTGCATATTTACACTTGTGAATATACTCAAAATGGTTTAAAATTAATGTTTTTTTTTAATTGTTGCTTTAATATCAGGTTCGTGAGACTGATTATTTCACTGATTATTATTGATCAAATTGTGTTTATTATATTGACATATATAATATTCATCCAATTCAGACTCACCCGAAAGAGCTTGTGTAATCGGAGCGTGGTGCAGCAGAACACGAAACGGATCATGAGCAGTCGCAGAAACTCATCGCCATAAAACTGCAGAAAGGCCTGATCTGGAGACAGTCAACAGGAAAACTATGAAATATATATCTGTCCATTGGTCCAACTAGTCAATGATGTATAAAAATGTATGAAAGCATTAAAAAAAAAAAGCACAAAACAAATGTAAAGGGATAACGGCACATATTGGCATTACCTATAACTCGGGAGCTCGTGATCATCTGGCCAATGTCATGGAAAACCTTCCGCAGGAGTTCCTGGGCCTTTTCCCACAATCCATAGCGCATGCTGCTCAGTCCACAGACAGACAGGAAGCCCATGAGGGGGTTGTAGAGGAAGAGAGTAAACAGACTTCCACGCTGAGACTGGTCTATAAGCGAGTAAAACAGAAAACAACAGTATAAAAATACAATAGATAATCAATATAATAACAGAAAATCTTACTTCAAGGGGAAAAAACTAAATAGGAAAAAATAGAAAGCTGAGCAAATATATATATATATTTTTAATTCTCTCTCAACACAATGTTAAAACAAACAAAAAGGAGACCTTGCATGCTCTTCGGATATGCTGTTGGAGAAAGCAGGCATACAAGTGGTTGGCCGAACAGGTTGGAGAAATTCTGTGGAAAGACAGGAAGAAGTCAAACAGTTAGTTTTACATTTTTAACAATAAATTTACTCTACTAGTAGTGAATGGTTCATGTGTTATAAATGTACACTAGGGGGCACTCCATTACTGAACAAAGCAGACAACTAAAGAAAATCAGTTGAGGAGGAAAAAAACTGAAACAAAGGGTGATCAAATCAATCTATAATTAAAAAAAATAAAAACTACAACAGAGCTGTTTTAACTGCCTATTCAAGGTATCTTACTTCTCGTGTTTATCATAGTAAATAAGTTAGGCTGTCTTACTTATAGAGCAAGCACATGGCTGCTCTTGAATAATGAATGGCTTCATGATGTCACAGAATGCTGCAATGATGGAACAAATGTGAGCGTATGACAAAGAAAGGGAGACAGAGAGTTTATGTCTCACCTTATAAGCTGTGCTGTTGGATGAGTCGACAATGATAAACAGAGGTTTCCTGGTGAAGGGGAAAAGGTCTCCTGGGTGGAGGCTGAAAAACACACATTTGTGCATGTATGCGTGTTAAAATAACACCTCAATGTCTCAAATGTGAAGTAAGCACATAGTTTCAATGTACAGTAGGCTGGCACAGAATGGGTGTCAATGAAGGCTCACCAGTGCATCTCTTTTTGTGCCTGATTTCTCTTCTGCACCATCTCACCGTTCACCACATCTCGGTTAGTATTGGTCAGGACACCTCCAAAGTCATAAGGACCTGTAAATAAATGTTAAATGTGATGTGAAATAATGATGGGAGAGATCTTACTCCTTCTCGTATGCATCCAAATGTAGCAACATGATTCTTTTTGCAGTGGGCCTACTTTTCTGAGTGGATAAAATTCTGTTTCACCGTTTCCAACACTGTTCAAAAGTCTGGGTTCAGTAAAAAAAAAAAATAATAATAATTTCCACAAAAATATTAAGCAGTTCAACTATTTTCATCATTGATAAATTATAAGAAATGTTTCTTGAGCACCAAATCTGCAAATTAGAATGATTTCTGAAGAATGGAGTAATGGCTGTTTTACTACATTTTTGATCAAATAAATGCATTATTGTGAGCGTTAGAGACTTCTTACTGAAACATAAAACAAAAATCATATGAAACCATGCTTTTGAACATTAGTGTATATAATTTCTGTGGGTGGTATTTCCTAAAAAAAAAAAAAGATAGTACTCTACCGTTAGCTGAGCTAAATTACACCTGGTATGCTCGCAAGGATATTTCACGCAGAATATACCCACTTAACATGTTCAAGATTTAAACGATTATATATTACTTTGCACAGAAAAGGCTGGCAAGTGATTCGAATCAGTCTCTGCTTGAACATGGCAGTATGTTTGTAATACATGGCATTACACAAGTCTTCGAATCCTACAGTTGATTGGCTTAACAGCATTCCAAGAGTGCTTATTTCGTTAGTATTTATGTAAATTTAAAGATAACAATATTCCATATCATCCAGTTATGTCAGATAGAACAGTGTGCTAAAACCCCTTGGCGTACCTTCACACTCAGAGCGTCCATTGGGGAAAACTCCAGTGGCAGAGAGATACACCAGCAGGACACTATTGGCTGGCAGCTCCTAGCAATAAAAGAATCAGTGAAAGAAAAGAAAACTTTCAATGACTAGAACAGATAAATTAATCCAATAAATTGGCTAATTAAAGGGATACTTCAGGATTTAGCATTAAGCTTTGTATTAGTAGAAAACCTGTAGTATTTTCGAATGACTATGCTTTCCACCCTCATATCCCCCTGAGAGGAGAGATTTATGTATTTTTTGTCTGGAAAAAATCCTCCGATGACGCAAAAAACGTCATTTTGCGTCATCGGAGGATTTTCTGGCCAGAGGCTAAAGACTACAGCCAGTAGTAGGGGCTGTTCCGCATGTGTTCAACCCGCCCATAGAGGGTGGGATCTCACTCACAGAATGTACACACAGTCAGCCGTCTTTCTTTGGAAGCTAAGCTAGCAGGCTCTTGTTCTGTGGAGAAAGCTGAATAGTAGGAGAAAGCTGAGTAGTAGGGGTTACCATCTTCCTTTTCCCGGACTTGTCCGGCGGGCGAGATCGTTCAAAATGTCCGGGATTCAGCTTTTGCTTTCTGCGGTCGCCATTCATTGTTTACATGCACACCTCTTGTTTCAATCTAACTGAATTCCTTCCGATTGGTGAATCTGAATGTAGTGTTTACATGAACGCTAAACAAGTGATCGGTTGATGTGCGTTTTAACATTGCTAAGAAAATTCCCGCACCTCCGTGAGAGATACGAGACCGGCGAGTCTCAGTAATGAAGCCACCGGCCTCGCGCCGTTCTCCCGCGGCCCTCAGCCTCGTCCTGCTCGCCACAGTAAACATGATGAATGGCGACTGTAGAACGCAAAAGCCGAATCCCGGACATTTTGGGCGATCTCGAAAATCCCGGGCAAACTCGTCACGGAGACTCACTAGCAGCTAGTCTTGTTATTTTCAACTGCGCTCTCTTACCGGTAGGCGTGGCTTGGGAGTGGCCTCGTAGGGCAGCGAAGCAAGTGCATTCTGGGAGTTGTTGTCTTTCATCTACATAAGCCAAAAATACATTTTCTGGCTTTTCTCAGTCTAGAAGGCTCCAAATTCAAAAATAATTTCACATTTCTTCTACATAAATGACCTATTTTAAATACACATTCATCTTTCCAGAGGTGAAGTATCCCTTTAAAATCAGAACGCTCACAATACTACAAATGGTAAAGGAGTGTCATAGCAAGCTTAATTATTCACTTAAGTGGCACGCTAAGTGCTGCACAGCCAGAGCATCTCAGTATCACACGAAGACTAATAAAACAATTCAGAATATAACATTTAAAAATTCTTAGGCTGTGTACATCTTTGCACATAGGGACACACACACACACACACACACACACACACACACACACACACACACACACACACACACACACACACACACACACACACACACACACACACACACACACACACACACACAGAACAGCTAATAGCAGGAACTGGTTAAAGAAGCATATGGAAATGCCTTATTTGTCATCATTTATCTAAACAAAACATGAAGCAAGATGGAAAACAGCCTAAAAATAGGGGTGTCTGAGAGTTAAAAATGAACTGCTCTGTGGCAAAAGCGTGCGAGGATCTAAGTAGTGTGCGTGTGGGTTTTCCTCACACTCTCGAGGTGCTACGCTACAGCAGAGCAGATAGTAACACGCTAACACCCCTGTAGCATGCCATGCTGCAACTCACACTCACACATGAGGTGTCACTCCAGACAACAGAACAGAAACTAGTGCACAGGATAGACAATAACCATAATGCAATTATGCAGGAAATGCCTGTAAAATTCCCTTGAGATCCAGAGGCTTTAAAGACCCAATAAAAGCATATGACGAGCCATGTTAATGTGTTTCCTATTGAAACAGGTTTAGGCGAGGAACAATAAAGGGTTCCTCCTTTTTTTAAAAGTCAATAGGCCTTGGTCTAGCTATGTGTTTTCTGTTTTAGGGGGAGATGGGAGATAAATTTGTGTAGTGCAAGATATCTTTTTGAGTTTTTGCAGAAGAGAAAGATATTATGCAAATTTTAAATATGTACACTACTGTTCAAAAGTTTTGGGTCAATAAGTTTGTTCATGTTTTAGAAAGAAGTCTCTCATGCTTACTATGACTCAATTTATTTGTTCAAGATAGAGAAAAACTGTAATATTGTGAAATATTATTACATTTGAATTTAATATAACTGCTGTCTATTTTGATATATTTTAAAATGTAATTTCTGTGATGTAAAGCTGTGTCATATGATCAGTGTCACATGATCCTTCAGAAATCATTTTAATATGTTGATTTGATGCTCAAGAAACATTTCCTATTATCAATGTAGAAAACAAATATTCTTTTGGGAAAAATCATACTTTTTTTTCAGGATTCGTTAATAAATAAATTCAAATTAACAGCTTTTATTTGAGATATAATTTTTAAAACCATGTTAAAGGTGTCACCTTTCTGAATATGATTTCTTTCAAAAATAAAAATAAACTTATAATACAAAACTATTTAAATATACACTTAAATATCATTTAAGAGTCTACTGGCAAAGCATATATATCACATTTGATTTAAGCTTAATCACTGTATGTGAAATGTCACTGCTACAAGGTCTCTACGCAAATATAGAGTCAAAACAGGACGAAAATGACAGGATGGATTGACAATTAATTGACAGGTGCTAAAAACTGCAGTGACATCAGACAAACCTTGAAGGAGGCAGACAGGAAAGTGAAGAGCTGGCTGAAGGTTGGTTTGTAGAGTAGATATTTATGAGGGTTCTCTCTTTTGGCAGGCTTTTCATTGGGCTCCTATAATGAGAGAGATAAACGAGTGAGAGAGGAATAGAGAGACACAGAGAGCAGGTGGAGTGAGATAGAACAGTAAGAGAGACCATGAAAAAGGTGAAGTACTGAAATAGCGAGGGAGGAAGGGTGAAAATACTCAAACACTCAACATAGAGAGTGACAGGGAGAGTGTAAGAGTCTTCTCTTACAAGTGTCCCTGGTTTGGAGCTTTGTGTGGCCAGGTTCACTGGTTCCCTCTCAAGCGCTTGAAGCATACGAAACATATCGATGGTCAGCTCGCTAAACTTCACCTGCAAACCAGATGAAATCCAACCATTGCAAAAACCAGAGTTGTAACCTACACAACAAGTTTGAAGTGTCTAATCATTTACATAAGAAAGCACCGCTTGGATTTGACATATTATATAACTTGCTCAGCCTGCTAGGTGTTTTGCTGTACTGTACTCCCACCTGACTGTTACAGTTGCCAATGATGAGTGCATCTGCCAAGGTGAGCTGGCCAACCACCATGCCCTGTTCAAGAGGGGGCACACCCCCCTCCTGCAGCCGATTGGATATGACCACCATGGCGTTGTCATCATTTACGATCATAAGAGGATCTGCCTGTGTAGGTAGAAAAACAGTAGATGAGAAAGACACAACGGTGAAGAAAATATCAATATTTGTCAAACAGTCTTACAGAGTGGACTGCATCTGACCTTTGTAACAGTAAGTCGTGTAAGAAGAGGTATTTATAACATCTGAGTTATTGTGCTTTTTTAAGTGCACAACATTGATACATTTTTGCCTGAAATAAAAATTAAACTGATTTACTATACACTACTTTTCGGTACGTTTATATAAAAAAATCAACATTGATAATTACATTTAAAATATAAAGTAGAAAACAGGTTATTTTAATGATGGTTATTAAAAACGGTAATAATTTTTTTTTGTGACTGTATTTGATCAAATTTACTGCCCCCAAACTTTTGACTGGTAGTGGTCTTACTGTGAATGATTTGGTGTATATTATTCCAGATTAAAAACTGCTTCATATTCTTTCTTCAAGATCATAATTTGCTCAATCTCAGAACAACTTTGCTTTTCTGTTGACATACAAAATATTTTTTTATATCATGGTGATTTTAATAGTGCAATTGAGTGGTGCAGGTATGACATCACTTTGTATGCCAATCGCGGAAATGAGTTACCACTTCTGGTTCTATCATCCCGAAGTCAATGGGTTTTTTGAATGGGATTTTGGTTAAATGGCTGAAATAAGGTCTGTGGTGAATACCAGCTCAAGACACTTTCACGTTTTATTTTACGACATAAAATACATCAGTATTACCCCATTTTTTAAGCTGTTATGTGTCATGAAAAAGGCGGCTGCTAAAAAGTGGCTAAAATAGGACTTCAGAGGCTGTCGGGGACATTAAACGTCATCACGCCGAACAAGGTAAGATCAGTCCACTTTTACAGCCTGCTGCTTATAATTGTGCTCTTATAAACTATTCTAACGTTCTGAGAAAATGTTTTTACATAAAAACTGAAAGAGTTGTCGGAAGCTTATTGATGGTGACGTTGAATTCGTGGGACCGTGGTGTAGTTAGTTTATACCCTACCATTTAGGAATTAAAATTTTGTGTTTTTGTCATCTGTGAAAATTATCTTGATGGCCAAAACGTGTAAATATCATACATTTTTGTTGATCAAAAATCCTATTGAGTTTTTGTCGAGGGAACCAGGCCTACAAAGTGACGTCATACCTGCACCACTCTATACTGATGACACTTTATGCACATTATAGACTTCTTACCTCCACAAAAGCAGCAACTTCTTGCAGCACCAGGTTCCACTCTAACTGGTCCTCTGTGTTGAAGCGCTGGGTGTAGTCCTCAATCTCCTCAGAAAGCTCCTGCAAAAAAAGACACCACAGATGGTCTCAAAAACACCGATAGAGACCATGCTGGGTTTTTCTTCTCATGAACGGTGAATTGTTGTCAGTATATTTCTTAGTCCTTTGCAAAAAGAAAAGGGGGGAATTGGATTGTCGGATCAAGGAGAGGTGTCTATGTCGGGGGGGTTTGCTGGTTGCGCTCACTGGCAGTTGTGGATCAGCCCCTGACCTAGCGTTTAGAGCAAATATACAATAGCTTATGGACTGATCTTAATGTATTGTTGTTATTATTATTACTGTTACTAATACTATCATCACTCTTTTTTTATAAATCACTAAAACTAACACTACTATTATTGTCATGATTATTATTATCATCGATAATAACACCACTAATATTGATATGTTATTATTGATTATAAATATCGACAATGATACTAAGCTTCTTTCCTTTTTTTTTCTTTCTTTCGTTGTTGTTATTCTGTTTTTGTTCTTTTCTCTCTTCTGTATTTATATATGTCACTGATTTATTACCTTGTATATGTTACTGTTTTGTTAATTTGCAATAAAAAAAAAAGAAAACCAAATATAAAAATCCATTAATTTCTATAAATATGAGTATACGAGTAATGGCTGACAGTGTGCAATTTTACAGTGTCAAAATTGATGAGGCGTGAATTTTGTCTTAATTCCAGCTGCATAACTAACCAACAGACTGTCCATGCTGACTGATCCTTTGGCAAGAACCTCTGTTCGACTGAATATCTATCCATGGACTAAAAATGTGTAACTGGTCCATTTGGTCTGCCGTCCATGACTTACCTTGACTAGCACTTTAACCAGGTCCATCTTGTTGAGCAACAGACAAACAACGATAAAGCGAGCGTAATACCTCAGCTTTTTTACAACCAGCTCAGGTCTGTGCAAAGGAGAAGGGACAAGATTAATGAACTGAAGAGAAAACCATAAAAGACAGAAATTTGGGATATTTACTGCTTTACTTGCTCATAAGTATATTAAAGAACTTTCCAGAACATAGAAAATAAAAATCAAGAAAACATCAACTTTGCTCATCACAGTTCATTGTAGCGCCTTTTCACCTGTCTTCTTTGTTGACTTGGTGGTAATATGATCGCTGGCGAATGGCCGAATAGAAAGAAAAGGCTTCATTTAGGTAGCTTGTTTCTGAAGTGCGGAGGCTGAAGAAGACAAAATAAAAAAATAATGTGAAAAAAACAATTCTTGAAGTACACTGTTTGAAACCAGATGAATAAATAGCTGTGTTAAAAGGCTCCTTACTAGTAATGGTAGTACAGCTGCCCAATTTTTGAGGCCACTTCACCTATCTGCCACCTCTTGAGACCATACCGGTTGTCCAGGACTTGTCTATTCTCCAGTCACATAAACCCAAATAAGAAGAATCAAGAATCATCTGTCATTAATGCTGACATCATAGTGCAGAGGAACTATCAGAGGGAGGTTTGATCATGCATGTTAAATCTTCAGTCTATTGTAGTTCTAAGCCTACCGGTTTTATTTTTGAGATTTTGGTTAAAAAAACAGTCCTTTCTGTTTCAAAAATAGATCTAGGGCTGACCTGTGCTGCTGCTGAAACTTCCACAGCTTGGTGTATACGTCAAATGTTCGGCCAAAATAGGACTGCCACTGCTTGTGTCCATATTGAGGCAGATCCCTGCAGGAGTGCGAGAGAACAAACAAGAGAAACACAGCCAAATTTACTTCAGTAATGCTTTCTCCTCATTTATAGATACTCAAATATCAATTTAACAGGCTTTAACAGACAGAATCCAAATAAACCATTTTAAAACCATCAGCTTGTGTTTACAGTCAGTATTTGGAACTGACAGCTGTAAAACTACTTACAGTTGATTGTAAAGAAAGTAGCGGGGTGTAAGCATAGTAAATGATAGGAAAAGTTCGATATATGTTTTTTTGAGTTATGACAGATGATAAGTATGAGGTCAAAAAAGACATGCATAGATGTATCATTCACATAAATTCAACATGAATTTCAAAAATAGAATTTCTTTTCATTTCAACTTTACAGGAGTCTCAAATAAAGACAATATGAAAAAGGAACTGGTATCGAAGATATAGTTGTGATAGATAACCATTATGACAATGACTAAATAAATATGACTATATTAACAGACTTCTATGCAATGGGAATTACTTTTTTACATATGATCGAGGTACTGTGACTCATTGTTTCAATCACTAGTTTCTTTTAAAATAATAAATCAAGGTTGTATTAAACCCAAACCTACGACCTTGATACCCACATATCATTATATAAGGCATTTCTGCCCCTCTGCCTTAACACTCCAATTGCAAGACATCATTTTGGACAACAGCAGATGAGCCTTCCAAATATACAAGTAGTTGTCATAGTTGTCATGCACTTAATTAACATCATCATGCCAAAGATGAGAAGACATTGGTGGAGGGGGAGAGCAAAAACAGCGCAATCAGAGAGTCAGAAAGTGTGAGTGGGTGAGAGTGTTTGGGCAGGGCTGTGGTGAGTCATAGTGCCGATGATGTGAAGGAATTTGACGAGCTATGGCAATCAGCTTGAGAAGTAGCACTTTTGCCTCTATTCGCTCTTTCTCTCTTTATTCCTTTCTCGTCCTTTTCCCCCTAAACCTTCCAAAAACACCTCTAGGCCCTATTGTTATCATCAAAGGGTTGCTATGACAACAGAAGCAGGGACTGGGGAAAGAAGGGAGGTTGCGAATGCAGCAGGTAAATTCAAAAGCCCTCATTTACAGATGCTCACACATGATTACAGTAGATGATGCATCATTTATGAACTTGTAACGGGTCATTCTTGGAAAGGCAAGGAGACAAAAACGAATGTCAAAAAATAAAACATGTTTAGGCATAACCTTGAGTTATACACATATACAACAAGCACACACACACATCACGCAATGCAATTAAACACCAGCGCACAGACACGCCTCCTTTCATTCATGCAGATTCGATGAAACCCAGCACTGTATTTTGTTCCACAGCTTTCATTCATAATGTGCATTCACACATGCTGTAAGGTTATAGAGATAGATTTGTGAGATTTACGGTTCACCCCGTTGCCCTTGCGGGCTGCGAGAGACAAGGTCAGGAAGGAGATAGGAGCAGTCATTAGGCAGGGCTTTAATTTCACTACATGCACTATTAATTTCCCATCCACTCTGGCAGCATTAATACCCACTAGACAGATTCACTGGGAGAGCACAGCCAGGGATAGACCTGTAAATTAGGGAAGGAGGAGAAAGGGAGAGAGATAGGATGGTGTAGCCTATGTGTGCAGATGGGGTCAGATGTGGTGTAGTTGAGTAACAGAGCAATATTACATCTGTATGGTATGGCTAAGGCCTCTGGTACTCCAGTGTTTTGATCATTCCATTATTCTGGAATATATTCTGGAACTGACACTCCCAAAATGAAAGTTTAAACAAACAAAATAAAGTCTACCAACACTAAAGGACAGTTATATTGGTTTTTATATTTAAGACATTATTTCTATTTTTTATGAAAATATATATATTTTCACTGCCAGAAGCAGGTGTCTGGTTATACATCTTGTTTGCAGCAGGTCATGATAGCAAAATTATGTTCTACTAAGTACTAAGGATGCTTGCCATGAAGGGGTTAAATAATTTTGAGACAGCAGAAGTCATTAAAAGTTGCAATTTCAGTTGAAATTTGGGAAACCACTTGAAACATTTATTGTGTTGTGATATTTCAATTACTTTTGTTTGATTTGTTCATTGCAAACAGCTGAAAGTCTGTAAATTTTGCCAATAAACCTGATTTGAATGATATATATATATATATATATATATATATATATATATATATATATATATATATATATATATATATATATATATATATATATATATATACCCATATACATATACATACATATATATATATATATATATATATATATATATACATACCCATATACATACACACACACACACACACACACACACACACACACACAGAGAGAGTGTATTTGTAGCACAAGCACATAGAATTATAAACATATATATCAGTCATATTTATGTAACATTTTTGCATTTTTGAAGCTCTGTGTTGCACGCTGATGAAGAAATATATATATATATATATATATATATATATATATATATACACACTCACCTAAAGGATTATTAGGAACACCTGTTCAATTTCTCAATGCAATTATCTAATCAACCAATCACATGGCAGTTGCTTCAATGCATTTAGGGGTGTGGTCCTGGTCAAGACAATCTCCTGAACTTCAAACTGAATGTCAGAATGGGAAAGAAAGGTGATTTAAGCAATTTTGAGCGTGGCATGGTTGTTGGTGCCAGACGGGCCGGTCTGAGTATTTAACAATCTGCTCAGTTACTGGGATTTTCACGCACAACCATTTCTAGGGTTTACAAAGAATGGTGTGAAAAGGGAAAAACATCCAGTATGCGGCAGTCCTGTGGGCGAAAATGCCTTGTTGATGCTAGAGGTCAGAGGAGAATGGGCCGACTGATTCAAGCTGATAGAAGAGCAACTTTGACTGAAATAACCACTCGTTACAACCGAGGTATGCAGCAAAGCATTTGTGAAGCCACAACACGCACAACCTTGAGGCGGATGGGCTACAACAGCAGAAGACCCCACCGGGTACCACTCATCTCCACTACAAATAGGAAAAAGAGGCTACAATTTGCACGAGCTCACCAAAATTGGACAGTTGAAGACTGGAAAAATGTTGCCTGGTCTGATGAGTCTCGATTTCTGTTGAGACATTCAGATGGTAGAGTCAGAATTTTGCGTAAACAGAATGAGAACATGGATCCATCATGCCTTGTTACCACTGTGCAGGCTGGTGGTGGTGGTGTAATGGTGTGGGGGATGTTTTCTTGGCACGCTTTAGGCCCCTTAGTGCCAATTGGGCATCGTTTAAATGCCACAGCCTACCTGAGCATTGTTTCTGACCATGTCCATCCCTTTATGACCACCATGTACCCATCCTCTGATAGCTACTTCCAGCAGGATAATGCACCATGTCACAAAGCTCGAATCATTTCAAATTGGTTTCTTGAACATGACAATGAGTTCACTGTACTAAAATGGCCCCCACAGTCACCAGATCTCAACCCAATAGAGCATCTTTGGGATGTGGTGGAACGGGAGATTCGTGCCCTGGATGTGCATCCCACAAATCTCCATCAACTGCAAGATGCTATCCTATCAATATGGGCCAACATTTCTAAAGAATGCTTTCAGCACCTTGTTGAATCAATGCCACATAGAATTAAGGCAGTTCTGAAGGCGAAAGGGGGTCAAACACAGTATTAGTATGGTGTTCCTAATAATCCTTTAGGTGAGTGTATATGGATATAAAAATGTAAAAGCCACTATAAAAGTATCTTTATTGAGTCAAGCTTGTTTAATAAAGAGATGAGAGCTATCAAGTAGTGGAATTATTAGGAAATGAGACCAATTAATAATAGCTGTTTCATTACTGAACTCTTCAGGGTGTTGCTAAGCATCAAATTCAGAATTAGGCCGCTACTGGTTAGACAGCCTAATTAGTATGGAGAAACAGGGCATTGGGTGTGGCCTCATGACAAGCATCTAATCCTGTATTTGTAGACACAAACTATCATTAAGTTATAAAAAAATAAATGCATAAACATGTTCACTGGTAGTGAGCATCATATGAAATCCTTCATGCAGAAATAATAAGCAATTAAGAACTAAAATACTACAATTCTAATGCTGACATCTGAAAAACGTGAGTGGAATAAATGTTAAAAATTTTTGGACTTGGTTTTAAAGGATTTAATGCTTAATTTGACAGCCTTATATAAATGTAAACGATAAAAGAAAAGAAAAGTGTTAACGCTGTATAAGAACACTGCAATATTAAACATGAACACTAGAAATATCCAAATATATATCAAATATATATGAAAAAAGATAAGGGATATACTGACCTGCAGGAATTATACCAAACACTGTCCTATGAATTTACATTGATGCGCAAAAAACCTACCCCAAGAATATATGAATGTCAGAACATGTGGGCTACTCTATGAAACTAACCTTCTGGACTGTAGCAGTCTCAGTCAGTTATGCAATATAAATGTAACAAACACACATCTGGTACATAAGGAAACACACATCTGGTACATAAGGACAGGGCCTGGATATAGAGATAAGAGGGAAGGAATACAAATTTTGACGACAAGAAGGAAAGAAGGAAAGAGAGAAAAAAAAAGAATGGGGGGGGGGTGGCTAAAAGAGAGGGAGATAGAGCCCACAGCTACTGACATACTTGTCCTATAAATAGTCTTAGCTAAAAATGACTGATTAACTCAAACGCAACCTACTGGCCACTGAGAAATGGTGATAAACACGGAGTGACGTGATTCATTTTTTTTAAGGGTGTGTGTAATGCAGAGTCAAACACTGGCAGATATGAGGGGGTGGAAGAGGAGCGCTGAAGATTCATTCAGATGTAAAACTGAGATCACTTCACCCAGACACTGGAAAATATAAAGGGCTCTCAGTTCCCTACGGATGAACAGGCAAACATAAACACATACATAAAGCACAGCACAGATGAGACACTAGAACCTGCTTATTTATAGATTAATAATCAACCACACCCACAAAATAGACTACATTCATACATGTCAATATACGGTTTTCAGCCCTGCTTTAGAGTGCTAAATACGGTTACATTCACACACAGTTCAGTTATAAATGAGAGTGACACCAATTTCTAAAAACAGCACTAACTTCCTTAGTGAATAGTGATAGTGAAATGAAAATCCTGTCTTCATTTACTACTGTGGCCTAAAGTATTGGCAGTGAAAATTTTTTGTTGTTTTGCTAAGTTTGCTGCTTCAGTTGTTTTGGTGTTGATTCATAGTTTCTAGATTATTGTGCAGAGTGATCAGATGAATTTTAAATAATTGCAAAAAGCTTCACAAAAAAAAGATATTCACTGTTTTTTGGCCTTGGCACAAAATGACCAGCTAACATCATTTCACTAATCACATCATAATCACATAGGAAAGTGTGAACAAGTATTAGTCAAGAGAAATCACTCTATCATTCTGATTGGATTATAAGAGCAGGCTGATTGATATTAAAGGAGAGATATGCTTCCAATCATTGTGTTATTGTGTTAGCAATGGTTACCTCCAAAAAAAGACAGCCATCATCGCTTTGCATCAAAAATGGCCTCACATGCAAGGAAATTGCTGCAAAGAATATCACACCTGAAAGAACCATTTACTGGAAGGATCATCAAGAACTTCAAGGAGAGAGGTTCAACTGCAGTGATGAAGGCTTCAGAATGTCCCTGTCAGGACTCGGGTTTGATCTTCCTTCTGTTTTCTTCCTTTGTGTTTGTGTTTGTCTTTTCCACGTGCATTTACGCACAACTGTTTGTTTCACAATCAGCGTATCTGCTCATTTGCGCTCACCTGTCTCCCTTTATTGCTTGATTTCTCTACTATATTTATGCTTCCTTTCCCTTTGTTTTCTCCCAGTGTGTTCTGTGCTTCTTGCTGTTCATCTGCCCGTTTTTTTCCTGTCTAGTTTTGTTATTTTAATTTTTGTTTTCTTTTTATCTCATTTTTTTTCTCTGCCCAGTTGTGTTGTGGTTCCCTGTTCCTCTCCAGAATTCACTAGTCTTGGACTGCCCTCTCACTGTTGACCATTCGGACTATTAATGGTGCTGGAATTTTCCTGGGTTACTGTTCGCCTCTATGGACTGCTTTCTACCGTGAACACCTGCCGGTTTCCAATCGTGACTTGGGAGGTCCCTATTGGTTTTGTTTGCTCCTAGCCTGACTATCCTGCTCGTCTGACATTGATTCTCGCCTCATGATTCGGATTTGATTGCCCTGGACTCTGACCCCTGCTTGCCTGACCATTCTCTTCTCTACTGTTCTGAACTAAACATGAACTGTCTTTATTATTGTGTTTCAATAAAACGAAACTAAGCATTCTTCTGCTTTTGGATCCTCCTTCCTGAGATCATCACACCACACACTGGCCAAACATGGACCCAGCAGAAGAATCTCCTATCCGATCAGCCATGGAACTTGGTTCCCAACCATGCTGGGCCGTCATGAGTAGGAGCCTGTTAATTTCTCCATGGAGTCTCTCGCAGCGTGAGTCGCTAAGCTTTCAGATCAGTTTAAAGACTTAATCGTCTCAACCCAGATCTTGCGTCACCAATGTCAGCCGCCACTGAGTCCACTTACGAACCTCGAGTCAACAATCCTTCAGCTTATGCTGGTTAGCCTAGCAACTGTCGCTCATTTTTCATTCAATATGAAGTGGTGTTCTCACTTCAGCCAGAACTTCCAGAACATCTGGAAGATCTCATTGACATTGACATTCGTCTGGATTCCAGAATGGAGTTGCATCGTTGGGTTCTGGGTCAGTTTTCCAGGCATCGGGCAGAACTTTTCGATTCTCCTTCCGCTCCCCGTGTACCTGAACCATATGATGGTGTAGAGCCCATGCAAGTTGGTAGAATGCATCTTTCTGCTAAGGAAAAACAACAATGCTTGTTTGAGGGTCTCTGTTTTTATTGTGGTGGCCATGGTCATCTGGCTGCATCCTGTCAAGTAAAAGCCAGCATTCGTAAGTAGTTAGGGGAATTCTGGTGAGTGGAACCTTCACATCCCCATTTCATGTATCTAGTACTCTCCTGCCAGTGACTGTCATCATGAATGATACTTCCTTCAAGGGTTCAGCACTCATTGACTCTGGGGCGGAGGGGAAGTTTCTCAATGAAAACTGGGTCCGTGAGAGGGGTCTTCCTATTCATTCTCCCATCACTGCTCACTTACTGTATGGTCGCAAGCTCATATCCATGTGACCATATCCGTCCCGGTGAGTGTAGTTACCTCCGGCAACCACCGGGAGGAGCTAGAGATTTAACTAAGTCTCCTGTAGCTCCCTGACCATTCCCTACATGGTCCCCTCATTAACTGGGCAGATAAGTCTATTTCTAATTGGAGTCCTTACTATCATGCATACTGTCTAGTTTCTGTACCATCTTTTGTCGCCCCCTCTTTGTTTCAGGAGGAGGAGATAGATTTGTCCTGGGTTCATGTCATGCATCACAATCTATGGGCGGTCTTTAGTGTGTGTCCCAAGATGCATCTCTTCAAGATGCATACTTCGTCCATATGACTGTGCTTTTGTCAGCTTTTGCAGGGGGTGAGATTCTTCACAAAGTTGGATCTGCGCAACACTTACCATCGTGTTCTGATTGAGGGGGATGAGTGGAAGATGGCCTTTAACACCCCCATGGGGCCCTTCGAATATTTGGGTTTTACCATTTGGCCTGTCCAATGCCCCAGCCATCTTCCAAGAACTCGTCAATGACATGCTGAGAGATAAGATAAATAAAATTTGTTTTTGTGTACCTGGATGATATTCTCTCCTTCCTTCCAGGTGCACATCCAGCACATCAGAGGTGTGCTCCAGCGGCTGCTGAAGAATCAGTTGTTTGTAAAGGCGGACAAGTGTATTTTCCATGCCCAGTCAGTCTCGTTTTTGAGTTCTGTCATTTTGGTGGAGGGGATTCGCATGGGTCCTGCGATGGTGAGGACCATATCTAACTGGCCGGTGCCTGACTCCAGAAAGAGTTTACAACAGTTACTGGGTTTCGCCAATTTCTATCAGCAATTCAATAGGAACTTAGGTCAGGTGGCAGCCCCTCTGACTGCCTTGACCTCCACCAAGGCTGAATTTGCCTGGGCTGTGGCGGCTCAGAGTGCTTTTGATGAACTCAAATGCAGGTTTATTTCTGCTTCAATCCTTGTTACACCTGACTCCGCTTGGCAGTTTGTGGTGGAGGTTGATGCATCAGAGGTAGGTGTTGGAGCGGTTCTCTCTAAAATATCCCCTCAAGATAATAAGTTACATCCGTGTGCTTATTTCTCGCACCGTTTGTCTCCCGCAGAGCGAAATTATGACATCGTCAATCGAGAGCTGCTGGTGGTACAACTGGCTCTGGGGGATTGGAGTCACTGGTTGGAGGGGATGGCCATTCATTTCATGGTGTGGAACGACCACAGGAACTTGGAGTACATTCATTCGGCTAAATGTCTGAATGCCAGGCATGCTCATTGGGCATTGATTTTTGGGCCCTTCGACTATGAGTTAACTTACAGACCGGGCTCCAAGAATGTTAAGCCTGATGCATTGTTGCGGTGCTTCGCTACCTTGGTTGACAGGCCTCCTCCTGACACCACTTTGCCTAAGGGCCGTAGTGGGGGCAGTCACTTGGGTAATCGAAGCTCACATCAAACGAGCTCAGGCTAGAGTCGAAGTGCCCCAGGGATGCCTGGTGGGTCTGCTATTTGGTCCTTTTTTGGTCCACGGCGCCATTCTCCAGTAGGGTCATTCAATGCCACCCAGGAGTGAGGAGGTCGCTAGCTGCCATTCGCCAGCGGTTTTGGAGGCCCGCCTTGGCAGAGGACCTCTGTCGATTTGTGGGTGCTTGCTCGGTCTGTGCTCAAAATAAATCCTCCAATCCACCATCCGCTGGTCTGTTACAACTTCTCGCAACAACCCATGAGGTTGTGAAATTTGGTGATGATCCTGTGCATTTTCCAGCTTGATGGAGCACCATGTCACAAGGCAAGAATGAAAATGAAGTGGCTTGGAGATCATTACATTGAAATTTTGGATTTCCGGCAACTCCCCAGATCTTAATTACGTAGATAACCTGTGGTCCATCCTCAAAAGGCAAGTGGACTAGCACAAATTGTGATAAACTCCAAGCACTAATAAGGCAAGAATGGATCACCATTAATCAGGATTTGGACCAGAAGCTAATATCCAGCATGCCCGATGAATTGCAGAGTAAATATCGACTCTTTGCATATATTGAATGTTTTTGCCAATAAAAGCCTTTAAAACGTATGAAACGCTTATCATTGCTTTCCAGTATACCATAGAAACGTGAAAAAATAATTACAAATACTGAAGCAGCAAACTTGAAACACTGTACTCACGTTGAAAGTCTGTGAGGTAAAAAAAACACGTATGGACAAAAAAAAAAAAGAAACTTCTTTGCATTCCACATTAGAAATAAAGTAAGTTAGAATTTAATTTAAGGTGTCATTGTTACAGTGTAATATATTTATTTAGGTACTGAGTAAAATTAATTAACAACATTCACTTACTATAGGGTTAGGGTAGGATTAGGGTTTGATTGAGGGTTAGTTGCAATTATGCATAATTTACTGTCTTCTAACAGTGGAGTTCCCATCAGTTTTGTGGTCTAAGTATAACCCAAGCGATGTGTTCAATGTTGTCATAAATTTAAAAATCATTTGAAGCTGTTGTCGGTTAATTAAGATTTGGCCATCTCGACTAGACTTGGTTATTAAATAACGTTGTCTCAACTGTGATAAGACATTCCAGTGTTATGTAAGTCACTATATTTGATACTTACATTAGTCAGTGTCACTATATGGTTAAAGGCGTGATTCACGGCTATTGTGAGAATAGAAAATGAGCATTACTTCAGTATTCCATTCACTCCTAAACTGTAGTACAAACAGATTAACAGAGCAATAGGTCATACTCAAAAACTGGCAAATAAATGAACAAACAGACAAACAAAAGAAAGAACAAGTAAAAAAGAAAATTAAATTCTTAAAAAGAAATTAAGGTAAATTAATTGAACAGAAGGGTGAAAACAACAGAAAAAAACAATGCAACAATGCTTGAGCAAAAGAATAAACAAAAGCAAGAACACAAACAAATGAAAGAAACAAAAACAAGACAAACAACAAACAAACAAACAATTAAATCAAAAGATAGAAAAAGCGAAAGAAAGAAAGAAAGAAAGAAAGAAAGAAAGAAAGAAAGAAAGAAAGAAAGAAAGAAAGAAAGAAAGAAAGAAAGAAAGAAAGAAAGAAAGAAAGATTGCGCTGAAAGTAAGTTTACATAAGGTCACTGCATGATTTGACCCAGACAGCAATCTGGAAGGCAAACAAAACCACAAATAAACAGCAAAATGTTCAGACACAGAGAAGACACTGACCTTAAGCCATTGAAAAGCTGTTTGGACTTGTCCAGTAGATAGCAGAAGTCAGTGACAGTTTTCCTCTCACAGAGAGGGATGTCATCCTCTGCCCCCACCCCTGTCATGGCAGCTGCTGTAAACAAAACAAACAAACCAAAATAGTGAATTCAAAACAGACTGTCGACAGAGTTATGCAAAATCGAGTCGTTAGTGCAAGCACGTCGTTCAAGCAGCCATTAGTGGTGAGGGAAGTTTTATGAATCACAGTTAAACGAGCACCACATAACTCTGAACTGACATACTGTGGGTATAAGGATCTGCATCTGTGACGTGGGCAGATGTTGAATCAGCTTTGACAAAAACTGACTAATTCCACCTCCAAACCAACTGATACGCTCTGACGAATTTGCATTTTAGTTGGAACAAAAGTTTCACAGAGGAAATTAAAATAATACATATATCTATGAACTTCATGGAGATGAATAAAACAAGATACATTTGGCTTGAAGTTATTTATTTTTTTTTAAACGTGCAACTGTACGTTTATCTGCTCCAAGAACAGTCATTATTACATCGCTAGTGAGAAATGTCATGTAGCTTTTAAGTTGTTAAACTATTTTACTAATAAAATCATCAGAGCTGCGCTGACAACACGTTTCTGTACGAGTGTGTCTGTATTTGTTACTGTACTTGTGTGCGTTTGAGCGGGAGAAAGAGAGTATGTGCTTTGCTTTCCATATAATAAAACGTAATTTTGTGGCAAAAAACATGGTAATAATTTGTCGTTTTTACCCTGTTGTTTACTAGCCTATATCTATTTGCTTGGTCAGTGTCATTGTGGGTTTTGGTTCTTCTGCTGTTGTAATCTGTAAAGACCTTTGAAATAACTGAAATCATTTGGCGAAGTGATATGGAACTGTAATGCGGTCAAGACCTGCCTGGAACTACTTTAGCCATGCCTTTCCCTGCAAATGATTGCACACCTTAGAACATTCGTCAACCAATCAGATTCAAATACAATCTGTGCCTTTCAACGTGACCACCAACCCAATG
Organism: Scardinius erythrophthalmus; assembly: GCF_964197995.2. Taxonomy (NCBI): domain Eukaryota; kingdom Metazoa; phylum Chordata; class Actinopteri; order Cypriniformes; family Leuciscidae; genus Scardinius; species Scardinius erythrophthalmus. The sequence goes on along the minus strand of NC_138225.1, from coordinate 21,505,075 downwards.
AGGTGTTATAGCACATTTTTGCGCATGTGAAAAGGATGATGTTTTGTGTGGATATTGGAACACGGGTGAAGTACAAATCCTAGTTTACATAATAGATAATGGTTTTGAATCCAAATACATTGCGAATATGGAAACCGTTTGGATTCTGTTTCCATTTCGCTTTAATTTGTTTTGGTTTGACGTTTATATAGCTACTTATATTTTTCATTCTTATTCTGTGCTGAATACTGTTAAATTGAAAGGATTTGTTGTTGAGTGAAGAGAATTAAAATAGCCTATTTTTTATAAATGTTTATGTTTGTAAAACATTTCACTTTATTTACCATTATTTCTGAAGTGAATGTAATAATAAAATGTTGACTAAAGGCCTGTTCACACCAAGGACGATAACTATAAAGATAATGATAAATATAGTTCTAAAAATCGTTCACACCACAGCTATAATGATAACGGCACAGAGAAATGATATCGTTGGAATCACTTTCAGAACGATTTTATCCAGCTGATGAACGATAAGAACACTGACAGCCAATCAGAATCCATACTGCTGTAACGGGTTTGAGCATTTAAAGCGGCAGACAAGAACGCGCTTAGAATAAACAGAATGATATCGTGAACGGGCCTTTATACATGACTTATCTGTTTTTTTTCTCTCTCAAAAATGCAACATTTTATTTGTGTAGCATATTTAACCATGCAACATTCTAAAATATTTAGAAAATTTACTTAAATCGGTCAAAATTCTTACCATCGGTTAAGAGTTAACCAGTTAATTATGAGCATTCCTAGTCGTGGAGATGCTGTATTTTTTTGCTGTGGGGGCAAAAAAATTGTATGGACACCAATACTATCGCCATAGTTACTGTTTTCAGCTGTTCATAAAGCCTCAGGAGCTGAAACCCGATTATGGTGAGTAACGTTAAAGTTTTGACATGCTTTAAGCGATTGACCAATTGACTGGACTTATTGACCAATCATGAGAGTATACAGGAATTTTCAGAAAGGTGGGCTTTAAAGAGACAGGAACTAAAAGGAGTGTTTCAGGCAGAGGGTGAAAAGACGTGCTGCAGCAATTAGACCGGTTTCACAGACAGGGCTTAAGTCTTTAGTCCCAGACTAAAATGAATGTTTGAACTGTCTTAACTCAAAGTAACATATTTAAAAAAAAACATGTCAGTGCCATTGTTTGTTTCAAGATGCACACAAGTAAAGGTCTTTTTTCTTAGGCACATTTAAAAAAAAAAAAAAAAAAAAAAAAAACACTTAAAATGTCCTAATTTAACTAAAGCGTAATCCTGGCTTAATCTAATATCTGTCTGTGAAACCAGGCCAATATCATGTAAATGTATTTTAGCAGACCTCAAAAAATTATGTACGCACAAATAAGCGTAATATGGGCACCTCATGATTTTATTTGCAGGAAGAGCCCATAGTAGTAATTTAATAACACAAATTAAATGTATTCTTATAATGACAGTATATCCATTTTTCATACTATACATTATAGCGGTGTGATGCCTAAATTCACTGAATTCCTAAATGATTTGAAGACCAGGAACGTATAGGAAGTAAGGTCTTTTTTTTTTTTTATGCTACTTTTAATCATTAATTTAATTCACTTACCACGATAAATAAATAAACCACTAAAGGACAGCAGAGGTTTAGATCATGCCAAATGCCTGCTACATACGCCATCACCCACTGATCTTTCTGGCTGAATAATGGGGTATCTCAATGGCCTTTCCTGTTCAGAAACAAGCTCAAAGCTTTAATGGCCTATAAAGACAGCACATAGTCTACTCTGTGCAGTTGGAAAAAGGTCTAGCTCTTAACCGAGGGCCAATTAATCTGCATGATTTCACATAAAACAGTGAGAAAAATAATAATTCCCTATGTTAAACAAATGCTAAAAAAAAAAACACATTTCAATTTACATATTTATTAAAGGGATAGTTCACCCAAAATTTTAAATTCTGTCATCATTTACCCACCCTCAAGTTGTTACAAACCTGTATGAATTTCTTTCTTCTGCCGAACACAAAATAAGATATTTTGAATAATATGGGTAACCAAACAGTTGCCTCATTGTCTTCCATAGTATGGAAAAAATACCATGGAATCAATGGGGCCCATATCAACTGTTTGGCTACCAACATTCTTCAAAATATCTACAAGCCATACAGGTTTATAACAACTTGAGGGTGGGTAAATAATTTGAATTTTCAGAATTTTCATTTTTGGGTGAACTAACACTAAATATGTTTGTGCAAATGGCTTAGCTTGTGTGAGACTAGATGGTGTTAAGCAAACAACACCACACATTTCACCTCTGTGGTGACAGGAGATAAAATCGTGTGGCATAGATGTGTCATAGGGAGGACATGTGCACCTCTTTCGGCTACACCGAGAGGAACCAGGCGTTGTGTGTGTGTGTCTGAGGGGTGGATTGGGGGGGAGAGAGAGCAAGGGACGTCAATGGCACAGAGGAAAGTAAGAAAGAGGGAGTGTGACAAATCCATGCCAAAGGCTGAATGTGCAGTGCTTACTGCTCGGATCAGATGTTAAATCGGACCAGAGTGGGGGAGAGGTCCACACAAGAGAATGAACATTAATAAAAATCCATAATACACATGTAAAGCATGAATTTTAGTGAAGCTTTGTGAAATGACTAGAAGCTCAGATGAGGTCCATTTATAACTGTTCAGATACTCAATGTAGTCAACAATTCAAATTCACTGATGTTTTTGAATAAAGCATGTCTATATGCATGGAAAGCTCTAACTCCATCACATCTGTGAGAATAAATGGAAAATTGGTATGTTGAAGGCCTGTTTTTACCAATAAGAGCAACTAATGTATGATGTATTATGCTGACATTGGAAGCCACTGCAGGGAAAAACACAATTTATTGCCTGAAACTGTGTACAATGTCAGCTTGTGTGTCTGCGTGTGTGCATGTGGTCAGGCCCAGTGGGTAGTAAGGCAAACATTCAGCTGTCAGTCTATGGTGGCCTGAATGGAAAAGACCTGGACATGTCCATCACCCCTGCTCAGCCTCCAGATGGCTCACCATGGTCCACTTATGGACTGTTTCTGCCCACCTTTCAAGTGCTGTCAACAAATTCAGCGAATATTTTGGGGATTTTTCCCCAAAAGAAGAATTTGTCACAATTAAAACAATTAATAATTGAAATATTATCACAGCAGCAACACCTCATTTATATAAGGTTGTGCATACTCTTTTAAAAAAACGTAAGAATAACACTGCAATAGAAAAGGTAGTTCAAATTTTTAAGGCATTCATGTTAAGATGCTGAATTTAGTTTAGTGTACAAATGGGGCTGACTCTACCTAAGAAGTCAAGGTTTAGCTGGTTACCAAAGGTTACTCTGTTAGCTACTGCTGTAACTACACCATCTGGCCCTAAAAAGCACCATGTTCATTCAAAATCAGTGATGCATTCTGACAAAACAATGTTTTTTGTAGGCATTTTCATATATTGCTAATATTTTACTTTATTAGCTCAGATAACTTGCCCAAAATGCTCAGAATGCTCAAATTTCAAAAGTGCACACAGATGGTATCTTGTCTCTTCCCTGCATTATTCGCCCCATATGTGAATTATATCATGTCTAACATTTGAACATGCTTGTATTAAATGAAGCACATTTAGCATTTCATAGTGGTTATTTGCAGCTATAGCTCTGCAAACCAAACAGAAATTTGTTCAATGGAAAAGCTGTCTGTCATACACACTGTTTAACAAGAGGCTGCCATTCATTCAAGTCTGCAGCGATTCTCGATTCAATTCATCCTCTTTTTCAGCATGAGAGATACTACAGTTGTCATGTGGCAGGAGGAAAACAAGAAAATACAGTAAAATACACTTTTATTCTGGTTTCATATTAAAACGTATAAACAAGTTCTCGTTTATGCCTTTAAAACTAATTTATGATAAATCATATCACTCTCTTGTTATTAGGCTATCTATTGGTGTGATTTTAAATTATAAAAATGTTTTGATAGTATAATAAGAAATTATTTATTGTATTAATACCAGGGTTCCCACACCTTGGTTAACTTCAAATTCAAGGACCTTTCAAGGACTTTCCATGTCCAATACCCTCAAATTCAAGGACTTAATGTGGGGACACATTTGTTGTGTCCAACAACAAACACTGAGGTACCATGGTACTCAACTTAAGGTATCCAGGGTTTTTCCTGGCTCAAAATAAGGCGGAGGTGGTAAAATCCTAATAATGTATTTTAATAATAAGATAATTAAATTAGTATTTTTTGTAGATCATCATATAGCCTAATGTGTTTCCCACATTATTTTTGTGGGTGGAGCCTGGTACCCCTAGGGGGGTCCGGGGGTATGCCCCCCCGGTAAGAAAATTTTGTACATTTTAAAGATAAATTCATTAATTTGGTGCACTTTGAGTCACCCGAATCCACTGTTTAAAATAAATAATCCACCCGCAAACCGCCCATATACTTTGATTTAGATATCTGCATCTGATCATCACATTACAATTATTCAAATTCTCAGTGTTAAGAATGATATGGTAACATATCACACTGAAGTAGGCTGATTAAAAATTAACATTTATTTAAAATAAAAGTTTTTCTTTTGGCAAAATTACATTTCCTTAATAGCCTAAACAGAGGCTTTACTCCCTTCAAACTTAAATTGTCAAAGTTTCATTACATCACTGTTTGAAAACACTAATTTTTTTGTACCTTTTATAAAGGGCATTTTTCCCCTAATTTTATTAAATGTTTGCTCCATCTTTCATTTCAAATTCTTAAATTTGGTCAATATATTCAATTAAAATAATAAGACACTATGCTGTTACCAATCAAATTAAATAATTTACATTGAAAAATTTTAACTGTATTAAATTAGATTATTTAAAATATTTTTGAATATACAAATAAGGAATGTTGAAAAGAATGATACTTTATGAAACTAAACCGCCAGTAGGAGGCGGCAGGCGACCGTCTTAATGAGCGAGTCATTGAGTCATTCATTCAAACGATTCGAACAAACGGCTGATATTCAGAATGAGGCAGTTTATGAATGGGTAACTGAATCTTTGACTCAACCACTTCGCTCAAAATGCTGAATCATTCAGTATCATTCAGTATAGCTGTGAGATGCGCAATGGTTCTGCTGTGATCTTTGGAACTTTTCGCTGCTGAAACAGAACAAAAACAGTCATTGCGTTCCAAATGTAAGTGACTTAATTTTAACTTTTTTTTATTGAACTGTTATGAAATCAGTCTCGGTTTCAATCTTGATGGCTCTCTGGTCGTGTGTAGCCTAGGCAATACAAAATATTGTTTCTTAACTATAGTGTTATAAATAACTGCGCAAGCCTCAACAGCGCAACATTGTTACCATCAGTAGCCTACATTATAGGCCTATATTATTATCAACTATAGGCTATCAATCACCACTTACATTAAATTAAATAAAACAGAATTATTTATTTTGTATTATTATACTAAAAATTGTTTTAATCAGGGCATTTGTCTGGTAGGGACAAGTAGTAGGCCTACAATTCTCTCACTTTCCCCTTCAAAAAAATAAAAAAATACGTGTCCCGGACAAGCGTTATTGTCGAGCCCTGATATGTTTTCCTTGATTGGTTTTCCCTGAAGAGAATTACGTTGTTGAAAACGAAAGTAAACGTTCACGTTCGTTCATTGCATTTTACCGTGATGAGAGTTCCGTGTCTTTATTAAACTCAACACATTAGGCTATAATGATTTATCTGTCATCCACCCTCGATTTATTGGAATGGAATGTTTGTATTCCTTGGCCCGCCCGACCCGCGATCCGCGAAACACTATACAGTTTGAGAATAGACACAAGTGGTAACAACAGAACCATTACGGTGGAAAAAGTGTATCTGACCATCAAAATAAATTCAAGCACTTTCAAGGACCTGTCTCTATGTATGTTTATTTTCAAAAACTTTCCAGGGCCTTGAAAACATTTTTTCAGATTCACAAACTTTCAAGGATTTCAAGGACCCGTGGGAACCCTGTAATACAATGCTATGCTATTACATGAATTTATAACAGAACGGTTGATCTAAATCTGTAATGACTGGAAATGAATGTGTGATATGTTTCTTTAAGAAAAAGGGAAAAAAATTCAAACACTTTTATTTTTTTAAAGAAATAAATACTCTTATTCAGCAAGGGCACATAAAATTAACATTTCAAATAAAAACTGTTCTTTCGAACTTTTTATTTTTCAAAGAATTTCCACTAAAATATTAAGCAGCGCAACTGTTTTCAACATTGATAATAGGGCTGCACGATATTGGAAAAAACTTATATATTGCAATATGAAAACAATTTAATCAGATGATTTGAATAGCTCTATTTGGAAAGAATTAATTATTTTAGTATGATTGGGGTGATTTTGTAGGAGAGTGCATCTATCAAAATAATAAAAATTACAAGCATAGATAAATACAACAGAACAAAGATACAAATGAACTAAACATTGCTTTATGTTTTTCAGGTAAATCTAACTGTATTAAGGTAGACATTGAATAATCAAATGTAAAATAACACTGCATCTTCCCTGTATAGGTTAAATTAATACAGTTAATTAATAATATTTATCTTTATTAAAGCTACAAAAGTGTTTTTATCTTTCTCTTTTGTTGTTTGATTAGTGACAAAAAGCTGCAGGTATTTTAGGCTGCTGTCACTTTAAGACGAATCCACGGACCCAATATAATCATGATACTCGCTGAGACAAGCATTTTGACTTAATTTTGCGAGCACACGTCAGTTCAAGCTCAAAAGAAAGAGAACTGAATTCTGTAACCACGTACTGTCTGCGTGGCTCTGTGTGTGTGCACCAAGCGTGCCGCACAAGGGCTGAAAAGTTCCGCCAAATCGGATTTTCGAGAGGAGATTGGAGCTTCAGCTTTAATTTCTACATGTCCATAACTGTTTATTTCACACAGTAAACTTTGTACTAACCATTTCTTTGCTTTACTCTCTGCTCACTACTGCGCAGACTCGGGTCCCGTGTTCACTACTGCGCAGAAGCAGGTCCCAAATCTGCGCAAGATGTCAGCGCTATTAGGACTTTTGCGGCTGCACTTTTTACCAATGGAAGAGAGTGAAGGGGCGTCGTCCATCTTTCTTTACAGTCTATGGTTTAAACTGACAGGACTTAAAACACATGCAAATGATAAACTTTCACTCTATGATGGTTAAACTTTGCAATTTATCCGCAAATCACATCATGCGTTACAAACCGGAAGCGATCAACTACGATCCCTATCCTTGACATCGCACATCCTGCGATGTGACTATTGCGGATCCACACTTCGTGATATCAATGCTAATACGACACATCGTACAGCCATAATGAATGTTTCTTGAGAAGCAAATTAGCATATTATAATGATTTCTAAAGAATCACTGAAGACTGGAGTAATGGCTGCTGAAAATTTAAGTTTGCCATCAAAAGAAAATTACATTTCAAATAAATATTAAAATAGTATCTGAACAAATAAACGCAGCCTTGGTGAGCATATTAAAAGATTTAGAATTTTAGAATGGTGTTAAGTAACAATGGAGGAGATACTTGAATGTTCACGTCAGTATTAAAAAAAAAATCTAATAATCAGATACAATTTTGTCCAGTCTAAATAAAGCATTCTATTGATTAATTACAATTAGTATTATCAGTGGATCTCTCTGGGGTTCATTATGACAATCTTGACCCACAAATCCAAATATCCATTTAACAAACGTATTTTAAAAGCTAAATTGGGTTTGTATACCTTCATCTTGGTCATTCATATAACAACATGCAAACAGCAACTGGCACCTACTGAGAATAAGCAAGTATATTAAAATAACTGATCAATACGCAGATCAATATTGACACACATCTTGAAAGATTTCTATTTTCTGGTCGTAATAACTGTGGTAATTGAAATGACCAGGATGTACATATATAGACACAGAGCTACAGGGTGGAATCAGCCATTAGTCTCAGACCAGAAGATGTGTGATCTAATGCTGAAACAAACGACCTGTCCACCAAGACCCTATGGATGCAGTCTAGGAATGAATGGGAGATGGGCTTTCGAGAACTGATGATAAGAGCATGTTGAAAGGAGGCATGAATAAGAGTGATCTTCTTGTCTCATGAAGAAAACGCATGCATGCTCTTTCTCTAAATCCAGAAGTGGTAAAAGGCTTCTGCACAAAGATGTGAGCTTGACCCACATATCCTCTCCTTCCATAAAAATGCATGAGCTATGCATCTGCAGCAAAAGAACTGCAGGATGAGGCAGTGTGTGTATGTATGACCTGTATGAAGCCAACACGTGCAACTAAAAAAAATCAATGCTAAATCAATAATATCTTATCATCACTTTTTGCATTCACTGCATCACCGAATACATTTTTATAAGAAGTACTGAAAATTACTTTGATCATGTTATAGTAGGTCTACTTTCTACATGATTTATCAACTATTAAAAGACTAGCCTATTTGGATAGACAAAGTCCGATTAAAAACAAACAATACTACAAAAGTGAAAATGAAATTAAAACTGCAATCACTCACTAAGTTAAAGAGGTCACACAAACACATATGCTGACTAATGCATCTACCCTCTGCGCTAAAGCCTACATGACTAGTCATGTTAATGGGATACCGTCACTGTGAAACGTCACGAGTGAAAATGAATGATGAATGCATGGTGGACATGGTGGCTAAAGAGCCCAAGACTCAATGGTATTCAGATCCACAAAGGAATGAGGTAAGAAGTAGAGGAAAATAGGACAGGCGCATATATAACTCACAAACAGGGAGCTATAGCCTAATTATGAAATAGCTTGCAATCTTGAAAGTTATTTCTAAGCTATGCAACAGTAATATCCAGTACACAAATTTGATTTGCTGACCAAATTGGTGTTTCCTCTCGAACGCCATGATCACTCAGAGCCGGGTTTCTCTCACTACTTGTCTGAGGAGAGCGGGAAATGGAAACCCATGGAACATTTTGAGCATGGGAGGGAAAATCATTCCGCTCCTTTCCACTCACATATGCTGTGCCAGATCAGCTTTGTTTTGCATTGTTTGTGACATGCATTGCTTTATGCATGTTTTTATGACACAGAAAGCTTAAAGTTTTGGATCTATCTTAACTAAGAAAAAAAAATACACAAATTGGGCAGCAGACTGGTGGTTGGTAGACATGTGGTTGACCACAAGGCTAGTAATGTGCACTAACAAAGTAAATGGGTCAATTTTGATTCCACACAGATTTTAAGAAATATCGCGCTCACAATTCTGCTGTTGTAATTTGTACTGAATATCAGCATGACCTGTGGTACTTGAAACACAGCCGTGTTGATATTAACTGTTGAAGTCGACATGAAACGGTTTCAATTGTCTTTTCATCCTTATTGTGATGTATATCTAAGTGAAACGGGTTCTAGGACAACAACAAAAAAGTAGGGTGGAACTTGTCCATACCCCGTAGGGAATTTATTGGATCATTGGATGGTTGTAGTTTGCTATTGCTGTGATCTCATGTGATTGACAGGTTGTCTTGCCCTCTCACTCCTAAACACATCATGAGAGAAAAGAAGAGATATCACTACAAGAAGGAGGGGAAGTTATTTTGTACATGAGTGTACATGAATTTAATAATAATAATAATATTAGTAATGGTGTGCAGAGATAAATAATAAATACTGCAAAATTCCATTCAAAATAAGAATTGCCCACTGATTTCATGTTGACTAAAGGCGGACCAAAAAAAAAAAAAACACTAAATTGGGTTTCTAATGGATTTGAAACGAAATGATCCTTTTAAGGTAAACTACACCCATAATTGTCGTCCATAGCTAAATAGTAAAATACTCGCATACTAGTACCTATAGTATCAGAAGAAGAATTCTCGTCCGCGAGCTCATTCTTCCATAACAAGCCAGTCTGTATGACGTCATTTCAGCTAAGCAACCTGGCGGCTCTTTCACAGATGATGTGTGAGAGAGCTGATGTTAAGAAAACATGCTCGTCTGCAACAAATCTGCCTCTTTATACAGATATAAATGGACTGGATCGGTTCCAGTCAAATGGTCACTTATTCTCGCATAATTATCATAGGACCTCGTTTAAAGTTCAATGCATATTTATGACACAGCCCTAATAAGCTCGATGCAATAGTACACAATTCGCGCTTGCTCGTATTATGTCATATTATGCACGCACGCACGGCCGACGCAGCCTGAACGTGAACAATAAACTGAGCAGACAGCGAGCGCTCTGCAAAAATCAAACCCGTGCTGTTGCAGGACAGAATGAACCCGGGCTGCACATACTGTAATTCTTGCGACAGCCAATGGTTTTTCAACCGTGGTCATTCAATAACAATACAGAGATGCTTATTGGCTCGTGTTCCATTCACAATATCACTCCCAACTTGAATATCTGGGTGGTCTAAACGGAACAATAGACAAAGGGTGAGAATCACAACTAGCAGCTAACGTTAAACGTGAAGCGTTTGGCAGCGTAACAGTTCATTGACCAGGAACGCGGACTGACTGACTGATCACTGTTGTTTTACATCAATTACCAGTGTGAAGAACAACAACGGTCATTTCTGTGACACTTCACACCATCAAGCATATCTAAATGCATTTACTCAAGAGGACAAAGCCTGTCTAATCTATAATGACTTACCTCTCGCGCGACGGCTGTCTCTCTTAGATCGGAATGCGGTAACACACGACAACTCTGTGTGAGTCTGTCAAAGACGAAACTGTATGTTGGATCGTGTAATGGCAGAGCTGTGTTAACATGATTTGTGAACGCTCGAGGAGCAGCGGCGTTTTTGTCCTCAAAATGACCATCAGAGTTGACAAAACTGTGGCTTTAGCAGATGCTGTGACTGCGGTTTCCTGGCAACCTAAATTATGTTGCGCTGGTGACTGAATGGAGTTGACGTGCTGTTATTGGTGGTTTTTAATATATATATATATATGAACACACATGTATGGGGATGATATACACGCATAGCTTTTCTATAAATATACTGGACTTTGACGGAAAGCTACGGCATAAAATTCATATTTTAGTGATTGTGTCTAAGTGACTGGCGCTTGACTATCGTAACGTAGACCTCCAAGACGTGTTAACTTCAGCCGTGTTTGTCTTTTACCTAACGCATAAACCGCCGAGCAATATCTGTCAAAAAGTCATTGATTTGAGAGCAAACCTGAGCACTGATGTAGTTTAGATCAGCTATCTTCCGTTTCGGCTCCTCAAGAGCGGCGTCTCCAGGTAGCGCGCGCCAGTGAATCTCGCCCCGACACAAATCTAGACATCCAGTGCGGTGGCGCACCGTCGTTTACATCCAGCTCATTCAAATCACCCTCCCAGGGAAGAGCAGGGAGTATCTGCCATTCGGCATCTACTGCAGTCGACGGTTCAGTCTGGCCAGTTGAATCTTCATTGACTATGTTGTGGCAACCCGCTCAAAGTAACATGCTTGTCAATTCCCCACCGGTCTGTTAGTGACGTTCAATGCATTCCATTGGTTGGCCGTGCTGTCAATCAGGCTACTACTTACACATAGAGGCGGGGCTAACGTGACACTGGCCTCTATGGTACTGCCCGTTTGATTTAAAAGGGACGTGTGCCGCCCAACGGTGTCGTACAAAAGTGCTTTTCAATTTGTCTTGTATGCAAGACATTTTCATGCTTCCATTGATTAGCAGACCACACCAGAAATGTAACTTAACCATAAAGGGGTTTATTTTCAATATTTAATTGGCAAATGGGCAGCTGTTTTCTACAATAATAAAATACAACAAATCTGAGAAAAAGATGATTAAATCAAAGCAATTATATTAATGTACAAAATAATCACAACCTTATTTGTCCTGTTGTCTGGTCATCGCCTCAACCTTTTTCTACACTTGAAAGCTACGAAAAAGAACAGTGTCTTTGTCTTGGAGAAATTAGGAGCAGACTTGTTCAGCACAGTTGTTTCAGTGACTTTCCAATCTGTCCTCTTAAAAAACAAAACATTTTGTTCTGACCAGGTGAGTTGTTACACCATAAACGTTTGTCATTAAATGGTCAATGGCTGTTAGGTCTATATTTAAAGCCCTGTAAGAGTGGCTTTGAGAATAGAATGAGGATGTCCACTTAATTACGGTCACACGCTCACGTTAAGAAGAATATACTGACCAAATAATGACCAACTTCAACAGCCAACAGGGTTCATAATCCTGACCATAGTTTACTGTTGTTATTTTTGGAGAGCACTTCAATCTTTACAAAAATATTTGTTTAAAAAAAAAATGCAACAGAAATTAAAGACAATAAAAGAGTGCTTGACAGAGCAATGAAAAGGACAGGTCAGGTCCCAGGCGACAATGAAAACCTCAGAGGAAGTAGGGTGTTGTTGTTCGCGGTGGTATGACCCTTTCCGAGTCAGGAACGGCCCGGAACAACTTGGGCTCCCGTGTGTTCACGTCTTTGAAGACCATGATGGAGGCTATGTTACCACAGCGGTAGCAGTAGTTTGGGGCCGACCAGACGGTTACCAGCTTCTCGTCAAACATGAATTTGTAGCCCTCATGAACCAACTGATGTGCACGGCAAATCAGCTTCAAGTTGTTGATGTGAACAAACTTGAATGGAAAGAGAAAAACAATTCAGGTTTTGCACACACAGGTAAATTTACTGAACATTTTTTTCTTCTTTTACTAGCATGTCAGACATTTGAAACAGCCAATTCATTTAATTTAATTAAATATTTTAGTTAACTGCTCATTTAACTGTCAAATTAATATTTAGCTCGCAGCATATTTCATAGAAATTCAGATCCAAGAAAATCCAGAGGCTACCAAACTGAACACATTTACTAGTTTTTGCTTTACTGAGATATTTTTGTGCAACTTCACTGCACTAGTGAAGTATATGGAAATGCCAACAACTACATCTCCATTTCATAACTCACAGTGAGTGAGTGAGAGCCATGCAAATGAGCAATTTCATAAAATACTAATTTGCATATTTCAACCTGTAATTGCAGAAAAACGTCTCATGCTGGTGTTTTGTATACACATAGGGATGAGTGTTAAAAGAACTAAAAACAGACAGTGCATTTAGAGAATGCTCTTACCTCATTGGTAACCTTAGCACCAAACAGCCAGCCAGCACCCCTTGGGCTGATAGCCCAGGTGTCTACGTCCTCTGGATCGGACCAGACAAGATCACAAAATGCTCCCTTGTGAGGGATTTCCTGATTGCGTTCAATGGTGCGTATCTGGTCCAAAGTTTTGATGTCAGGTGAAAGGCCACCATGTACACAAAGGATTTGCTCATCTATCAACTGTGGGAGAAATCAAAACATCACAATAAGTACAGCAGAAGGAAAATACATGTTAAACAGTTATAAAGTGCAAAATAGCATTTTCAATCCAAGAGTTTTTTTATTTTATTTTTAAGCATTACATATATTGTAAACATGTCTCAGGTAAACATTTTATGTTGAATTTGAGTACTAGCTACACTATTATACATTATAGACATAATGGGTAAAATGGTCAAAACAATTGCAATATTATATCAAACTAAAAATAAACAATCAGAATTCATTAGGCTATATGATGCACTTGTAGTACCATTCATTACTGTGTGAAGCATGGGGACACAAATTATATGCTACACATGAGATCTATATTTGTAAATTTACACTACTATTATCAACCAACAAAAGGTCAAATTATATTCATATATATTATATTTGGTGATCTGTTTTTTTTTCAAAATTTCACAGATAATGTATAAAGCAAATAATTTACTTCCCAAATGTATTCAGAGGCTGTTTGAAATGAGTGTCAGCATAAACTTAAAAATTTAAGGACACAGACAAATATACTTGTAAAATAGGTGTGACAAGGAATTAAGAATGTGTACTTTCCTTTGCAATTTAAATAATGTTTCTAAAAATGAGATAAATGTATAACAAAAAATGTATATGAAATACTTGAAGAAAAAAAAAAAAAAAAAACGGGACTACTTATTACAACTCTGGTTTCCCGTAACAGCGTTCAGCGCAACTAAGATTTTCAAAATGTGAGAGACCACAAACATGAGGACAAAAAATCCTAGATTTAACAGTTGCTCCTATAGTGTGTGGTTTGCTGTGATGTGAAGACAACACCAAACACAAACAGATTTTCAGTCCCGACTGTGAACACGGGAAATCTAACAAAATCTCTTGAGACTTCAGAATAAACATGGCGGACTACAGACAGGAAGAAATTGCTATGAAATTGTCAACTCTATAGTGGTATGATTTACAGGGCACGTTGTATAAACATTCGATCTTTTGCCACAAATCGACGAGCTGATCCTTCATCTCTGATGCACATATCCAATTCACTCTGTGCTGTGCCATGACTGCAGTTATTATGCTTCAGTCTTCTGTCAGCTCGCTTTCTGATTGGGTATCGTTTCTTTCCCCCTGACAATCAACAGAGTACATGTGCATTTGTCCTCGGGGTTCCCCGCACACATCAGGATTTCTGATCCTAAATATTCAACATGTTGTCAACAACATTCGCGATCAGGGCGACTCCGATCTTCTTTCGAGCAGGTTCGGTAACTAGTCTTAACACACCTCACACCACAGGAAAATCTGATAAGATAATCTGTAGAACCATCAAGATAATCGGGACTTCACTTAGAATTGTCGGAGGGGGAGAAACCGGCCCGAATATCTTGTGGCGTGGCCCCAGCATTAGACGAACACTGACACCCTGTAGTGAAATAATCACGCATGTTTAACAGCTTCTGCTTTCTAAGATCGGCCTGGGTTGGATTAAAACTTCATGTTCCGTTGAGTTTGGAAAATTCTTTACACAGTAATCATAATTATATCTCTTCTCCTGTCTCTGAAAATGTCCAGATTTTTTTATATTGCGGACACTCATTTCAGGTGCTGTTTAGTCAACTAGGTGACTACAGAAATAAATGGAAATAAATTAGTTGTACCATTTCAAAATGGAAGTGTCACGAAGCTCAGTGCAAGTAGTCGATTGTATTAATGAAAGGTGTAATTTTAAAGAAATTGTCTTGAGTAACCGTTTTGTTTTCGTTTGTTTTTGACTACGAAGCGCAACAACCGGGATCCTTAAGTAAAAAATCCATTCAGTTTCTCCATAGGGAAATTGATTTTGAACAATAACTTATAAACCTTTAAAGACTGAACTACTGTGTTATAACCCTTTAACAAAGTCTGAAATTGTATATGTAAAATCTTGAAAACACTTACGGCAGCAACTGTCAGCATGTCAAATACTTTAGTGCAGTATCGCCAGGCATTAGCATTTCCATATTTAGTTTGGCACTCATCTATAGACAGAGAGAAAGCAAATGAAAACCTAAAATGAATGTACAACAAAAATCTTAATACAGTAAGTTCATCATGATAGGCATGCATTTAATTTCTGTAGTCTCACCATAAAAGCCATACACTTGTGTGATCTGCCTGCTCTCGTGATTGCCACGCAACAGTGTGATGCGGTCAGGCCACTTTGCTTTAAGTGCTAGCAAATATGTGAATGTTTCTAAGCTGTAATATCCTCGGTCAACAAAGTCTCCCTAGAGGAAAGAGAACATACCGTTATCTCTTCAATAAATGCTTTGGGGAAAGTTTCCAGTGAGTCAGCAAATATGAACTATTTACAATATGCATCACATCATCTTTAGAGATACAGTACCATGAAAATGTAGTTTGTGTCTGGTACTTGGCCCCCAGTTCGGAAGAGTTCACATAGGTCATAAAACTAGGGACAAAGAAAAGGTTTAGTTCAGGGGTGCCCAATCCTGTTTGCAGAAATCTACCTTTCTGCAAAAATCAGCTCCAAACCTGAACACACACAACTGAAGCAGCCAATTAAGATCATCAGGATTACTTGATAATTACAGACAGGTGTGTTTTATTTATCAAGATTGGATGTGCACTCTGCAGGTAGGTAATCTCCAGGAACAGGATTGAGCACCTCTGGTTTATGCCAATATGCAGCATGTTGTTATGGCAAAAAAGAACATCATTACAAGATCTGCAACTAACAACAGAGATGCATTAATAGGGCATTCTCGCACCTGTCCATGAATGTCCCCGCATACAGTGACTGGAGTGGATACTGGCTGTACATTTGATTCTTCAAGCAGCAGGTCACATACATAGTCACACAGTCTCTGTCAAAGCAATAGAAGACAGCAGGTTTGAACATTGAACAAGCTTGAAAAAGGGATGGCATCACTTATGATGACAGCAGAAGCAGCAAATTACTGCATCCCAGGTCATGTTTATTCATAAGGAGGTCAAAACGGAGCCTTTTCAGGTCGCATTTTTTCAAAATGGCACATTAATGGCTTGGGTGATACTGTTATGGACCGCATTGCTGCATTAACGATTAATTCAGAAGCCTAAGTGTACGTACAAGTACTCTATTTTAAGATAAGGGAGTGGAGAACGGTTCAGGCAAGAATGAAAACTGCTAATAAAGACGCAAACATCATTAAGTAAGATTAACTAAGAGAAGGATGGGCGTTTCAATTTAGTTCGCTTGATAGCAACAACTTAAGTTAGCCACCCTAGGTGTTCACAAGAAATAATCGGTTACACAACTTTATAATGACTAACTGCTGTTTTGGGCCGCATAACCTGTTATTTCTGATAATATGTAGAATATAAATCCCGGAACACAGGCTAACGTTAACTGATTAGATTCATTCGCAACGACTGCATTGCACTGAACACTAACGTTATTTTACCGGCCTTTACCACGATCTACATGACTTTATAAATATAATAACAACTAATATATTTAACATTCTTAGAAAAAACACAAATTACAGATAATAATCACCTTTAAGTCGTTCTCTGGAAGATATTTGCACTGCCTCGCAATTTCAACATACTTATCCAGGTCCAGCGGCGCCATTTTAAGAACAACAGACGATGCGATGGAAGAAGCGAAGAGGAAGTCTTTCCACGTCATAGAGGGAGGTAATGATTGACACGGAATCAGCCAATCAGTACTTCGATACGGTCCTGAGCACCACGGCGACACTTCTTCTTTTTCTTTTTTTTTAAGCTACATACATTTTGTACAAATACAAGTATTGAACATTATACATACAATACAAAAAAGAAATAAAGAAACTATCTAAAAAATAAAAGGGTACCAGGGGATAATAACATAAATATCAGAATAAAGGTGTTCCACGTCACCACTTGCACGCATTCGTTTCGGTGGTTGTCACGTTTCTCTTAATAGAGTTGGGAAAACATATTGAGCAATAGACAGAGGCTGATGTTTGTCAGAAGGTTCAAACTTTTTTTTTAAATGATTTAATATTTTGAGGCATCGATATCTAGGTCCCTTGATCAAAACATTCTCCATTCATTCACCACGAGGTGGCAACAAACAGTTTCACATTAGGCCATAATTCTCAATATGATTTATGAATCATCATACATTAGTTTTTTCTATTTGTATGCTTATATAGGAAACATCAGGGTCTCATGTTGAATGTCCACAAAGTACAACTCAATAATTAACCACTTTATTACCACTGCAGTCATAATACAGTTTATACATGGCTGAACTGAATTTGCAGGGGGGAAAAAACACAATTTCTATAAAAAAAAACACTACATAATCATTAAATTAGTTGAACATCTTGATTATATGAAATTATACAAATGCTAATATTTTCTGTACTTTAACACCGCTACTGCTACAGAAATCTGAATACGCTAGACTAGATAAAGTATTATATAAAGGACAACAACTGCTTGCTGTGGAATTGATTATCAGATCTCTATGCAGATCTTACATGTGTGTTCTGTGTCTCTCAACAAGTGGCATTTTTATATTTGAATGTATACAAATATTGTGTATGCCTACATGCATGCATTGTTTTGCTCTGGTGTTCTGGGTATATGAAGCCAGTTTCAGCTATTTGTTAGATATTTGTTATATGTTTGTCAGTGCAAAGCAGAAGATGGCATGCCCTATGTAGTCAGGTGTTGGCAGTATGGGATAAAGAACAAAATAAACTAACACAATTGACACAGTTTTAAAAAGATTCTTGGGCAGAGTAACTAATGCACATATTTGGGTTTTTTTACTGAACAGTTAACTTTTATGATTTAACAAAATTAACACATTTGCATAATTTGAGGAAAAAAGGTTTGTGCTTTGAAGCAACGATTTTTCTATATTCTGTCCACCAGAAAGAATCCACAATTAGCAAAAACCAAGACAAACTCAATTCATGTGATAAAAAACTTAGCAATTTTCATTAACTGCTGGATGTTTATAACAAAACATGGGCTTATAAATACACAAAGACAATGTCAAATATACAACTAAAATACAGAATTTAACCTGATATTATTCAAATAAAACAAATAAAATAAAAAATCCAATTACCCATTACACCAGTCTGACTTGTTTCCCTTTCCTCTTATTTGATGAATAAATTACAATGATATTTCATGATTTGTCCCTTGAAAAATAAATTTATATTTTAGGGTTACCCAACCCTGGTCCTGGAATAGCCCCATAAGTCCATATTTCCTCTCCATTATCTGATAAACTCATTTCAGGTATTGGAGTTTATACTAATGAACTGATAAGTTGAATCAGGTGTGTTTGATTAGGGAAACTGTTAGAGTGTAGGTTCTTTTAGGGCAAATTGTAGTGTTTAAACTTGACTGAAATGCATTAATTGGGCCATTGAAGATACGTTTTGAGAGGAGAAACGTGTCACCGAGATTTTGTCCGTGCAGATTCCTGCAAAAGAAAAATGTAAATGCCTTCAAAATTATCACATAAATAGATGTAACTAATTTCAACATCATTTTTAATAATATTACACATTATAGTGTTATACAAGGACAACTGATTACAAAGATATAAAGATTACACTTTAAGTATTTTTTATGTTTCCAATGTATTCAATATGTTGTATGCACTGCATTATGTGAACCCACCACCATCAAGTGTCCATTCTTGGCTCTGTAGACCATGCATTCACTGCTGCTCTTAAAATCCACAAAGCCCTCTTTGCCAGGCTGGATGTCAAACCTCACACTATAAATGACAATGATTCAGTGTATGTATAATGCATGCATTTAAATACAATGCTAACACTTTACAATAAGGTTTCATTTGTTAACATTGGTTAACTTGAACTAATAATGAACTGCACTTCTACAGCATTTTATCTTTTTGAAATGTTAATTTCAACATTTACGAATACATTATTAAAATCAAAAGTTGTTATTGTTAACATTAGGTAATGCACTGTGAACTAACCTGAACAAACAATGAACAGCTGTCTTTTTTTTAAACTAACATTAACAAAGATTAATAAATACTGTAACAAAACCAATGTATTGCTCATAGTTCATTTTAGTTAATGCATTAACTAATAAAAAACAAATGAAACCTTATTGTAAAGTGTTACCAATACAACAAACAATTTATCTCTGAAAGCAGGACCGAGTACCCAAAGGCAATTCAGGTAAAAGTATCTCACCTTCCTTGTACAACTTTGATAAGGCTTCGGTTTTTTGTCACTACACAGATTTTTGTCAATGCCTCGAACAGATGGCTGCACTGCAAGACCAGGTCCCCCTAAAAATAGAATATTTCAATGACAGGTTATTGTATTCAATTTCTATTACTATACATGTGTGTAAACAAAATGTTTGTTTTTGTTTAAATTTACCACATGACAGTCATTTAAAGCAATTACTCCCTCACAAAGGTATTTATTCACCTACTTTTTGCTTTGTGTCATCACATGTGACATGGAGAATCAGGAAGTTGTCACTTAAATTGCTGACAGACACCCCTGTAAATATGCAAATATATCTTATGTAAACAAAGTTATTGTATGGTATAATATGGAACTTTACTATTTAGTAATGGTGTTACAAGAGTTAAAAAAAAGTTCAAATATAAAAATAAGACTGAAAAATAACCTATTAAAATCAAAACTATTCATTTAAAATGACCTTTTAATGAAATTTGATAATTTCTAGTAGTTATATTTATATTATAATGCATAGACTATATTCAAAAAAATATATATTTAAATAAATGCCTTTGAAATCTGAATTGATGGCAAGTTTCACACAATCATACTTAATTATTGGGAATCTGTGCCGAGTAGTGTTGATTATATGTAATCTGGATTACATAATCAGATTACAAAAATTAAATACTTGTAATTAGATTATATTACATTTTAAAATACCCCTAATCAAATTTTTTAATTTTCCTTTCTCAAAAGTTTTGTGGAATTGCACACACAGACTGGCCACCTGTCAGGCGACTATAATTATGTCATGTTCTTTGTTTAATTTCATGTTCTTGTTTTCATGTCTTTTATTTTTCAATTTTGTCATGTTTCCTGGTTCCTTGTCAGATGATTCCTTGCCCTCATTTGATCATCCCTGCAGTCCAATGTCCATACTATCCATCCTAAATAGTATGTGAGATTAGAATAAGTGTGTCCCAAAGCATAGTATATTGGAAAAGGTATGTCAAAAGTCCCCGGATGATCTACTATTTCCGGTAGATTTTGAAGTGTGGCTCCGTGCAGACTCTAAAGGCTAATATTGCCCACAACCCATTGTGCTTTGGAGGAGGATTCGGTTCATCATTACGCATTAATAAGAGGAGAGTCTCTGCAGGAAAGACCAGCGACTGCAGATCAACGTGCTCCTACATTTGTTTCCGATACAGTAGGAAATGAAATGAAATGTGGAGGATTTTAACTGTGACAAGATGACTGACAGCCCAGTTTACTGTGACAGGATGCGACAGAGAGCAACCATTAAAGACGCACTTGTATGACTCAAATGACTCATATGTCTCAAGGTTTGTCTCCTCTTTTGCTACACACTTAAAAGTATGTACTTTTTCTTCAAAAAAAGTACATACTTTTAGGGCGTAGTATAAGTAGGCGAATAAAAAACAAAAAACAGACGTGACAAATTACATGCAAAATTGAGAGGCTGCACAGCATAAACAAATTAAATATTTAACTTTCAAATTATTAATTTCTTCTTATTTAACTCGATGATTTAAATTTTAGCTTTTTAATTTTATAAATAAGTTAGATCGAAAGTAATCAAAAAGTAGTTAATTATTTTACAAAAAAAAACGTGTAATGTAATTACATTACTAATTACAATTTTTATCATGTAATTTGTATTCAGTAATGGACTACAATTTGTAATCTTATTTGTAAAATTTGTAATTTAAAAAGTAATCTATCCAGTACTGTTGGACATTGAGATTTACCTTTAAGCGAGCTGTAATTCACCCTCTGTTTAATTTTGGCCTCCTCCACCAGATACGCAGCAGCCTGGGTGAAGATCAGCTGTCTGAAACGTGGCCGAAAGCCATTCCTGTCATACTTAATCACTGGAACACTGTACTGTATAGAGAGAGAGAGAGAGAGAGAGTTTACAATCCGTTTCCCCTGCCCATGATATGACATCTGTCTGACTGAAAAATAAATGAATATAGATCTACTGTACTCATAGTCAAACAAGCTCAGAAATGTGTACATACATGTGTATGTAAAGTTTTACATACCTCAATGCCCTCAGGACAAATCTGCTGCAAGACTTTGACGTTCATGTCCTGTTCACCTGAAGACAATAAACATAGAGAGAGCAAAGTTTTGTAATGTTTACTCTTGATCTTTGCATTTACAATTACAGCAGCAAATCATAAACTCGTACTTATCCTAGTGTCAGCAAAGGGTTGGCAGATGCTCTGAGGGTAGTTCTCTTTTCTGTCTTTGAATATGTCACTGGTCAGTGCTTTGATTTGCATCTGAAAATGAAATGGAACTGTAAAAGTATTCCAGCCACAGAATAAAATATGAAAATAAATGTTCAGATAAATGAGAGGTGAAAATGACAATTTTACCTGCACCTTCCGCTGTGCACTGACCCCTCGAACATACTTCCGTACGAGGAGACGTGTGTGCAACTTACGTAAGAGCACTGAGGCCTATAGATTAATTTATAAAAATGTAAAGTTTCATTAGTGAAATCATGAACCTCAGCTATAACAATAACTTTGCAGTGTTTCAATGATAACGGGCCCAAAATATATGGACTACCTCTTGCATTATTGGTGGAGGAGTCAGCCAGGTAGTTTTGTCTATTACTGATTTTGGCAGATACTCTTTGAGTCGAGTGAGGTAGCTCTGTCTGACAAAGGCCAGATATTCAGAGTTGTCCATGCTTACAGGCTGATTCCTGTTCATGAAGCCCTTGATAAACCTGCAGGATTGGGGGAAAAATATCTTACAGCTCAAACATCATAAAATTTGATTTGTTTAATGTGCATTCATTTGATCAAAATAGTCAAATATTTTTAAATATTATGAACCCATTTCACTAAATTTTAAAATGTGATTTATTCATGTGATGGCAAAGCTGAAATAAAAGCTGAAACAGCATTTATTTGAAATAGAAATCTTTTGTAACATTTTAAATGTCTATACTGTGTCTTTTGATCAAATTGATGCATCCTTGCTGAATAAAAGTATTTCAAAATTTTATTCAAAAATAAATCCTACTGATCCCAAACACGACATGTGCATTTACATAAAATCATATTTAGATCAATAAAACTTTCATTTAATTGTCATTCAGTGCCTGTATAAAAGCTTTTCCAACATTACTTTGGTCACGTAAAAGCAGAAGTAACTGAAAGGAAGGATCTGACATGATTATCTCACTTCTTGATGACTTTGACAGCCCAGGCTCTTCTTTCCCTCTCTTTTCTGGCCTGAAGGCCCCTCCAACATGTTTCAATCTTGGTAGCTGTTAAAAATGAATTAAAAGTAATGTTATGCACAGGGCCGTCACTAGAGGGAAGAAAGGTTCTTGTGATTTTAACTGATGGTTTACTTAATAACTCTAGTGTTTTAAACAAGACATGTTCAATACCTGCTTCTCTCTGCCTTTGGTAGTCTTCTTTCACCCTATAGCCTTTGTATTTGGCCTGGATCCTTGTGGCTGTAACAAAAGAGATTTGAGATACCAACCAGTCAGGTCAAAGCTGGCATTGCAAGAATCATAACTAGACCTTCAGGGGATCCCAGCCTTCTTTTGTCAGATGTTACTGGCGCCTTACCCAGTTCATGCTTGCAGACCTCAAATGCATCTTCAGTGGCAAAAAGAGTCCTGGGATGGCGAATAAAGATTTTTGTCCTTGAGAAATTAGAGGGAAAAAATATTTTTGTTTTAGAAACATTTTATAGGTAGTGAATATTTCCTGGTCCTAGAAGAACAACACAGTATCATTGCAGTAGCCAGTTTTTACTTTCCCATCTTGTACTCGTTTGGTTTGTAGCCAAGGTGTTTGATGAGCTGCTGCACTCCCTCTGCTGGTGTCCCATTCCAGTGTGGCCATGTCTCAGGACATAGAGCCTTATATCTGCAATGATCATGTTTGCAGGTGAGAAAAAGTGAGAACAAGCACCTGATGCAAAAGATGTGTGCAAGTTGCATTGTTGGAAACAAACACACAACGCAAATGCACCTTTTTAGGAAGACTTCGTATCTTCTCCTATAAGCAAACCCAGCACGCCTGACTCTCAGGTGCTCCATTAACCCCAGGTACTTGACTTGATGTCTCACCATGACATCATCAAAGTGATCTGAGGTTAGGCGAGTGAGAGAGAGGTCACTGGCACCGTCTGGTAAAACATTCAGCAGACAAAACCACTAACAAGAGGTGTGAAGTGAAAGGCTCACCTGGCTGCTTGCAGTGGTTGGGTTTCAGGCACCGCACATACCATGGTTCTTTGGTCATGAGGATTTCAGTGAGGCCTGCAAGGCTGCTCTTAAACTGGGTGGCTACCTGTTCACAAAAACAGTCAACAATGTATTTTTGATTCCTGTAAATTAAAGTGCTGCCACTGCTTAAATAAAGGTTAAGTTGGAAATAATATCATGAGTGGCTCTCAGGTTTTCAATCTGCTGTGTTAATTATACTAAAATTGTAGTCAAAGAATCTGTATATTTATTTCTTATTGCCAGAAAATGAACACAAGAAAAACATTTGAAATATATAGATCAGGCTGTTATAATTATTTGTTTTTTAGTTAGCTATTAAAACATCTTTCACTGTACCGTCTCAGGTCTTTTCTTGCCGTCAGGTTCAATAGCATGGAAGCAATGCTGGATAATACTGTTCTTAGACTGTCGCATGACCTTAAACAATAACAAATAAGTTTTATCTTTATGACGATTTCATAGTCATTTTTTTTTTTAAAGATGACCAATAGAGAATACATGCTGTGGGGAAACCTCTTACCTCTTTAATGTTCCTGTACAGAAGATCATTATTTTTGTCAAGAAATCCTGACAAAACAAAAAGATCAAGATAAATAAATGTTTTTGTGTTTTTTTTACTTTTTAGTCTTAAAACAGTTTGCACTGAGTATCTTACCAACAACTGAGTAAGTAACTTCTCCAGCATAGTGTAGGAGTCGAAAATCCCCTCGTTCCAAGGTCTTGCGGGTTTTCTGGTCAGCCAATTTGTGCCTGAGATTTAGAGACATTGAATTGGATTAATAAATGAATACAGTACCTTACAATAAATAAAACACCTTTGCAGTCGTACAAAAACTACTGTACCATGGCACTTCAATTCTACTTTGCATGTGAAGGTTTTAGTTGTTCATCTATATCAGCTTTACAAGTTATATTACATGGCAGATACATATACAAAATTCAAATATTCAAGTCACCTTTATACAGACCAAAAACATATTTTAGAAAAGTTAATGCTACAATATTTGCATTTTAGGAGTCCTTCACCCTTCAATAAATGCCCATGAGTCAGGCTAGTATGGCCTAGAGAACACCTTGTATACACAACTTGGTCATGTCTATATTAAAAGGTTAGACGCATATTTTCCCACCACGGGAGAAGGTTTTAGCTAAGCAAGTGATCTACATTCACGATCTACAAAATTAGCTATTATTATTTTTTAAGGATTTAATTTAATACAAGGGTGTCTAATCCTTCAGCTGGAAGATTGCCTTCCTACAGAGTTTGGCTCCAACACCTGCTTGGAAGTTTCTAGTGATAACGAAGACCTTGATTAGCTGCTTCAGTTGTGTTTAATTAGGACTAGAGCTAAACTCTGGAAGGTGGCCCTCCAGGAACAGGATTGGACATCCCTGTTTTAATGCCTACAGAAGTACTATGCATTTAGCATTTAAATACTGGTGTTATGTCCGTTTAAAAAGAATTTAAAATGTTTACCCACGTGACAAAATGAGGGTGACCGCACATCTTCTCCTCTAGCTTCTCCAGGAATGTAAAATCTGTGGCTTCTCCAGGACGCAGACATTCTTCATCCTTTAATGCGGGATACAAGACATAAAGACTGTGACTTAGGGTGTGTTCACACTTGGCAGGTTTGATTCAATTAAAAGAAACTAAGTGTGTGTAAGTGTGAACGCTGCCATCCAAACCCTGGTGCGCACAAAACAAGCTGACCGAGACCCCTGAAAAAAGGTCCAAATGAACTCTAGTGCAGTTCGACAGAAATATGAACGCAGCTAAGGGTGCTAAGGGTGCACCCGTGTTCTATTGATGTCAGAGTTTCGGTTGGGTATGGTGGTCTAGGCCTAGGGTATGGTTCATGTGAACTCCGGTACGGTTCATTGCTGATTATGAACGCAATCGTACTAAATTGTTGAAGGTAAACTGCTATTGATGACGTATGATTCGATAAAGCTGTGGTTGCGTTCGAAATCGCATACTCTCTTGAGTAGGTACTTATTTTCAATAAGTAATTACTTCACGACCACTAAAAAGGTACATTGTGTGTATGGTATGAAGGTGTGTGTAGTATGAATGTCCGGTTATCATGTGACCTATCAGCATCAGTTAAGGCGCATCACTGCCATTCACAAATCCTCTCCCGTGGCCTCATGGGAAAAACTTTGTGAGAAATCAACCAACCAACAAACGATACAATAGATATAAACATTTGCTAAAATTCAACTTCGAAAAAAGATAAACATTTTCTCTATAAACGACTTTTTAAATGTACTTGTGATAAAAAAAAATTTTTTGTTGTTTTTCTGGGTCCATCAAGACCTTCAAAGTTTGTCCTGATAAAAATCGTTGCCTCGTGACATTAAAACTTGGACATATGATTCGATAATGCGCACCATGTTGTGTGTATAGTATGCAAGTGTGTGTAGTATCAGCATCAGTTACGTCGCTTTACTGCCATTCACAAATCCTCTCCCGTGGCCTCATAGGAAAGTAAAGTGTCCATCGTTTGCCCACTTCAGAATCTCAGCAGAAGTAGTAGGTCATCCTGGTACTTTTTGCCTACTCTTTTATGTGTACTGTGAATTCAGACATACTTCTTTTGTCACATACTGTTTTTCACCTAGGGAGGAATGCGATTTCGGATGCAGCCTGTGTGTTTGTGTGTGTTCTCCCTCACTTTCCTGACAAGCGTGACTGAAGCACTGCAAGCAGAGAGAATTATCTAATTTCTGCTCGCCTTCAGCAGAAATGGACTCCTGTGTTCTTTAGAACATTTGCAGTACGGCAGATAGACGCAAGTGCCGTTATGTCCTGACGCTTTGAAAACATAACCAAAGGTTTAAAAACCAAAATATAAAAGTGAGGTGAGCAACGTTATGCATTTTCCTGCCTTCAGTCGCACCAGACAATTGAACCAAGTGTGAAAGCACCCTTAATCATGTCCTGTATGTCAGCTTGAATCCATTCTACATACCAGTATTGATATGATGCCTCTATGTTTCTCCTCCACCAGGTCACAGATGATCTTATTGTTGAAGAATGGCACTGGCTCCCACTAAAATGTCAACATGGGGTAAAAAAGTTTATCAATGAAAATATGGCACAGCACAGAAAGTGAGGCAGATCTGTGTAACAAAGCATTTAGATAACATTACTATCTGTAGATATCTGAAAAGGCCTTGTTGATTTCAAACTTATGATGTATGTACTTCACCTCGATTCCCTCCATCTCGTACTCCTCCTGCTCTGATTTGAGGGTGAGCTGGATGAAAAGCTGCTGAAGCTTTTCATTGCAGAAGTTTATACAGAACTGTTCAAAACTGAGGAGCAAATCATCAGTAATTATATACATGGTAAACATCAATCCATCAAAATATGTATCTAGTACTTAACAAATATAAGACAATTTACATGCAATAGCAATAATCTCATCAGTGCAGCGTGTTTCTACTTTACAGTAATGGCACATTTATTTGTGTCTAGATGTGTCTAGAGGGCTTGTTCTGAAACTAAATTGATAAGAAGGTTACTAATTGGTTTTAACTGATTAACCCATTTTAAGAGTTTTCTTGAAGGAAATGTGTAATGTGTATGATTGCAATGCTTCAGTGTCACCTGTTCACATCAAACACTTCAAATCCATAGATGTCAAGCAGTCCAATCACCGTCTTTCTGGTTGAATCCTGCATTGATAGAATAAATAGATTGAACACCTAACAATCTATTGCAGGGATCAGCAACTCCGGTCCTGGAGGGCCACTGTCCTGCAGAGTTTAGCTCCAAACCTAATTAAACACACCTGAACAAGGCAATCAGTGTTTTCAGGATTACTAGATAGATACAGGCAGGTGAGTTTTCATCAGGGCTGAAGCTAAACTCTGCAGGACAGTGGCCCTCCAGGACCGGAGTTGATCCTATTGACTAATTCATTTCTTGTTATATACCACTATTAAAAGCAGAATTTGTAAACCATGCATACCTTATTTGCCAAAGATTCATTAATCTTATTAACGAGCCATGAGAATGTGCGGCCATAGATGGCTTTGGCTAGTGCATCCCTGGCATACTTTGCATGTTCAGCGGTGAAAGGGCTTAGAACCTGAAAATGATAAATATTACATAATTATGCATTTCTGAAGTACAGAAACATATCATACTATTCCATCTCTTAAATCACTTTTCAAAATTATTTTAATATTATTTAAAAATAAATGTATTTACCATTTAATACCAATTGTCCAAAACAACTTCATATGGGAATATGAATGTAAAACGTACTTTTTATGCGTTAATGTGTCATACCATATATATTTAAAATTTGCGTTTAGGCTACCTACAGTATGTTGCAATTAATAATTTTAACAAGTACAAACAATATTTCAGTAAGTATGCTTATGTAAACATACTAGTATTTGGGTCACATTAAATGTTGTATTTACTTGGCATAAGAAAAAGATCTGTCTATTGTCTCAAGTCTATTGTCTAGAACATTGACAATACTAATAAGCCAATGTTCAGAATCCTTCTTTCATCACCTCTTCTGCTTTGGCTTCAATCTTCCTGTGAGTTAAACCCTCCTGTAACATGTTTGAGGGGATGCCCAATAACTGAGAAGAACGTGAATAAAGAGGAAATGGGTTGCAACAAAGAAACAAAAGTCAAAGGTCAATATTGGCATTACAGTATAAACTATCCCATTTTGAATGCATAAATATTCTAAAACTTGACATAAGTGACAGATGAACATACCTTTGACAGCCAGTGCACTTCTGCACTGCTGTTTAATGTGGCATAACCCAGAGCACTGGCCTCAAAGTGAACATTCCCGAGATGAAGGACACTGGCAATGATCGCAAACAGATGCTAAAAGAAGACCAAAGGTATTAAACAATGACCTCTCTTTCTAAAAATCAGCCTACACTGACCCAGTGACCCACCGGACAAAAACTCAAATCAACATGCTCGAACTCCAATCACTCTGAGAGCATCTTACCTCTATATCTTTTTCACTAAACTTAACGATAGTAAGAGCCTTCTGAACGGTTTTCCAGTCACTCTTGTCATTAATGGAGCTCACTTTGGCACATTCTCCCTGTCCAGAAAATAGATTTTGAACAATAAAATAAATATACTTTGTTTATGGCTCTGATAAGTCTATGCATCAATTAAAAAAAAAAAAAGTAAAGTAATATCTGTGTTTCTAACCTGAATAAGATAGCGGTAGTTCTGACAGTTTCGCTCCAAACCAAGCCAGCGAAGAAGCTCATCCTCCCCTCCCTCAACTAACTGATAGAAGATGTGGAAGTTCCTCTCTCCATGATTTTGGTGGACCACCCTTGACTTTTCCAGTAAGTAGCTTAAGATGTGGCCACCGACAGCTGCTCCCTAAAAGAATAAGCAAGTATTTACATTTGTAAGGAATGCTTTTCTGCTATCCTGCTTCTGTCCGAATCGGACTTTACCCGATGGTCAAACTGTATGTCCATATACTTTCCAAATCGACTCGAGTTGTCATTTTTCAGGGTTTTGGCGTTTCCAAAAGCCTGTAGAGATAAAGCCCTCAGCATTAACACTTCACATTGTGCTACACTTTGAGCACGTACACTGAGAATTTTTCAACGTTTTCAACTGATCAATTTAGAAAAAAATTCTGACCTCCAGCACCGGATTTGAAAGAAGGAGCCGATCTCTCACGTTGTCCAGGAGTCTAGTGCTAGGACAGCTTACTGCATAGAACTGCAGGACTTTCTTAGAGGCCTCTGTCTTACCAGAACCACTCTCACCAGAGATGAGGATGAAGTGGTTGTTGGTTTCACTAACCATTGTCCGGTACACGTTATCAGCAAGTGCAAATCTGAGAGGTCAGAAAAACTACATTTAAAACAATGATCTTCAAAGAAGAATATAAGTTAAAAACGTTAAATGTGTATATATACATTGCCATTCAAAAGTTTGGGGTCGGTAATATTTTTAAATGTTTCTTAAAAAAAGGTCTCTTATTATCATCAAGGCTGCATTTATTTGATCAAAAAATACAGTAAAAACTGTAACATTGTGATATATTATTAAAGTTTGAAACAACTATTTTGTACTTTTAATACATTTCCTGTGATGGTCGTTACTTCAGTGTCACATGGTCCGACAGATATCATTCTAATATGTTGATTTTCTGCTCAAGAAACATTTCTTATTATCAATTTTTTTTTTCAGGATTCTTTGATGAATATTTATTTGAAAAATTATTTTAAAATAATTAATAATAATTTTAAATTATAAATATTTAGAATATTTTTTTGAAAAATGTAAAAGTATGTACTGTCGCTTTTGATCTATTTAATGTATCCCTGAGGAATAAAAGTATAATTTGTATATATTGTATATAATGTATTTTTCCTGTGTATATATGCAAACTTACATATGAGGAGGCAGCTCAAAAAAGTTGACTCCCATATAAATGTCCATTTGTTTCTTGGTATAGATACCCAAATCCTTATATGGATTTACTGACACTAGGAGGGTCCCGATGTAGGTCTAAGTAAGAAAAACAAAAGACATTTAAGAAAAAATTTCCCTTTGCCTCAAAAGAGTATTGAGTTATGATCCGAGTTCAGTAAAACATTTTAAAAATATGTTGTCAACTTTTAAAAAGTTTGTCCTGGAACAATCTGCCAAAAAAATATAAACTCACAGGTTAAAGAAGGATCATAATGAAATATAACTGTCTCAGCAATTTCATATAGGAGGTTTATCTTTGTAAGGTGCCCTCGATAACCATCCCCATGCTGAATCATCAGCAAAGTGAGTTTCCAGTTCTTGCGACAAGGCAAATGAGATGTATAGAGAACATTTTCACTTAGTAGGATACCTGCTGTGTGCAGTGACCTGTGTTCAGCATGAGAGTCCACATTATTCTCTACCCCATCTCAATAATGAAAGTAACAGTGATACTGGATATTGCATTGCCGGCCTTTATCCTAGTCTATTCTCAGAAGTCACATGAGTGGGTGCAGGACTCACATATATAAGGTTCTCGTTGAACCGTTTTCTAAGGTTGTCCATAAATGCGGTCTCACTGGTGTAGGCGTCCAGGAGAACAAAGTCCTGAATGCCCACCCGGTCCCGAGCCGTCAAACACCCCTCCATCTCCTGTAGGATCCGCTGGCAGCGCTCCTCTAAACTCTGTTAATCACAGACAAGAAAAATAAAGGAACAGGTGTTGGTCAGCGATTCCAATAAAAAGGTAGATGTGTTTTTACAGATGTGTTCTTATTTCAAGGAGAAGATTAAACTGCACAAGAATAAACCGATTTTTTATTTTTATTTTTATATGTCACAAATATTCATGATTTTTCCTGTTTGACATTAAGGAATGAATTACCATTATGAACTTAAATGTTTTCAGGCTATAAGTTTGTGCAGCAACAGCAGTAGAAGTTGCTTGAAACAAGTGCTTTGTACTTTAAAACTTATCTTTAAAAGACTTATTTATTTAACTTATTTAATTGACTATTTATATTCAAAAAAAAAATCTTATTGGTGATTATTTAACAATAGTCTCTCACTGATGTACACAAATGACCAACATCACTGACTTTCCTTCACTCTGACTTTATTATTTATCACTTTATCACTCTACATCCAGTAGGCTAATATATCATTTTGGATGTGGCCTTGAACAAATCCTGTCAACAAAATGCCATGAACCGTCTGAGCCCTGCCTTACTTATCTAATCTAAAATGTTTTTTTTTCTGCACAGTCCATCAAAAGGAACATTCATCAATCAACACTGATAACGGCAGGGTCTGCCTTGGTCTATGACAAACAGGAAGGATATATTTTTGTGTGTTGATGAAGTCCTGTGTCCTCTAAAAAAGTAATTTAAAAAA
Organism: Scardinius erythrophthalmus; assembly: GCF_964197995.2. Classification (NCBI taxonomy): domain Eukaryota; kingdom Metazoa; phylum Chordata; class Actinopteri; order Cypriniformes; family Leuciscidae; genus Scardinius; species Scardinius erythrophthalmus. The sequence goes on along the minus strand of NC_138225.1, from coordinate 21,473,254 downwards.
AGAAATTTTAAAAATAAATAAATAAAGACACTTCAGCACTGCCTTAATTGTTCGTGGCATAGATTTGACAAGGTGCTGGTAAAAATGTTGGTCCATATTGACATATTACATATTGGCAAATTTGTCAGCTACACATCCATGATGCAAATTTCCCATTCCACCACATCCCAAAAGTGCTCTATTGGGTTGAGATCTGATGACTGTGGAGGCCATTTGAGTGTAGTGAACTCATTGTCATGTTCAAGAAAATAGTTTTGAGATGATTTGAGCTTTGTCATGGCGCGTTATCCTGCTGAAAGTAGCCGCAGAAGATGGGTACACTGTGGTCAGGGATGGACATGGACAAAAACAATGCTAAATTGGTACTAAGGGGCCCAAAATGTCCCGAGAAAATACTCAGACCAGCCCGTTTGGCAGCAACAATAATGCCACGTTCAAACTTCAAAGTCACTTAAATCTCCTTTCTTCCCCATTCTGATGCTCAAATTGAACTTCAACAGATCACCTTGATCATATGCATGCCTAAATGTGTACACATTTTTACAGTGTACAAATATTGCAAATATTAACTATATATTCAAAGGCTAAATAATTTCTATTTTGTTAAAGAAAAACACTAGCCTATAGCTGATACTAAATTGTATATGTTGCAACAGTGTGATTCATAGGCTACTACTCCTAAACTGTTATATAAAAAAACATTAAAATAACTGAGCGAATTTACATAGTTTATTTTCAGAGAGACATATCACAGTCAGCTGTATTTTAGTCCAGCTGCACTGCATGCTCTGCTCAGGATTCACTTCAGGAATAAATTCAAATCTACAATTTGCGTAATAATTTGCATAAATCATTTTCTCATATTACAGGCCTATCTTAGACCTCGAACAATATTTTGAAAATGTATTTAGAGAATGCACATTTAAAAAATTGTTAAAAGTAAAAGTGGGAGCCCTTACCTTCAGTGCAGTGATTGTTTCTCTGTGTAATGATGTGGGAACTGTGTGATTTTATCCAGTTTTGTAAAGACAGAGCATCTGTGATTATTTCAAGTACAACAGGAAACAATGTCATATCGCACTCACCACTTCCACCATGGGAAGTCATTAATAAAAAGTTTGCTAAGGAAACGGGGGTCTGCGTGTATGTGTGTGTCAAGAAACATCTGTCTAAAACAGAAATCGTTATGGATTTATTGTCTTGCATCCTGAAAAGCTCTGCTCGGCATAGGTTTGTCCTATCTTGGTTCCTTTAAACCCGAGGCCAAATCTATTTCTATCAGAGATTACACGGTTCCTCTCCATTCCTGTCATGGGATGGAATTTGGGCCAAGGTCACAGGCACACAAAAAATAAATGAACCATTCCTGTCTGGTGCTATACTGATGCTTGATTTACCTCTAAGAACAGACAGATGAATCTCTCTCTCTCTCTAATAAGTTACAAGTTTAATTTTCTAAACTGCATGTCCAGGGAATATTTAACAGTTTTTGATAACATTAGTAAAATAAAAGGTTACACTTTATTTCGATAGTACACTTAGACATTCTACTAACTATAAGTTACTTTGCAACTACATGTCAACTAACTCAGAGTATTAGTAGACTGTTAGGTTGGGGTTAGTGTTAATAGAATAAGTTGACATATACTTGCAAAGTTTCTTAAAGTCAGTAGAATGTTGGGAGAGCATCAAAATCAAATGTTAGCAGATATTAAGCAGACAGTCTAATACTGTAATGACTGGAAGTTGACAGTTGCTAAATTACTTATAGATAGTAAAATGTCTGAAGTGGACTACTGAAAAAAAGTGTTATCAAAAAAATATAGCTAAGTAAGCTGTCAGTCTATTGTACCACAAAAGCAAAAGTGCAGACAGAGACTAGGAAGTGTTCTGAAAGATAAAGCTGGCATCACATTTGAATCCTGTCTATAAGCTGGCAAAGAGCACTCAAACTAGAGCCAAGAGGGGATGCCAAGATTCTGGCAGTCTGTCAGTGTTCCTCTCTCATTACACACAGAATGTTATGTATTGCATCTGTTTAAAAGACAATCATCATCTTAACTTTACACTCAAAACCAAAACAAATAGTGTTCAAACCAATCACCGACAGGAGGAGGGTGTTGTGAGGTTTTGAGCCAGCTTTTTCTTCAGCTCTGACTTCGCGTGCAGCCGTGCACAAGCACAAAACCTCACAACACCCTCCCCCTGTCGGTGATTGGTTTGAACACTATTTGTTTTGGTTTTGAGTGTTTGGCTAAACCATTTGTTTTTGTGTGCAGATCTCAGAGCCTAGGCTGCCTACAGAGACGCGTTTTTTTGACAGCTTGCTTATGGGGCGGGCAGCTAGCGGATCGTTAGGAAAGATTAGATGAATGTGATAAAAATATTTTGGGGCCTGAAATCACTGATACCACCTTTAAAGTCCCTCTGTGGTGAAAATCAAGTTTCTAATGTTGTTTTATATGTCAATGTGGTGTTTTAATATGCTTTAAGACAAACCATGTGCAAATTCATGTCAACACCATTGCTGTGTCTTTTCTTCTTAAAACTGTAGTGAACCAAACATATTCTCAAAAACGTGATTCGAAAGCGCTTGTTTCTGATGTCACAAACTACATTGTAACCAATCACGTCAACGAGTGGATCTCTGAGCTTGTGTGAGAGTGTGGAGGCGGGGCTAATTATCAAATTCATAGAACCACGTATACTAAATGAGGAAAGGGTGTAGAGTTACATTCAAGCTATTTTAAGGCATGAAGATTTTTTTTTTCCATGGAAAAAACATTTAAATATTTAATTTTGGTGATCAAAGGTGAGTTTTAAGGGATACAATTATTGACTACAAGGGGACTTTAATTGAAAAAAACACAGTTTAATTCTCCGTGAGGACTTAGATTTCCACTTTGGTGTCAATGTTATTAGATACATCTTGTTGTATTTCCGAGCGAGTCATTGAGACATTAAAGCTGATTTTGAGGGAGAAGGAAAGTCTATCTGGCTAAATGACCATCATCTGAGAGGCCACGCTATTGTCCCAAAACTTTAGTATGTCACAGGATCCCAGTGCTCAGCTCACAATATGGCTTGAGACTTCGGAAAAAGCTAGAGCTGATCGTTGGTCACTGACCCACATACTTCTGTAAAAGTCACTAAACAAAGTCTTGACAAATATTTACAGCTAAAAGTCTGATTTACCTTTTTGAACCTATTTACATGGATTTCTGTTTCTATTTTTATGTATATATATATATATAAATTCTCACGGTCGTTTGCAGTCACATTTGTATTAAATATTAAAACAAGTCTAAAATGTAAAAAAAGAAATACCAAGAGGAACTTATAGAACAAAAATTATTTAGTACTTTTTGTCAGTTTGTGTATTTTTAATTTACCATTTAAAACAAATATGCTCGTAATATGATCTAATTTTCTGTCACAATCTTGAGACAAACATTTATAGTCTAAATAGACACAATAATAATTAATCTTAGGCCAAATTAAAAAAGGGCACAGTCAGCTATAAGCGTCTGAAATATTCCTGAATTACCTCAGTATCCATTGCTTTTTCCAGAATAGGTGAATCTTTATTCTCCTGGTATTAGTCCAGTGTTCAGTAGAATAAAGGGCTTTCAGTGTCCAGTTTGCCCTGGCATGATGGAAACTCAGACCAGAAGAAGACACATCTAGAGTGATCCACTTCACATTCAGTCCTGATCAATTCTGCTTGCTTTTTCTTTCTAACCGTTCTTCTCTTTCTCTATCTCACGTTTCTATCCATGGTGAAGAGCTCTCGTGACATTATTTCACTTTAAGCACCACTACTAAACTCAGCTCTTGGTCTGCTCCAAGATGCTGAATGATTCATGGAGGGGCAGCAAGAGAAGATCTCATTCAGCACCTCTCCTTAGCGGCCGCTGCCCCACCATGTGTAACACAAGGCTGTGGAAACCTGAGCCAACACCCTACTCCCTCCCCTCCTACCTGTCTTCTTCTGCACAAAATTACATTGTTGGAGTCTAGTTACTGATCTTTGATTAGGTGGATCCATTTTCTGCTAATTACTACCCACTCACCAACACGTGGCCCGTGGCTCATAGCCCATTTGGTGTAAAATTGTCTTTTTTACAAACTGATAGATGTGTAATTACTCAGACTGCTGGGACGGTCATTTGAGGTTCTGATGGAACCTGAGTCAGCGGATGTTTACCTCATTACTGTAAAAGAATGTAATTACTAGACTTCCTCAGGTAATGTATGGTTCAGTTGCCCTACTTACTTGATGTATTTTTAGTTTCATGTCTTGAGATATACATTTTTTAGACAGGGCCACTGCCCCTAAAAATGTCTATGCACTGTCCTGCTTTTGAACCAATTCTTTTCAGTGAAACGGTTGAACAAGTGCACCAAATAAGACTGGAATGGATTTAAAACAGTATGTGTCCTCAAATGTGTCCAACTCAAAAGGCAGTAATATTGTCTAAAACCTAGTCATCATGTCTGCTTTTTCTTTGCACCAATGAACCACTCCAACCTGTTAAAGTGCCCCAATTATGCTATTTTAAAGGTTCCTAATTTTGTTTTGGAGGTCTCCTACAACAGGTTTACATGCATCAAAGGTCAAAAAACGCTTTCATTTTCTCATAATATACACTGCACATCACCACATAACTCAATAACTCTCAAACAACTCATCCGAGGATTTAGTCTCTCTAAATCCCTCCTTTCTGAGAGCCTGCTCTGCTCTGATTGGCCAGACGGCCCAGTTTGTTATGATTGACCAGTGCGGTTACACACGGTTACTTAGGCTCCGGAGGCTTCCTCAGTCCTCAGCGATCGTGCACACTGTAAAGACAGTAACGATTGCATTGATTTTACCATATCAATCCGAGCACGAGTCCGATGATTAACCCGAACCTCCATCGCAAGAGCGACTTGGATGTTTTCAAGTGATACGCTACTCAGTTTGACGTACATTATGAGATGTTGCAACTGTAATCATCTCACCATCAGCATTAACAAGTGTATATCCATCAACAAACCGTTGTGTATATTTCTAATTTATTGCAGTGCATGTGGGAACTGTATCATTAACTGTATCAATAACAGCAAATACGTTAGCCGAGCACTAACGTTGATGACTGATGTACCATTAAAGTTTGTAAAACAAATCTTGCTCCATCCTTTATCAATCAAAGTAGTAAGAACATACAATCTGCATTAATGGACACAATGATGGAACACAACAAAATATTGGGATTGTAGTTGTACTGCTGTGGTATCATTAAAAAAATGTATTTTAACCACTGATTCTTTGCAGCCTCATCATCAAAACAAATTTACTTTCACTGCATAGGACACAGCGTCTTCTCGACATGATGTTAATCATATGACAAAGCTACAGTGTTTGAGGGCGGGTCAAGTTGTTCGCCGGCCGACAACGTAGAACATAGGTGGACATTATGCAAATGTGTTACCCCATGACGTGTAGCCATAATACAGTGAGATTCAATCCTTAGCTTGTAAAATTGGTCTGCAAGATCTGCCAAAGCTTGCTGGCACCTGGTCAAGCTGGTGGTGACCTGACCAAGCTACTAGATTGGACCAGCTACCAGTTTAAGCTTCTCCTTAAGACTTTTCCAGTTGGGACATGATGAACCAAGTGCACTAATATGAGAGAATGAGTGTACCAATGATTTTGAATGATGCAGTGAACTCAAAGTTGATTTAATAGCAAAAATGTTAACAAATACTTAGGTTATGACTTTAAGTTTTTATGAGCTTGTTTATGTCTGCCATAGTTGTTTGTTTTATTATCAGACACGCAGTGAGTGATGATGTAAGTTACACACCACTGTCTATTGGGTGCTATAGGTGCAAAACTGTATAGTGAATATTAGACCTAATCAGTCAGTCATTCAACCTGCATTAAGTCTAACACTAATGACAATAAACACCTTTATTATCATAATAGAAAAAAGTACCTAATGTATGACTTTTGTGGTTAAATGTGTGAAATTAAAAGTGTAAAGTTACACGGTTGTCATAATTACGGGTGAACTAGTGATGGAGTAAAAGATGAACCGTTTTTTATCCTTTTTATCTTTCCATCCATGTATGATGTGTACCACACTTGAGTTAGGCTAAATCATTATTTACTTATGAAGCGCCATATATGTCATCCAAATTCCAAACCAACAGGATTTCCAGTGAAGTATAGCCTATTCCTGAAGCCCGACTCTGCTTTTATCAGTTTGACATTTATCTCCTCCGCCAACATCATTATCTACTCCTACAAAAAAAAATAATGATAAAACAAAAATAAAACCTGAAATTTGTTTACCGCCAAACGCAACTGCAAAGTCCCTGCCTGCCTGTTTCCAAACATGTTTCCTGATCATCTAATTGGTCAGGCCAACAGATAGGACCGCCCCCGAACTAATGCCATTGGCTGGGCTAATGGTGCTACGTTGGGAGTATCACACACAGTGTTTGCTATTTCAAAATCTTAATTCCGATCGGATTTTTTTCTGAAGCCTTCTCAAATTACTTCGCTGCAGACAAGATTCCAAAGGTAAACTAACTTTCCACAACATCTTATTACTAATCATTTACCTTTTGATAACACGTGGCTTCAAAACATTTCATTTTTAAATTAATAAAAAAATACATTTAAAACAAAAAGTAAATGCAGTGAACGTCAATTAGCAAGTCAATACATCATGGTGTAAAATGATGGAATCACAGCATAGCCCTAAAGATCGGATATTCCACACAAAGTGGCCATGTTAATGTTCTTAGTCCTAATTAGTGTCCCCGACTACACCTTTGTCCTATTTTATACGTTAGTGGTGCAAGCTGATACAATGATAAAACATATCTTGTAACTAAACACAACACACTTCAGATAAATAGGAACTAAACTGACCGTGATAGTAGATTCTCAAACATTACATGGTGTTATAAGGTTTATAATGTAAACACTGGAGGAAATTAATCTATATATATATATACACACACACACACACACACACACACACACACACACACACACACATACATACACACATAGGATAGGAAGAAATAAGAATATCAAGAAATAAGCTTGAGCATAAGCATCACTACGAGCAGTTAGTCGATCTTACCTTAGAGTTCAGGCAGTACATGTTTTAAGGAAGACAAAATTCACGTCCTGCTTGGTTTGTTTCAATTGAGAGTCCCGGGAGAGAATGGGACAGTGCCAGCGGTGCAGAGAGGTGTACCGTACTGTATAGGCTATGCGTTGGTATCCAGAGTAAAAAAAAAAAAAAGACAAGATCCAAGAAGATTTGAAGTGGGACACTGCTTATTATGGTTGCATCACCTGAATTTATGGACATCCCACTATGAAACATGCTCTACATGGGCTGTCGTAGTGTCCTATTTTTCTTTTCTTTTCTTTTTTTTAGTTTGTGACTGGCCTCATTCCCAAATGCTCAAGGCAGACTACATGGTGTGATCTAAATATACAATACATTGTGTTTTTTTTTTTTTTTTTTTTTTTTTTTTTTTACAATTCAAAAGAAGCTATTGAAATCAGCATTGCGTTGTCTAAAAACTTTTTGACCAATACTTGAGGATTGTGTTTAATGCTATTACCGGTACATGTTTCTCTCTGTCTCTGTCCAAAATGATATATCTTAAAATCACATTCACATTTTCATCCTAAACATTTTGATTTAACATCTTGCATATATATAAATAACAGGTTTTTGTTTTTACTTTTTAATTTGAAGCTGAAATTTGTGGTCAGACCACAAAATAACACTCTTTTTGTCTAATAATACTAATGAATGACTACTTTCATTAACTGTATTCATTTATTGTCCAAATAATGTAATTATTTGCCTTATAACAACTGGCATGATGATTACAAGGTCAACCTCACTACAGGGAGTTGTGACCCATTTGCAACATAACTGCAGCATACAATGCAACACATTTAACTGTGATGTAGAATAATGTCCATAGCCCCTCTGTTATACAAAAATTGTTTTTAAAGAATAAATAGCGCAATATTATTTCAGAGAGCTGTCCAATCAATCGGATTCTTTCCTGTTGCTTTAAGTAGCATGTTAGTTTTGGAAAAGTGCCTACATCCAAAGAAGCCTAAATGTGCCGAGTATGGTGATGGATGTGAAGTCTCAAGGACGTGATGACGTTTCTGTGGGGAAAAAACAGCCAGTCAGATATTCCTTTAAACTACTGCCTCGTAATGATTTTTAAAGGTCCAGTTTTTAGTCATAACAGTAAGCATTCACCGTCTTTAATAAGTACAAATCTTTAATGCCTGATAAATATATTTACATTTCATAATTGTGTCTATAATTGAACTTACTCTGTCAATCACTCTGCCTTTCCTCTGAGCATACGAGCCCCAAAGCAGAAAGACCAGGCCATTGAGGTTCCTGCTGAGCCACAGGACCACAGCATCTGTGAAGCGCTCCCAGCCTTGACCCTCATGAGAGGTGGGTTGTTGAGCCCTCACTGTCAACACAGAATTCAGCAGCAGAACACCTGACAATGGAAAGAACATTTACATTCAACTTAATAAATCAGTTTTTTTTTTTTATACAAATGATGCTATAACTTGTAACAGGCTCATTCACAACTGTTCAGAAGTTTGAGGTCAGTAAGATTTTTAAATGTTGTCGAAATAAGGCTGTTATGCTCACCCAGGCTGCATTTATAAAATTAAAAATACAATAAAAATAAAATAATATATTTTAAAATGTGATGGCAAAACTTACTTTTTAAGAAGCCATTACTCCAGTCTTCAGTGTCATGTGATGCTTCAGAATTTATTCTAATATGCTGATTTGGTGCTCAAGAAATATTTCTTCTTCTTATTGATGTTAAAAACAGTTGTAACATTTTGTAACATTATAAATGTCATTACTGTAATTTTTTATCAATTTAAAGCTGCAGTCCATAACTTTTTTTGTTCAAATTTTATAAGAGAGTACATCATGAATCCATTTTCGAACCGTGTTTTTGTCTTATCCAAAACCTATAATAAGTGTTTATTCTGACTATTTTAGACTAGTACGGGTCGTACCACTGCGGAGTAGCGCTTGCGTGACTCGTCATAGACATAAACAGATAGAAGTAGCTCCGGCTACAATGTTATTCCGCAAGACACATGCAGTTCTGTTTATTCACCACTATAACACTAAAAGGCATGGACTGCAGCTTTAATGCATCTCTGCTGAATAAAAGTATTAAGACTTTTTAAAAAATCTTCCTGACCCCAAACTTTTGAACGGTAGTGTATGTTGATCACCTACCCTGTTTAGCCCATTCTGTGAGGTCTCCATGACCTGGGTGCTGGAAACCAACAATATCTTCTGTCAGCTCCTTAAATATGTTTTCCAAACTGCAATAAGTGAAGCAAGTCAACAAATATGGAAATACAGAATTCTCATTAGAGATTTACAGTAAGAGGCTGTGTACGCAGAACACGTTTTTCCATTCCACTGTGCTACTTTTCCATTGTTATTTTATGCGATGTGTTTGAGTTTTGCACTCGTGTCTTGTCTCTTTTGCAGCGTCTCAAGTTAACAGAAAATCTCTTTAAAAACGCGTCTCTAGACCTTGCTCTTTTTTTTTTTTTACGTTGCACTGTTTTGTGCGTCCTGCACTTTTAACCACAAAAACACGCTCTGTATGAATTGCCTAAGATGTAATTTTGGTGAGATGATTGAAAAATAGGTATTTTTACAGTTAACAGTTCACAGTTAAGTACAATGCTGTACCTAGGAGGAGGAGGTTTAGGCCTCAGCACACTGAAGCCCAAACCATGGGCTTGACCTGGATGGTGATAGGGGTCTTGCCCAAGAATGACCACTTTTACCTGTCAACACAAACACAACCTGTAGTATATATTGAAATTTCACTATAAAGCACTTATCTTTTATACCTCTTCCTTTTCATATATTAAGGAACTTACATCTTCAATTGCGCACAAAGTTGTGCAATAAAACACCTGCTCAGGGCTGGGATAGACAGTAAAGCATTTCCTCTCCATTGTAACAAAAGACATTAGCTGGAAAAAATAACCAAAACAGGAACAAGTCTTTGTCTCATTTTTCTCGTTTTTTACTTTATCAAAATAACAGTAAGCAGAGAATGTCTCACACTGCGTATCACTTACTTTTGTAAAATAAGGTTTTGTAAATTCAGTCCCAATTTGTCTTCGCCAGCTTTCACCAACAGGTCCAGGTACATTTCGGCTGGCCAGTCGTTCCAGTGCGGCGCGTCTGTTCTGCTCTATCTGATGCAGCTGTTCCTCAGTCAGTTGCATGTTCTCACCACTAACTTGCTCTCTGCAGGATGCTGTATAGGAAATGCATAAAAGTTGAATACATAATTTTTTCACTAATTACCTGAAACAGTCATTTAAATATAGAGCTTGTTGGACTTTCTCAGAAACTTAACCTACCTTTTGACATGCCCAAAGTAAGATAAGTGTATGCACTGTTGGCGGGGTTTTTTTTTTCAGAGACCCCTTTTCAAATACTGCTGCATCACTGTTATGCTGCCATGTCATGCAAATTCAGGTTCGCTTTACCATTTGCAAAACTGAAAGTGAAACTTCAAACCTAAACCGTGTTTCCTAAACCATGACAGTAACTGTTAGCTGAACATAGACATGACAGGTCACATGATCTTGCACATGTTGTTTAAATATGACTAAATGTCAGACCTCTGTTTGAATTGTTCAAAACATGAACATTTTTAACCAAAAGTGAGATCTCTCTTGGTACGAATGTTTTTTTTTTTTACTTTACCATTGACTCTAGTTCAACCTTTTTGATATAAAAGGTCTCCCATTGTACAAGACATATGCTCTATATGCTAAACTATTTCCAGTATTTCTGTAATTATGTCAAAGCTGCCTGTTTTTAATTGATATATTAAATGAACTAATGTGGGGTAATTGAATTAATATATTAGAAGTTATGTATTCCAGAACTATATGTTCTTCAATAAAAACAATAGTTATTTATAGAAAGTAATATATATATATATATATATATATATATATATATATATATATATATAATAATAAAAAAAAAATATATATATATATATATATATATAATATATTATAGAATATTGTGTGCATTCTGTCATGCCCACTGAAGCTTCATCAATAGGGCACGCATGCGCTGAACACCTCTGAAGTAACCTAACCCTGGAACAGAAGCTGCTCCAGAGCAGACCCTGAAATTTACCTCCGTTTTTGAAAACAAAAGGTTATCTGCTTGCATTCCCCGATATGTCACTTAACCTGCTTTCTGGAGTAAAAAAAAAAATACTTTTTTTTCTTTCTTTCTTTTTTGCAACAGGACTTGGAAGCAAAATGACTAAACATAAAAAATCTACTTTTACAGCCATGTTATCTTTGCAAGCACAGATGTTATTTTGTTTAATCAGTCTTTTTATTTTATAATCCGCATCAAACAAACAATATAGTTCTTATTCACAATGATTAAAGATTATTCAACAAAAAGATTGAAAAATGATTGTACAACCACCAATATGCACTATTTAAATATCCCTTTAAACAAAAGAAGAAGAAAGTAGTAGTATGGTGCCTTTTTTCTTAGCGCCCGTTTCCATGGTGACTCGTCGATTCGTCGCTCTGTTGAGAACGTCTTACATTGTTGACTATGACTTAACATAGTTGGCTAAACTTACTCCTGGACGCATTTTTGGAACCAGCATACCTCGAGTAAGCAAGGTTTGGTTTAATCAACCAAGAGTTCAGGGTATGTTTGACAGTAAGGTAACCTTGCTTTCTGAAATACTCTCCTGGTACTCTCTCATCTTGCACTGTCATCCCTCCTCCTTTTATGCTTCTGGAGCTCCTCTGTGGGACTTGAGACTGGTGTGGCATGCAGGTGACGCTCATTAGCACTCGCGCCACTGGCCTCGCTCCGTTCCCACGGCTCTTACCGTTATATGCAATCATTTTTGCACTACTATCAGAACCTTCATGTCATTTTTCAAAACTCTAGACCCAAAACTCACAACTGATGATCAAAACATTTTTCAAAACTCTTAACACGTTTTCCAATTGCTTTGATACAATGCACATAAACCTAAGATCAATTGTTCATTGAACTAAAATCACCTGTTCAGAATGACAAAACTTAACATAAAAGTATTACCATTTCAAAATGGAACTCACACATTACATCTGAGATGACTGTCTATTCGTTTCATTACAAAGATTTCAATTTCAATTGATACAACTGCTCAAAATGATAAGTAACTGTTGCATTACTCTTGATGCATAGTTTTTATGGAAGCTGACGAACAATATTACATATTTAGATTGTGAACGTTTCAGGATAACAAGATCAATTGACACCAGTTACCATAGAACATGACCCAGTTGGACTACATTATCTACAGTTGAATGTAATATTCCATCATCATTCTTTATCAGACAGGTTTTCTATAGTCTCATGTACCACTTTTACAGACCACATTTTCAGATTTGACATTGCTGTATGCAAGATGGCCCTTGTAATTGCTTTTGTGGTTGCTGCCAACTTATGAGTGGTGATTGATTTCACATTGTGGCACTCATATAGTGAGATGAGCAGTATCACACTCAACATAGCGATAACATGGAGCCAGCAGTGGGAGGTGGAAGACAAGGAATATGTGGTGGTCAAATCTAGCCAAGGCAAGGAGGAGAGGTCAGAATTGATCGTCCAAGTACCTGGACAACGTGGAGCCAATATCACCATGTGTCTGGCTATATCTAAAGATTGTGTGGTAGGACGCAGACCTCATATTGGGTCATATAATGCAGCTCTCCTTGTAGCCTTCCTTGATGAGCTAAATCAGGTCTGTAGAGTTGTAATAGTCTGGGATAATCTTCAGTTTCACCATGCTCAAATGATGGAAGCATGGTTTCGGCCCTTCCTGAATTTATCACCCAATATTTACCCTAATTCTCTCCTTTCCTTGCCCCAATTGAGGAATTTTTATCCACATGGAGGTGGAAGGTAAATGATAGGCACCTTCACGAACAAGTCACTCTTCTCCAGTCCATGGATAACGCATGCAATGACTTCACTGTGTCAGGCCTGGATTTGCCATGCCATAACATTCTTTCCTAGATGTTTAGCTAATGACAACATTCATTGTGATGTGGATGAGAACCTGTGGCCAAATCCACAAGACAGGGTTGATGGAAACAGAAGTGTTTGACATTTTACTGTACTGTAGTTTTTCTTTTTCTTTTTTGTAGCTAAATTTTTCCTTTGATTAATTTATTTCATCAATAAATTTCAGATTTTGTTTAATGATTCTGCTGTGTCTGTACTATTATCTCTAGTCCTATTACAGTATGTATGCATAGAACCATAATGAAACCTGCATCACATATTTTGTATAACAATATTTAATGATTGTACTAACTACAACACATTGAAACTATGGGTATCTTGTGTGTGGGCGATCTAAAGTAATGTTCGATATTTCATGATCAATTATTTATTTGAAGCAATGATTCTGCAAGTGCATGGCTTCTTTAAAAAAATTTGAATGCACAATGCAGAGTTTCGAACATCGGACAGCCTGTGTTACAAGTGATGACTCAGTGGTTTTGAGTTTTGTGTCTAGAGTTTCTGAAATTGGTGCCAAAATTATTGTTAAAAAAAACAACAACTGTAACCCACTCTGCTTGCCACATTTAGATTCAATGTAGCAAATTAGCTAAAAATAATACAAATAATAACTTGTTATAATTAATCATGAAAATTTGGATCAGTTAATGGAATTAACTCAATATAGTAAAATTAATATTACAATCAATAAACCTGTTTGTACCGTGAACACTCAATGTTAATTGTTTATTAATTCTATGAAATTTTCATTTCCAGGGTATGGGAAATGTCTTTCTTACAGTATAGTACTAATCAGAGCATCTAGTCAAAAACTGCATGATTAGGGACTCCAGTTTATGAGCATGAAACACGGATAACTTTACGTGTGACATGAACAAGACTTTATTAACTAGACTAAACGCTTAAACTACTTTTAACATACACTTATACACAGTTTACCAAGGGAAAGAGGGCTGAAGCAGAATACAGGAAAGCAAGAAGTTATAGCATTGCTGGAAGTTCAGCAGATCAACAGCCTTGAGCAAACCATCAGTTTAGTTCTAACACGCCCTTCTTTAAAAGGGGTAAGGAAGGATACTTAATGTATCAAATAATGAGACTAAGTTTGATACTTGCTTGTCTCGCCCATTTGAATTAAACTGTCCTGATGCAATTTGTTGAGGCTCCAGTTGATCTTTGTTGATGTTGTCTTGATGAGAGAGAACCAGCGGGAGTCAGGATCTTTGGTGAATGGAAAGACAAGGCCGCAGCCTGGCACAAGCTTGGGGGTCTTTAGAAGACTTCTAGTTCATCTTCATCTTCACATCAGGATTTCTCAGAAAACGGAACTAACAGGCATGATCTTGTGATCAGTGATTTTTAAAGTGTGAAGATGTCACTCCCTCTGGAGCAGTGTGAGCCAATGAGAAGTTGTTTTCTTTGGAGGGAATTTTTGTACGATCCTTTGGCTGCGTCTACATTAATCCGGATACATTTGAAAACGGCATTTTCGTTTGAAAACGCTCTCCGTCCACAGTAGTGTATTCAGGCGTTTTCCGATGTTTCAGTGTGTCTCAGCATTCACTGTTGTGTCTAGGTCGCACTCTGTCAACATAGGTTTGGTCTAAAACGCAACTGCTCTTATGTATTGCCACAGGACAGCAATGTGAGTAAATTTTCTGTCATCTTTGCTGGACTCTGTGATATGAAGAGTGTGCATAACAAATTTTAGCAACAGTGTGAAAGTGAATAGCACATAACAGGCACAATACCGGTATAAACATGAATATCTATTGGTACAAACATCATTACTTCATTGTTTTTAAATACCTCCGTTTTGACAGTCCACACTACAATGCGAAAAAAGCGTTTGTTTTTATTAATAAAAACACCATCTCAGTGTGGATGGAAGGCCAAAATGGAGAGAAAAAGATGCGTTTTCAAAAGAAGACATATTAGTGTGGATAAGGCCTTGGCGTTCTAGCAGGGCATTTGAATATGTAATTAGATTGGGTGTTTAAGAAAAGAACCTTCAATATTCTTAAAATACTAATGCGTCACAGAGTTTGCAAAATGAAATGTAAATTAACAAATGGGGAAAAAAGATTCTAGTTCATAGAGACCAAACATGCTACACATGTGATTTTGGTTAACCATACTATGCAAGTCTGAAACATTAACCCAAAAGAGTTTAAAAAAGATAATGAATGCATAGGCCAAACCCCATAAAAAAAAATTCATGAGATGGGGAAAATTGGATACATGTTTATACATTTCTCAAGTGGTTATATATAGAATATATAGGATTAAAAGAGTTTATTTTTCCTTCTCAAGAAGAATTAAGTGAGAGTCACAACTCTCTGCAAATTCCTTGAGGTCAAATCAGTCTTCATGTGTCCTGTAACCAGAGACCTGGTTCTGCCTGTGTGTTGGCTTCATTTAGAATGTTAGTTGCAGTTTTCGAGGGATGGGTCACAGACCTTTGTTGGGAGAGTGAGCTTGTTGGATTGGTCGTTAAATATAATGAATCATTTGTGTGTGTCTGATTGGTCCAGACTCTACACAAGTTTGATTATTTTAATATAATATTTTAAATACTTTTTGTGTCATCCTGCAGCCATCCTGGGTATATTGTAATTAGAACGAAGTGTCTAGTTGATGAGAACCAATAGTTTACCCTTTTCGTAACATCCCTAATACTACTGTTTATCTAACAAACTTTTCTAATGACAATGAATAAGATTTTCCTAAAGAATCCCACACATTCTCTTGACCTGGATTAGGGCTGGAGTGGCTTGTTGTTTAGGGGTGACATGATGCCACGTGGGTTGTACTATAGAGGACTGTGTAACTACTTAGGGCCAAGTTCCCTCCCTAAGTTTACCGTCTCTGATGTTATGCTGATGTAATGTGATCGCACACTGGTCTAACCTGTTCTATAGCTAAATGGGCTGTTATGGTTTAAGCTCCATTATAGCAGAGGGAAATGAGTGGGTTGACAAGATCATCGCAAGTGCCTTACAAACGATGGAAAGACGCTGATATCAGGTAATCCATGTGTGTTTTGTGTTAACTTGTAAAAATAGTAAAAATTGATTTACACTTTTAATTGACTGAGAACTTAAAACCGTAGCCTGGAAATGTCAGACAAAGGATGCAGTCTTAAATTATGTTTAGTTTGTGAAATTAAAAGCCTAGAGCAGCTTCAATAATACTGATTTTAAATATTTAATCAGTTTCAGATTTACATTGGATTTTATAACCGTGCTAAGGCTAAAGTCTGTATTTTTGAAAACACATCCTTAGGGTTCATGAGGAGCAGTCTGGGAATATTGAGCCTAGCGATGAAGGAGCTTGCACTATTCCGAAGCAAGCGGATTTGGAGGACAGCAAAACCCGAAGCTCTGGAATGTCAGGTTGGCATCTCTATCCTACATTTGTAGATGAACTCACAATTTGAACAATTTCTCTTTATTCCAGGATTGCGTTGAATGGTTAAAGCCTAAAATGGTGATTAAGGCCTGACTTGTGTTTTTTTGTTGTTGTTGTTTTTTTCATCAAAACTATTGCCGGTGTCACCGGCAAAGCAAATAGTCAAAACTAGGGGAAAAAATATTATTAGTGTCACAAGCATTGCAGCATCAGGTTATCAGTTAGTTCAAGCTACTTTGTCAACAGAATTTAATTCCTCACAGAGTCACGCTTTTTACTGAATACACACTAGCTCAGAAGTAATACATACTATACATACATACTAGCATACTAGCTCACATCATTAAGTGAGTATTTATTTTTCACTAGAAACCTTCACTGTGGAGGAAGCAGTTGAGGCTATTGGTTTTGGAATGTTTCAGTGGAAGCTGTCTATGCTAACTGGGGTTGCGTGGGTAAGACATTTTAATTACAATTAATGTTTACTGAACAAATAGCTTTAATTTGTTCAATTCGCTCTGTTTACTTAACTTGTTTGCTGAAATTCCTATATTTCCATGTGAAGATGGCTGATTCTATGGAAATGATGCTCCTTAGTATTATATCTCCTCAACTGCGCTGTGAATGGAGGCTCTCGAGCTGGAAAGTGGCATTCATAACAGCGGTCAGTATATTTACTGTTGTACACTAACATGGTTAAACACCTCCTGGGGTTAAATTTGGCTATAGCTTCATGAAAAGTGACAGAATATCATGTAAAGGTGAATATGTTCATTATTTTGTACGTACCTTGTCAGGTAGTGTTCATTGGAATGATGCTCAGCTCCTCACTTTGGGGAAACATTTCAGACAAGTTTGGCCGAAAAGTGGTATGTTTGGTTTAAATCAGTAAATGAATAATGTCAATGCAGGCATTTTTTATATAACTATAAACATAAAGCAGTCATTATTGCCTCACTGATAACCTCACTGTCTCCATCTTTTAGTGTTTAATACTGTGCATGCTGTGGACATTGTACTATGGGCTTCTCAGTGCTTTTGCACCTGTTTACGGCTGGATCTTAGTCTTGCGAGGCCTCGTGGGATTTGGCCTGGGAGGAGCCCCTCAGTCGTGAGTTTTTACATCAATGAACAAACAATGAAGTGTGACTTATGGTTTCAGTGCACGTTCAGTCATAAGTCACATTCATAAGTGAGCAACACTCAGATGCAACATTTTATTTATAGGTCTTTTTATTTATGTTCTAGAGATTAAGCTGAACATAGATACTACGTTTTGAAACTGTGACTACTAGTGCTACATGATTGTACTCTCATTAGTGCCAATATGTTTTGAGCATTGCTTTCACATCACCTGTTAAAAATACAATTATCTAAACTTCCATATTTCCCTAAGGGTAGGGTGACCATACGTCCTCTTTTTCCAGGACATGTCCGGCCGGGATTTCGAGATCGCCCCAAAATATCCGGGATTCGGCTTTTGCTTTCGTCGCCATTCATTTTGTTTACATGCACACCTTTTGATTCAATAGGACTGAATTAATTCCGATTGGTGAATCTGAATGTAGTGTTCACATGAACGCTAAACAAGTGATCGGTTGATGTGCGTTTTAGCATTGCTAAGAAAATTCCTGTGTTTTCTTCTCGATCAGGATCCGTGTGAAGCAGAATGCATGACCTGCAAAGCTGGCACGTACGTGTCAGTGTCAAATAATGTAATAATGTAAACATAATGAATGGTGACTGTAGAAAGAAAAAAAAGCAGAATCCCCGGGCATTTTGGGCGATTTCGAAATCCTGGCCACACATGTCCTGGTTAAACAGGACGTATGGTCTCCCTACCTAAGGGACCTTTTAGAAGTGTTGCTTTTGCTCACTACTATGAAGAACCTGTCCAGTCTTGTTGATCTAGAATAATCAGCTGTGCTGTTTTTCTGTATATTTATAAAATAAAAATTCTAAAGTTTTTTGTTTATTTGATCAAAAATACAGTAAATAGGAGTCATATTATGAAATATTATTACAATTTATTCCTGTGATGGCAAAGCTCAATTTTCAGCAGCCATTTCTTCAATCTTCAATGTCACATGATCTTTTAGAAAACGTTGTAATATGCTGATTTGTTGCTCAAGAAACATTTCATTATTATCAATGTTGAAAACAGTTGTGCTGTTTTAAATTAAAAGTAATTAAGTTAAAAGTTAAATTTAAAAGTCATTTTTTTTTCAGAATTCTTTGATGAATAGAAAATAAATAGAAAATAATTTACATAATTGTTATAGAAAACATTGTTTAAACCCTTTCCACTGAAGATATGTAAAGCTTATTTGGAGTTTACATAATTGTTTTTAAAATAGAGTATGCAGAAAATGGGACGTTTCTTTTTTGCCGAGTTTATATATAATTTTACATTTTTAATAATACTTCATGCCCTAATTTAAATGTAATTTTATAATTGTATTATTTAAAAAAAAAAAATCATTCCTTTCCTTACAGTGTGACATTATATACTGAATTCCTCCCAGTGAAAACCAGAGGGATATCCATAATCCTGTTAGGGGTAATCAGGACCACTGTTTATTCCTTTTGTATGAAATTACTGTAAATTGTACTGCACTCAGTTAGATGGTCAATGTTGTAACTGACTGAGGCAATGTTTTGTAGGTTATTATTAAATATACCTTAACATTTTTTCTCTCATAATGAGAATTACCAAAGTATGTTCTTATAATGATCTTGATCACTAAAAACATGAATTAATCCGCTGTCCTGATAGGTGTTCTGGGCCGTGGGTGCTGTGTTTGAAGTGTTACTGGCGATGGTGATCATGCCCACATTAGGCTGGAAATGGCTGCTAGCTTTCTCCACTTTTCCTCTTGTTATCTTTGCTGCCTCCTGCTGTGTATGTATGGCTGTAACAATGTTTTAAACTGTTACTAGACACAAGGCTCATGTACAGGTGCCTGCAATTTTAGATACTGTATTAAGTCTACACTTTGAATGCTGATTGTGTGCATTTGTCATGTAGTGGTTACCAGAGAGTGCTAGATTTGATGTACTGAGAGGCAGAGAAGACAAGGCCCTGAACACTCTGAAACGAATAGCAGCGTCCAATGGGAGCTCTATGCCTACAGGAAGACTTACATCCAACACACAGGTATATGGAGCTGCCACTCCTGCATCTTTTCTCTACATTGTGGAATGTCTCATTTTGGATTTTTATGTTTATATTGTAAATTACAGTAGCAAAAAGAATTGTGTTTATGTGTTCTAGACTGATCGTGGGAGAATTAGAGATCTTTTTATTCCAGAATACCGCAAGACGACACTTCTGATCTGGTTTATCTGGTATGCGTATTGTTAAAAAATGTTAAATCCTTCCACATACAGTAAAACTTAAAACGTATCTTTGTTTTGTTTAATACAGGTTATGTAGTGCTTTTTCATATTATGGTCTTGTGCTGCTAACCACTGAGCTGTTCCAAGCAGGATCTACGTGTAGTGGTGGTGAGTGGTTTTTAAGTACTAATTGTGAACAAACTAAACACAGTTTGTGTTTAACTTAGGCTAGGACCATAAATCTAACCTACACTAATGTTCTGGGGTCAGTATTTTTTTTTATGTTTTTTAAAAAAAAAAGTCTCATATGCTCACCAAGGATGCATTTATTTAATCAAAACGCAGTAAAAACAGTAAAATTGTGAAATATGATTTCTTTCTTATATGAATTTTTTTTCTTCTATTTCAACATTTAATATAAGATGCCAAAGAGGAATTTTCAGCAGCCATTACTCCTGTCTTCAGGGTCACATGATCCTTCAGAAATCAAACTAATATGCTGATATAGTGCTCAAGAAACATTTCCTATTATTATCAATGTTGAAAACAGTTGTGCTGCTTAATATATTTGTGGAAACCATGATGCATTTTTTCAAGATTCTTGAATAGAAAGTTCGTAAAAGTCTTTACTGTCACTTTTGACTACTGACCCCAAACTTTTAAACGGTAGTGTAAATTGTCTGCAATATCTTTTTGCTACAACTAGCATGTGAAAACAGTTTTGATTTGATTTGTAATGACTCAATTGATGTCATTTCTTTAACAATTTCATTTCATTTTAAAGACTTGGGGGGCACATTTAATTATTAGGGGTGGGGGAAAAAATCGATTCTTAGATGAATCGCGATTCGGGACGTGGACGATTCTGAATCGATTCACAAATGTCAAAAATCGATTTTCTAAAAAAAAAAAAAATTTTAATAACGTAACATTGACGGAGCGCAAAAGGCGGAACTCTGAAGCGGACGTGCACGTGCGCGGACAGTCTGTGGCGTGCACATAACAGAGACGCGCACATAACGGACGCATGATGGCTAAGCGCCAAATGTGCAATGCCAGTCACAAAAAGTTACATTTTGACTGTAAGTTACTCTCTGCAGATGTTCATTCACTTTCTTTGTATAAGCTGTTTTTGATTGTGGTATACAGCAAACATAACATAACAAGTCATAACTCTTTATTATTTAGTTGTGTACTATAAGTCAAGAGCGACTTTGTATGTTACTAATTATTCAGAATATGCATAAGTCCACAAGCATTATACGTTATGATAGCTTCTGGTACATAATTCTATATTTTTGAACGAAAACTGTTTGTGAATTTGCTACAGCAAAATGTTTTTTTTTTTGTATGAAGGATTATATTGCTAATTGGAAATAACAAGAGGATGTTGGTTAGAAGTCTATTATTAAATGCTACTATGCTAGAGATTCAGAATATGCTGAAGTTTGTATTAATTTACTACAAGTATGCTGCTAGTACAAGCACACATTTATTTTCCTGTTGGTTCTCAGCAATGTTGGGACATATGCTGGCAAATGTAACCTTACAGTTGACTTGCCAAATCACTTCCATTTGTTTTATTAATAAAATTAATATAGGAAGTATTAGAAGTAATGGTCGTTATGGGTCATCATAAATACTTTGCTTTAAAAGTACCAAGTAAAAACATTTTTTCAATGTTTTTGATAAAAGGCACTTCCCTGAGAATTGAACTTAATAAATGTGAAAAAGACACTTTAATGTCTGTCATTATGTTTGTCATTCTGTATAGCAAAGCAGATGAGATCATGATCAGAAACCTGATTAGAAATCATTATGAATAAAATCGAATTGTTTTGAATCGAAAATCTTTTTGAATCGAAAATCGATTTTGAATCGAATCGTGGCCTCAAGAATCGGAATCGAATCGAATCGTGAGATGGTAAAAGATTCCCACCCCTATTAATTATCCGTGTATATTGTGAATGTCAGTAAAACTGTGTCTAATTCCAGTCTCTGACAACTCAAGTATGGAACCTCAGTGCAATTTGGAGTGCAAATATCTGACTTTTCATGATTATGAGGACCTTCTGTGGACCACCTTCGCAGAATTTCCAGGTGACGTGGCACCATATGTCATTCTCCCCTCTCAAGTGTTGTTTTTTAGTTAATCAACCTAAATGCAAACATTGTTATACAAGCTACATGCAACTAATAGACAACTGTGTGATTTATGTCTTGATGTCAGAATAGGTATTCTGATCTCCGTGTGGATGATTGATCGAATAGGCCGGAAAAAAAGCATGGCACTTTTCTTTTTAGCATTCTCTCTGTGTATCTTGCCACTGTACACCTGCACACAAAGGTACATTCATCAAATCATCAAAAAAGTTGTACAGACACTGAGAAGTATTCCAAATAAACTTTATATTTAAAAAAAAAACAGCCTAACTATTTTTCAAGACACTATTTTTTCTTTTCTTTTTCCAGGACACTTCTCACAGTCTTTATTTTCATTGCTCGAGCCTGTATAACAGCAGGCTGGCAGGTTGCGTATGTTTATACACCTGAGGTAAAGCTTAATTGCAAAGCGGCTTATTGTGCTTAGTCAATCCCAGTAGAATTTTCATTTAAAATACCGTTTTCTTTTTTCTTGTTTTGGCCTCCTCAGGTTTTTCCCACTGCAACCAGGGCTATTGGTATTGGTACAAGCAGTGGGATGGCTCGTGTTGGAGCTCTCGTCACACCATTTATTGCTCAGGTAGAGCATTCCTAAAAATTCCTAGGAGAATAAAAGTGTATTGAACATGTATTGATGCATGTTTGTGTCTGTCCCCCCTCAGGTACTTCTGAAAACATCAGTTTACCTGACTCTGTCTGTGTATTTAATATGTTGCTTGCTGGGCACAGTGGCATCCTGGGCTTTGCCTATGGAAACAACTGGGCGGAGCTTACAGGAATCAACTCAAAACACCATGGAACAAAAACACATGGAAAGGCCGCATGGTTCTGAGACAGCCGAGACTTCCAGCAACACGTCTCCTTAACAGCACGTGGAAAGCTGAAACTGTTTGATGTCAGGAAGGGTAGTAAAGAAAAACATGTATAATCAGGCCATGCTGGTAAATACTGAATGTTGTGTAAGTGCATTCTAAATGCACTGAAAAATTCATCAGAGATTTTTTCTTTTGAAATAGTACATAAACCTGTTTATGATGCCAAGTACTTGTGTAACTAAAAAAATCCAATGAAATGGTTTGATAAGTGTCGATTTCGGTCCTTTGATATTTTCCCAATAGACTATACACACCTACTGCCTAATACTTTTAGCATAAAGGTGGATTGTATGAATGTTGGTTTGTCCTGTCTGTAACATTTCCGCAATATTTAGTTTTCTCAGTTTCCGTACACCAATAGACTTTAATTGTGACAGCCATGAACCATGATTTGCTACTTGCTGTAGGACTGAAGGGGGAGGGATATTCTTGTTCTAAAGAGAATTTGATTGGATAAAATGTTGTGTAGTGCAGGATGAGTCATCAATATTTTTTGTTGATTGTTTTTAGGATTAGAAAACTAGAATGAATAGCTATAAGCCCACATTAATTGAAAAGAATTTTAAATGTGTATAGCTAAATATCTGCTAAATTAAACATCATGACAACATTTCAGTAGAGGGCTAGCTAACAGACATGGACTAAAAGACAAAACTCAATTTATTAATTTTTATATCATTATGATCAGATGTTGAATGTGCATTACAAACACACAGCTTCATTTTTGGTTGATGAACCGTACATTTCTCTTCGTCATAGGGAGGAAGCAAAAATCTAGCGGCCAAGCATTACGTTAGTTTTGAGATAGTCTACATCATGAGGGTTCTGGTAGTATGTGGATGATTGGGTGTTGAGTCTGCATAGGATGCACTGTTGTCAGGGAGAAGTGCAAGTCACCTTCACGCGGTTGGCCCAGAAGCCCATATCTAACACAGACGATCATAGAACTACACCAACCACGGACGGCGGTCCCGAAACAAGGTCCATTATGTCTTGTCACTAAATCAACGGTCCAGCCGCGAAGATAGAGCACAGACCGTTGTTTATTGGCGTCGTTGGCGTGAATGAGAATTTGCAGAATCGTCGAGGTGGATGACAAAGCCGATGATGGGTTTATCGCTCCGCTAAATAGATTTAATGCGCCTCTGAATGCATTAACCCCGTCACTGGCGGGCGCACAATCAGAACAGGATATCTCGGCGTGTCCTCTTCGGACCGGAGCGCCTGTGAGGTTTCGCTGAACGCTTTGCAGCTCAGCCATGGCTCTGGTGACTCTGCAGCGCTCCCCTACACCCAGCGCCGCATCCTCAGCCAGCACCAACGCGGGGGAGGTGAGTGGAGGCTGACCGGTGGAGGAAATACCGGGGATGCATGTGTAAATAGCGCTTAAACAGCTAATGTTCGCCGGGCCTTTTGCTCTGGGATCAGTTTTCCTTTCTAACGATGTGTAAATGTGATACTACAAGAAGTCAGCGGGTTCAACCTGCTGTGTAGGTGATGCGCGCACGAGTGAAGTTTTGACATTAGCGTGGAGGTGTTTTCAGTCAGTGTATCAGAGCGCGGGCGCGTGATGATGGGGATTAACCTGACTTGCCCAAACAAAATAAAGCATGCCAATACTGAATTTTGTTTATATATTGTTGAAATGGTTAAAAAAAACAACAACTGTGTAGTTGGTTACAATATCTGGTAATCATTTTCCTTCAGTGGCCGTCGACATAGTGCATTTAATGTCAGTGTTTATTTTACCGTTACATAACGTAATCTAATTTGTGTTGCGGATTAAAGTGGTAATAAACTTGCCTTGTTTATTGTAATAGGTCAATTCAGCCATACCACATATGCTTTAGAACACTTTCTTAATATTTGATATACTTCCTACCAATTGAGCGTTTGCCTCGTTTGTGAACAAATCGTTCATTGAGTCGAATCCTTTCCCATTTGAACGACTCATTCACGAATCAGTCTGAACAATTACGAAACGGACTGAATCGGTCTGTTTCGAGTCAACGGCTCATTGAACTGAGATCTTCATACGGGCATGTGCGATTAATGAACTAAGTAATCTAATAGTTGGCTACATTTGGACTTTGTATAATATAGCCAAAAATTGTGTTACTTTACCGAATAGTGGAAATCTTAGAAATAAAACATACTAGAATGTTAACGACTTTGTGTGGGTTTTATTATCAGCACAGATATGGAGTGGGCTTTAATAATTTCTTTAAATGCATGGATAAAAAAAACATTTTCAGCCAAGAAATGTAAATATATATTTTAGTAGTTTAATGTGAATGCAAAATATATTCGGTTCTAAATGACTGTGTTGGCTAAATAATGGTTCCCACCTGCCTGAACTAGTCCATTAAAAAACGTAATAATTAACGCAATTACGCCATGACTTAATAGATAGCCGAATCGTTTTTTGAATTGGATATTTGAAACGAACTGTTCGAAAGAACCGAGTCTTCCTCTGACTACTCCCAGTACGCTCACTGCAATGATGTCATTGAATAGATACTCTGCCTGGTGACCAATCATGGGACCCAGAATATTGTCATGTCTCCCCCCAGATTTTGCTATGCAGCTTCTTAGAGACAGCCCACTAATGAACTAGCTTACTATAGCAAAAGCCTACAGTAATGCCCATCATCCATTAGGCTTTCAGTTTTTATTGTGTCTATCACAAGTGTTTGTGTTTTACTTGAGCGTAAAACGTTTCCGCAAACTATTTAAAGTCTTCAGTTCAGGGCTTGCATTTCTGATCCATCCTATCAGACAGGCTTTTAATAGCTTTTTATGGCTTTTCTGTCTACACACCATGATGTGAGACATTCAGAATTGGTTGATAATAAATGCAAAGTAATTTCACGTGGTATATTTTCTATCAGGGCCCTTTGTAATTTCTCTTCTGCTGTTTTATTTGTCAGGATTTAGGCAGTGATGATGATCGAAAAGCAAACCTAAGGTCAGTGCTATTTTTATTTATCTTATTTAGATCAATCCTTTTTTAACTGTGATAATTAATCTTAATTTTGGAGTGTGTTCATAATTGTATGTGTGGCCTATTTCAGCCTGAGTGAAAGTTTCTTCATGGTAAAAGGGGCAGCTCTGTTTTTACAGCAAGGGAGCAGTGCACAAGGGCCCAGAACACCCACCCATCATAAAAATGCAGGTAAACCACAATAAGGTCGTAAGTAACAGAACAATGTCTTGAACATTTGGGGTTGACCAAATTTTTGGTGTCTTTTTGAAAGGAACTTATTTTTCAATTCAACAAATATTTTGCCTCTGGAAGTTACTGTCAGTCATTTAACATTTCTATTGTAAAACGTTTGTTAAATATGAAATGTTTAGCTACTTACATCTTACCTCACACCTTTTGACAACTGAAGCGTCGTGGTGAAGTTCATGTTCGGTTTCTGTGAACAGTAAAAGCTGCCTTCTTAGATTGGCTGTCTCAATCTTGTTAGAAATCGACGAGTGCTGTTAGACCGCTGAGGCAGACCAGCCTTAAAATGTAACTTTTAAAACTTTTTGTCATTGACATTAATGGAGTGCATGGGCAATTTGGCCAATTTGCCCCCCTCAATGTCTATCATGGTTACAGCCCTGAACCACAACAGTAAAGGTGGATGTGTGACACATTTCCATTAACATTTTCTTTTAAATTGTGGTGTTATTGTTGATGAAAATAGTGGTTTATTTCCCATAAGATTATTACTTATCTGATTTTTTTCTTTTAATTGATCATTTTGTTGTTGTTGTTGTTGTTGTTGTTTAAGGTGATCTACCACAACACCTGCAAGTAATGATAAACACCCTCCGTTCTGAGGATAGAATTAAATTAGTAAGTGGCATACACTATATCTAGTACAATGTAGGAATGGCTTCTGCTCTTATCGTGCATACACCAACGTACACTGTCTCCATCAACAGGTTGTAAGGTTAGAAAGTGGATGGACAGACCATGTGCGCTACATGGTGGTTGTCTACACAAACGGGCGTCAAGACACTGAAGAAAACATTCTGCTTGGGATGGATTTCACAGATAAGGACAGGTATTTATGCAACAGCCTTTATGCATTCACTGCATTATTATTCATAACCACACCGATTGGTTGACTCAAATGTTTGTCTGTTTGTTGCAGTAAAAGTTGCTCTATTGGGATGACTCTTCCGCTTTGGAGTGATACCAAGATTCACTTGGATGGAGATGGGTAAATATCCTAGTTCACTAAAGGTTAAAATGCATGTTATTGATTTTATTGTGAATGAATCATCCATGCATGTTTCATTTTTTGTAACCTTTTTTTTTTTTTTTAGATAGTCATTTTTAATCAAAATGTATCTCTGGTGACAAATGCCGGACTCCAATAATTTTGTCCTCTTAAAACCCCATCACTACAAGCTCGCATTCAGATATGCCTCCATCCATTCAACAGCTGATGGATGGATCCAAGCCTTTCTTTTTCAATAATCCGCCTTAAACCATCCCGCCTTTTTTTTTTAATAATCCGTTTCACTCAATGTGCGTCACAATTAGAAAGAAAAGATCCGTCACTACTTCAGTTTCATTGTGACTTCAAAACTCCTGTGTTGAAATGTATCTGTCTGATATCAGTAAGTTGCAGGAGTATGGAAGAAACCTTTTTAGCTTCTTTTTTTTAAATTGATTGCTCACACATACCATACACATTGAAATAAACTGAATTTGCCATCAGTCAGCCTGTTTATGTTTGGTCAAATTAAAATCATCCTGTATGTTATATGTACAGAGAAGGACCTCTACAGGTTCAGTATGAAATAACATGTTTATGGTCTCAGTGCATGTGATATTTAGAGTGTATAAGTGGTGGGAAAAATAACAAGCCTCTGCTTCATCCCGCTTCTTTTCGGACATATTGCAATTATTGTTTCTCCATTGGGTATGTTGCAACACACTTATTGTATTTTTATATATATATATATAATTTTTTTGTTTGTTTTTTCAAAATAAATAAAGAAAGGCCTGGGGCTATTGGCAGAGGCACTATGCAGAGAGAATTTTCCACTGATTTGTGGTGTTTTCCACTGACCAACCTGGGAAAACAAAATCATCCTGCTGCCTGCTTATGCATTTCTATATAATCACAAATGATGCCATAGCTCATAATTTACACGCCTGAACTCCTCTCTTCTCTTCTTCCAGAGGTTTCAGTGTAAGTACAGCAGGAAGACTGCATGTTTTTAAGCCAGTGTCAGTCCAGGCCATGTGGTACGTTGGCTTGGTTTTTATTTGTTGTGTTATGCTGGAAAGAGATTTCAAAGTTAAATATACAAACTATTACATATCCTCTTATAGTGTGTTTATAACATGTTTTTTTACTCTTGAATTGATTATATTTGACTTATTGTATATTGCAGGTCTGCCCTCCAGATGTTGCACAAAGCATGTGAGGTGTCCCGTAGATACAACTATTTCCCTGGAGGGATGGCCCTTACATGGGTTGGCTATTATGAGAGCTGCATCTCTTCAGAGCAAAGCTGTATCAATGAGTGGAATGCCATGACAGATCTAGAGACCACCCGACCTGACTCCCCAGTCATGTTTTCTGATCAGTGAGTAATATGTCATTGGATAAAATAAAAATTCTATGATAAATCTTCGAAGCTACATAAATGCAACAACTCTGATATGGGACTAAAATCTTTATTAATTTGCATATATTAACATTGCTTGTCATATCATTAACAGGCCAACAGAGAGAGAGAGAACAGAATGTATGATCAAAGCCAAACTCCGAAACATAATGATGTTTCAGGACCTGGAAAATATTACTTCTAAGGAGGTATATGTAATGAGGCTTTTATGCCATGCTTTACATAAGTGCATCAGCCATGGAAGGAGCATTAAATTGAATCCTTTCACTTCTGTAGATCCGAAATGAGCTGGAACAACATATGAGTTGCAACCTGAGGGAGTATAAAGAGTTTATTGACAATGAGATGCTGCTTATCCTCGGCCAGATGGACAAGGCTACGCTCATATTTGACCATCTGTACCTGGTAAAGCTTCCTCCAAGATTTCTCTGCCATGCTTGATTCTTGTTTGCTTTGTTTGTTTGTTGCCATGCTTGATTCTTGTTTTTTTTTTTTGCTTACCTAAAAAGCAGAGCGCATACTGCTAGCTTAACTGATAGGACAACCTGCATTCACTGCATTGCACTACTCTCTCAAACAATTCTGGAAAAAAACAAACATTACAGATATAGATTGGTGCAGAAGGGCCCACATGCAGCATGCAAACAGACATACACTGGAGCTTGCAGATAAGATTATCTGTCGAAAACAAAAAGAATGGTTAATTTTTATTTTATTTTTTACTTAATTTTTAAACAACTATTTAGAAATTTCTTCATTTAAATGCCATGTGTTTACACTGAAATCAAAATTGTAGAACACATGCTCAAAACTTGTTCGCTCTTCGTCGTATCTACTGAAAACAAGAACCCCTTAAGTTTACAACAAAATGATGGTTATCGACGAGCTTTAAGACTCTAGAAGCTAATAAAGCTATTGTTGTTGTGCATGTCATTAATTTCAGGGCTCAGAATGGAATGCATCCAACTTGGAGGAGCTTCAAGACTCTGGGTTAGTGCTGATATATATCGACCTACTGTGTGTCTATTTAAAATTACAGTATGTGTGTATTTAACACAAATCTGCAGTATACAGTCTAATGTCAGTTTATTTTTATGCAGGGTGGGGTATATCCTCAATGTCACAAGAGAGATTGACAACTTTTTCCCAGGTACCTTCTGTTATTGTAACATCCGTGTTTATGATAATGAGACTACAGATCTGCTGGCGCACTGGAACGAAACCTACAACTTCATAGTTAGAGCCAAGTGAGTTACTTTTCATGGTTAAAAAGATATTGGAAAGTGTGTTATTGTTCCTGTCATGTGCTGTTTCACTCAATAAAGGACCCTTTTTTGACTTGGATGCCTGTATGTCTTTCACATAGGAAAAACAACTCTAAATGCCTAGTACATTGCAAGATGGGAGTGAGTCGCTCAGCATCAACCGTCATTGCTTATGCTATGAAGGAGTATGGATGGTCACTTGAAAAGGCGCACAGTTTTGTAAAACAGAAGAGGAATATAGCACAACCCAATCCAGCTTTTATGAAACAACTGGCTGAGTACGAGGGGATTTTAGATGCCAGGTAGGAAAAGCCAAGATAATGAGAAACATGTTCTTTTTAACATCATAAGTTCCGTTTTTTGCATTTACATTTATATTTATTTATTTAGCATACACATTTTATTCAGAGCATCTTACTTTTTAATATGTATGTTTGTTGATTATTGAATAATGTGAAAAAGACCAGCTTTAGAACAGCATGAATTTCCATGCTGGTCCAAGCTGGTTTATGATGGTTTGGTGCTGGTGAAGCCAGTCAACCAGCTTGGTATTTCTGGTCAAAGCTGATTGAACAACAAAGACTTGTTTGTTAAGTAGCCTGGTGGGGACACAAACATGAAATAAAAGTACCAAAACCTTTAGCTTTTTTTGTTTTGTGAGATTTCTTTGGTTGTGTTTTCTCTTTTCACACTATCAAGAGGTGACTGCTACCTTTGTTTTCTGTCATTGTAGCAAGCAGAGACACAACAAACTCTGGCAACCAGATGGTGATGAGTATTCGCTGGAGGGCCTTCAGGCTTCAGCTGCCAGTGATGACCAGACTCCTCAAATTTCGTCGCTACACCCTGATCAGGTGGAGATGGCTTGGGGCCACGGAGGAGCGAGTGCTTCCTCCTGCTGCGGAGAAGAGCCGACAGACCATCTCAATTATAACTACTATTTCCGGCGACTCTCAGACACTGCTCTGGACAGTGAACCCTCCACGCCAGTTCGAGGTCCTCCGCTTTTAGGCATGGAACGAGTCTTTATTGAGATTGAGGACGTGGAGAGGGATGCGTTGTTGGACGATGAGGGTTTCCCAATGGCTCACTTGGCCCTTCCTGGAGAGGGGACAGCAGCCCAGACCTGCGGCCGACTGGAGCCCTTGGAGGACATGCGCATGCGGCTGGAGTTCAGCACGGTGGAGGAGGAGGATGAGGAGGAAGCACAAAAGGAGGAGGCAGAGATGGCTGCCTTAGCTCGTGGTGAGGAGACGCAGAGGGAAGACGGGAGCCTGGCTAACTCGAACCGCTTTAACAACGAGAACGCCAACAACAGCAACAGGCTGGCCGGGAAACGCAGCTGCCCTTCTGGCTTTGACGTGAGTATGACGTCTTAGCTGTAGCGGCAGCTCTCCTGGCTTGTATGCAAGCTTATAGCTCAAAGAGCTCTTTTCTGTGAATCCATCCTAAACGCTTTACTTTCTCTAAAGCATCCCGTACTCTTACACCTTTAAAAAACCTAACCATGCATTCTCCCTGCCTGTGTGTATTCATCGGTTTAGGACAGTGCTAGCATTGGAAACCCCTACAAAGTGAAGCCCTCATATCAGTCGTGCCGAGACTGCCTGCGCCTGCCCAGCGGCCGCCGCTGCGAACGTCGCACCCATCGCCTTAACCTGCCACGTCATGCTGGCCTTCCCAGTCTCTCCATCAAGGCCCCCGGAGGACACAAATTCAGTCCCGCCTCCGCCAAAAAGGTGCCTCCTCCTGCCCCTCGGCATCACATGAGCAGCGGGCACTGCCAGTGCATTCGTTGCTCCAGTCGGTCCAACTCGGACACTTACCTCAAGCAACCAAGGTGCGAAGACCTTCCTCAGGATTTGCATTTTTCCTTGGAGACTGAGGACAAAATGGAGGGGGAGGACGAGGGGAGCTTCAGCAGTTCTATGACCGAGCTCACTCTCCTGAGGCTCAGTCTGGGTGGTGAGAGGCCTATGGCGGAGCTCAGTCAGGGGGCCCACCTGGAGACACAGCTGGTGCACCATAGACTGGAGCAACTGTCCGGTCCTCAGTCAGAACAGATGGACTTGAGTGTAGAGGACACTGCCACGGAGGACATGGAAGTGGATGAGGGGAGCGTTCACAACTTGCCCCCTGGCTCCAGTGAATTCCAGCAAACACTTGCACCGGGCTCATCCCTGACGCGCAGCTCCAGCAGCGACAGTCTTCAGAGAATTCGGAGAGGCCAGCCGGGCTTGGTACGCCAGAGAGCCCAAGAGATTGAGACCCGTGTGCGGCTCGCCGGACTGACCGTGTCCTCCCAACTTAAAAGGTCTAATTCGCTGGCCAAGCTAGGTGACTTAGCCATTTCCACAGAGGACCTGACGCTTTCTGCCACAGTCTCAATTGACTATGAGGAGCAAGAGCCTTCACTTTGCTGGGAAACTTCTTGCTCTCCCAAGCTCTCTTTAACTCCGACTCTGTTGCAGAGTTTGAAAAGCTGACTCAAAGATGTCAGAACTGCTTTCTCAGTGAATGGGACTGCTCCAGTCCCACAGCCATCGAAAGCAACCGTGGAGGCTGAAGCTGCAAGACACCTCATGAGAACAATCAGGCCAGGCTTGGACGTCCTTCCAGCAGCCCTTTACATAACTGCACTGCGTTCTTCATGTGTCTGTCTGCTTTAACTAAGATATATATTAAAGCATGCTCTGGCTTGGACCTTCATTAACGGCTTTGTTGATATCGCATTTCTTTGTCTTGCTAAAGGAAGCCCAACCTGTTACAGTTTTACTGTACGTGTGGCCCATCTAAAGGTGGCATAATCAAGACCTGGTTAAATTAGCAATGATTTTAATGAAATATTTGTTTGATATCCATCGTTTAAAATTGTTTGAATTTTTTTAAGCCCATTTTAATGTCCTCTGGCGGGTATTATTACCAACAACAATATCGATGAAAGTTTGCCTCCCAGTTTGTTCACCAGCAAATTTATGTGCTATTGCAGATAAACATATATTTGAGATGATTCGATGACAAAAAAGGCAGTTTATCTGATTTAGATAATTGTCACATACATGTAAAAATTAGGCTGCGTGTTATTTACTAACGATAATAGACATTTTCAGATGTAGATTCTGATGCATGACCATGATAACATTTTAGTATGGCTTTATTAAAACATGATCAAAATTTTAGCCCAAAGTAATGAATAATTTAAACTTTGTTGTTCACTTGAAGCTTTGCCTTTAAAAGCTCCACAAACCTTTGTGAAAAAATTGAATCATAATGTCACACCACAAAAGTAATTTCAGACTAAAGTTAAGTCTGAAATTTGTGATTGTCACTGTGTCATTCCAACCTGATAGTTACTTGAGTCCTTAAATGTTGCCGTTTGCAAAAATGACATCAACAAAGCCACATAATTATTGTCTATTTCCAGAGAAGAATGCAACCTGAATGTCGTTGGCTATTTGTCTTACAATTCTCTAATTTGCTTCTCAGCTGGTGTTTATCAGATCAACTACATCTGAAATATGCTACTAGGGCATAGCTCCTGTTATGTAATTTAGCTTAAGCTGTTTATTGTACAAATTGTAGCCTGTGATGTGCAAAAAAGCTTTAGCAGCAACACATTAGTACAATACAGTCTTCAAGTTGATCAGAGGATGTTCAAATGTGTCACTATCGTCCTTTAAAAGGTCCTTTTAAAGTGTCTCCTATACGAAATGACATCATGGCACCTGATAATAATACCAGTAATGTACGTTAAGTATTAACAAGTACGAGCAGTGCGTTGTCTTATGATATTGTGGCCATAGGGACTTTACTACCATGATGGGGTCTGATATGTGTAAAAGAACACAAAGTTTGATAAGTGCTCTGGGATAACTAGTAAGTTTGCAAGTATTGGTTAAACGACCTTATATATATATATATATATGTAATTTAATAATTTATGTTATTGATCTTTGTTGTCTATTAAGTTTTTTTATTTTTGTTTTTACTTTTTTTGTGGGAAAATTTTAAATATGCAAAGTGGCCTGTGCAATAAGTGTAAGCAAGAATTTGAAGAGAATCAGTTTTATTTAGCAACTAATTTTCATTTAGAAGAACGAAAATCAGATGCGAAAGAAAAGCACCTTAAGTGAGTTTTGAGTGAAAGCTTTTTTTTCCCATATGGTCCACATGGAATCAGTCACTGCTGTATGAAACTATGTTCTGGCTTTTATTTTAATATCTGTGAGACCTGTTTCATAATGCTTTTGTAAATTGCCAGTTATTTGGAACTTAATATTGGCTTTTTATTTAATTTATTTTTTCACCCATATTTTAGTGAGGACATTCCCATTTCAAACTGTATAGTTTTGGGGAGGCACTTCTGCAAATCAAAATTATTACGATTGCCAAAAAAGATGGCCTCCCGAAAAAGTTTTGTTTTCCGCTCATGGCTCATACCTCCTCCCAGCTGCTGCTGATTTGAGTACTAGACATTTCGTTTCTTCAGACATGCAAGTGCCTTACCAGTTGCCATTTGCAATCAAACGGTTCTTCGGTACAAACCGCTTGTTTCACAGAGGTTTTGTCTTCACCTGGTTGCGGTCTTTATAGAGCAACGTTTATTTGTGGCTTATTTTTGGGCTGTTTGTCTTTTCATTTTGATACTACATTTCATATTTGAATAGAAGAGACCAAAGTCATTTCTTTATTGTCATGTTTTGACATGTTTGAACACACTAAGCTAACAATAAAATCAACTGGAGAAACTGTAAGATTGCCTTTAGCCCTAACTTAACAGCTCTTAAAAGAGACTGGGAACATACATCAGATATTGTACTTCATTTTGACCATTTTAAGTTGTGTTGCACTATGTTTTATAATGTAATGTACAGTTAATTATAAAAAATAAATTGTTTATTGTCTGCATCAGAAATGGACCAGTATTGCATTTATTTACAGCCTTTAGTTCCTCATAAGGAGAGAGAGACATGTTGATAATTAATTTTAAAAATGACATAATAATTAACTTCTTAGTATGAGGACATTTTTTCTACAAAATGACAGTAAAGTAAATGACACGTTAATGTAGAAAAAGTGTTGCTTTGTCTGATCTTTGAGTGCCTCACAGAGGGAAATCTTATTGAATTAGGCAAATGTGATTTTGACATCACAAGACCAGACACTGGAGCAGCCCAGAGACTTGAGGCTGGAGTCAGTTAAACAGACTAAAATTAGTGGATTTGGTGCAATCCAAAGACGTATCTGCATCATTGGTGAGGATTTTTCTCCTTCTTTAGGAATACATGAACACGGTGAGGTTGTCAGCTGTATTTCTATTGCTTTTGTTAAGTTATGTTACATTTGCATTTGCCAGTCATGTGATTTCTGCTGTATTGTAATCAATCTGGGCAGACATAAAAACATACATAAATGTAAACGTATTTGAGAATTACTTGTCTGGGGGAGATTTATTGTCATCTTGAAAAAAAAAACTATTTACGAAGAAAAGTTTAAATGTGAAACGAAACTGACTTTTTATGTTTTAAAAATACAACATTAGTCTCTGTATTCATTGAACCTTGTTAGGACATGTTTGACTGCAGTTTTTGTTCTGCATTAACTGCATTGTTTTGTATAGATAATAAGGACAGTTATTGAATAAGGAAAGTTACTGATAGTTGTCATTTGAATAGCGGGTGAGCAATTCCTATAAGTGTCTTAAAGCTCAAAGACAACCAGTCGGACAACCAGTCTAATTTATTTATCCATGCTTTATAAAGTCCCCATGTAGTCAATCATTTTATCCATTAAAACTCATCTTTGATCACCAAAATGACATATTGAAGCATTTTTCATTAAAAAAATTATTCATGCCTTTAAATAGCTTGATTGTAACTCATGCTTGATTGTGAATATGCAAATTAGCCCCGCCTCCACTCACACCAGCTCAGAGATCCACTCGTTGATGATCACGCGCTGATGTGATTGGTTACAATGTAGTTAGTGACGTCAGAAACACAAGCGATTTCAAACCGCATTTTTGAGACTGTATTTGTTTCACTGCAGTTTGAAAGAGAAAATTCTCAGCAATGGTGTTAACTTATGAATTTACACGATTTGTCTTACATATTAAAAACATCACATAGACATAAATAATATTAAAACCTTGATTTTCACCACAGGGGGACTTTAAACACTTGTGGAAACAACAGGAGCTTAAGAAGTAGCAAACTCATTTTATCACAAACAATAGCGGACAGAGAACTAACTCGAACTGAGGGCTTAAATACACAGAGCAAACAAAAGAGCTAATGAGATCATTAATGAGACAACAACAGGTGAAGGGGATTATAAATCTCTGTTATTTCTAAACCCCAGTTTATTATAAATAAACTGGGAAACTAGGTCAAACAGAGAAAACAGAACCAAAACACAGTGAAACATAGCCAAAACAGAACATACAGTAGCTAACTGAATATAACCGTAACAAGTTATATCCAACCACAACTAATAAATTATTTTTTCTCTAGCATTTTCTCTTTTATTGTATGTTAAATTGCGTGTGTTGGCATTATTTGAGCATTAAACGTTGTGCTCAACCTGTAAATTCATTCACATACTGTTTTGGGTAGGGCAATGAAGCTAAACGGAGAGAGTCTGGTTTTATGGATGGCCCTTCCCAGCTGCTTGGGCTATTGCAAGCTGAGGCCATCAACCTCAAAATAACCTGCGCAGTGCCTGAGCAATGACACATCCATAATATAAGTTTGCCATTCTTTCAGCAACGCAGCCAGTTAAGCGTTTACCTCTACAGCTGACATTCTCAGACATGAGTCAACACAGAGCACTGGACCCTTAAAATATCCCATCATGCTGAGAGACAAAAATGAGATGACATTTCCTGATAATGTAGAGCCATATTTATTCATGTTTATATAGACAAATCCGCATACATAAGCTGTGTTGTGTACCACAAAATATGCTAATGGCGAATCTACTTATTTATGCTGTAACATGACATCATTTTTTAAGTAAAACATTGTGCTTTCTTAAGGTCTGAGGGCAGAGGACAAAGGACCTGCTTAAGCCTTATCATATGCTTATATTTGGAAGGCTATTTTAGACTATTCTTCCTATGAGACACATTGTGACCCTATAGTAAGCTGAGCATTATGGGTTACTTCTTACACTCAAACCACTCAGGCTGGGCAACAGAAGTTTCAGAAGGTCAATTTGAGAAAGTTAATATATATATATATATATATATATATATATAGTGTGTGTGTGTGTGTACATTTACTTGTAATTAATTTTAATTGTAATACATTCAAATAAATAAACTAAACTCACAACTTAGATGGAAACAGGAGTTTTGTTGTCAAGCGCCATGGGATATGTTTGGAGTCCATGGGTTTTCCCCTTTCATGTCTAATGTGACCTTCGCACCTGGTAACTGATCTACTCTGCCAGTTGCCATTTTGGTTATGTGACTCAGTGGCTACATTGAGAGTCATTTAATTTTAGGCATTGCAACATTCCTGAAAGGAGTGATGTGAGAGGAACAAGAGAGAGCTTGAGATGGGAGGGGGCTCATTATAGATAAAGATATATACGGTCTGTTCATGAACTCATGGGTGGTGATATGTGTTCTTCACAGGGGTGATGGGACAGAAACCGGTCAAGGAGCTAGGAAAAGAAGACGTCCTGACCAGTGCTGTTAGTGACTATGAGATCCTAAACCACAGTGAGGAGGAAGCACATTCCAACAACCCAGAAGAAACAGACCAGAATTTTGTTGACTTGGACACCTCCATACTAGAGCCCTGTCCTCAGGAACCAACAAGACCTGATGACAACAACACTGAGCCCTCTTTCAACCAGGGAGGAAAAAAGATCAGTCAGAGTTATGACACGGATGTTTCACAGAATGCCAGGAAACCAAATCCTCAGCTGAGCCTGGCAGGAGGTCCATGTACCTCAGAATTCAAAACAGTCACAAGCGACGCAACCGCCACAGATATATCTACTGCTGTGGACCAGCAACATCCTGACAAAACAGAAGGAATGACTAACAAAACTCACCTCAAGGATACTCCAAACATGTTAGAAGGTTCTTGTCAGGGGGACTCAACAGATGATGCCATGAACGTTGAGAAGAATGAGACACAAACGCTGGCGGACAGACACAATGCGATGTTAGACACAGAGGCAATGACAAAGATGAGTGGTAATGTTGAAATAAAGAGGAAATTCTCTTTGGAATCAGAAAATGCTAATTTACTTGAAAGACAGCCATTCCAGGAGATTAGAGTTTCAAAGGGTAAAGATAAAGAGGAAGTTCAGACCCTAAGTAGTGCTAAAATTAAAAAAAGTTGTGAAAAAGTTTGCAAAGAAAGTGCTGGAACTGTTGAAAACAAAGAAAGTCCTTATCCGGACCGATCTGAGTATTTGGACAAAGCTGATTCTTTATGTCCGGAGACTGTGACTACAAGTCCACCAATCCGCCAATCGCATTCAAGTCGCCCATGGCTCCGGAGTGCAAATAAGCAGGATAATTTACAGGAGGAAAAAAATATCAGTCTAGATATGTCAACATGTACTTTAAAAGAAATACCTCATGATGCCTCACAGACACATTTTGCAGCAACACCCAAAGAAAACTTCAGAAAAGACAAAAGAAACCCAACTTTCCATACACCATTTTGGGGAAAAGAAGAGACTGTAGATCCTGCATGGGGTGAAAATGAAGGTAAGGACAACATCTTGCATACTCCCTTCAATGAACTTTGTTTATTAAAGTCTAAAATGACAAAATTCAGCTCTAACTCTGAGATTGTTACTGAACCCACAAATGCAGACACAGTTCTAGTTCCGTTAAGGATTGAAGAGGACTCTGAACAAAAGTCATTAAGCGCATTCCATTCAGATTTGAGCCAAAGCAATACTTTGTTTCACACTGAGAAGAAAAATGATGACAAAGGGGCATTCACTGTCATGGAAAAGCACTCAGCAGTCATGTCATCTGAGAGTTTAACTGAATCCAGTGCTAAAAAAGTCCTTGTTAGCAATGCGCCTCACCCAGCCAAAAAGGGAGTGTGGGGAGCAGATGCACTATGTGTGAAAAGAGACAGTAAATCTGATTATCAAAAAGCTGTTCAGTCGAAATCCATAAAAAACAAGAAAGATTGTGATGGTCATCATAATGGAAGGCACAATACTTCACCATTATTTGAATTATCAGGAGAAAAAGGTAAAATTCAAGAAGTACATCTGAGCAAAAGAGTCTGTGATCCAAAGATCTACAGGCTGGATGGTTCAGAAACAGAGGTCAAATAGAATATTTCCAGCTGTTAATGTTTAGATACAATTTTTGTTGACCATTTAAACTCTTTTTCTCACTCAGATTTTGATGGCGGTGACGCCGCAAGAGTCACACAGATGGCTTCTTTGAAACGGGAAAAAGAGCCTCTCTATTTCACGGCTGTGATCACACCACCACTTCAGATTCATACATTTCCTGATCAGGAGGCAAGGAAGTCATCTGACATCTCTCATATGTATGTTCCTCACACTGAAATACAGAGCATGATCCCTGACGTCTTACCCACAGACGCTCAGACAGAAAAAAAGGCCAAAATCAAAGGACCACCACCACCTGTTCCAAAGAAACCAAAGAATCCCTTTAAAAAAGCTGTTGGCCGCAAGGAATCTGCTTCTCATTCAATAGACGAGCCGAGCAAATATTTGGACCTGCTGCTGAAAAATATCAAAATGGGCAGAAGGCAGGAGGCACTGCAGTCCGCTGAGGATTTTAATGCACATGCATCATGTCTTGATATGTTGCCTTATTATATCGAGTCCCCATCCTACATGTGCATGTCCATAGAGCCTGAGGCTGCTGATATTCCAAGATATTATTTGGCCCCACATGATGAAATTGTTGCACCTGACTGCGATAACTTGATAGAAACTGTCGATGATAGAGAACTAAACAAAATGGATATGTCTCAGCTGAGACCTTTATTGAAAAAAAGAGCAAAAATAAAGGGCCCACCACCACCTGTGCCAAAGAAGCCTCAAAATCCATTTGCTAAAACAGACACAGAAAAGATACAAGCAAGCAAAGACTCAGTTTTGGAAAATGTGGAACATCCTTTGAAATATGGTAGACGTGACTCTGAAAGCTACATGATGGACATTGAGGATGAAGATGAGTCTAAACCCACTGCAGTCCCAACCAGATATCCTTACGCCGCCTGTAGAATTCCAAGCAGTAATTCTTCTGCTTCAGAAGAAAACGAAGTGTCCAGATACAGACCTGTCTCTGAACTCATCAGAGACAGCAACAAAATCCAGGAGAAAGTGATACATCACAGCAGGACAAACATAATGGAAGCCAGGCCAGATGTGGCTATGAAGACAGCCTTTCATGTACAAACATCTCCACATAAAATGGAAAGAAGATCCTCACCAAAGAAAGGTAAGACAGGTTTTCAAGCTGACTGCATTTCCAGTTTTTATACAGCTAACAGGGTTATAAAGAGTCTTAATCAAATTTCAGTGAGTATCAGTAAGACATATGCACAGTTATCCAAAATGTCTGTCAGGTGAAAATGCTTTATTATAGCATGTATTATTATATAGAAACACAACAGTAGATGAACATACAAATATCACCATTTATCACATGTACTGTAGCATCACAGTTACACTAATTGTATGATCTAACATAAGACTAACAATCCATTAAATGCACTTCTACAAGAGGGTGAGACCATAACCATGATTCTTTGCAACGACATAACCAGCCAATAAGAAAACTATACACAGTTACACTGACGTTGTTTAGAATTTTCTTTTCAGGTTTTAAATTAATATTATTAATATGTTTTATCATAATTATGAATGGCTCTTTGAACAGCTGGTGACCATCCATCTTCCTCTTGATCACATTCCAAAGGTTTCAATGGGGTTCAGGTCTGGAGATTGGGCTGGCCATGTATCTTGTATCTAGTGGTCCTCCATCCACACCTTGATTGGCCTGGCTGTGTGTATTGGAGCATTGTCCTGTAAGAAAAAACAATCCTTCAAGTTGGGGACATTGTCAGAGCAGAAGGAAGCATGTTTTCTTCCAGGATAACCTTGTACGTGGCTTGAGTCACACGTCCTTCACAAAAACAGATCTGCCTGATTCTGATCTTCAGT
This sequence comes from Scardinius erythrophthalmus, assembly GCF_964197995.2. Lineage (NCBI taxonomy): Eukaryota > Metazoa > Chordata > Actinopteri > Cypriniformes > Leuciscidae > Scardinius > Scardinius erythrophthalmus. Next base: position 21,432,187 of record NC_138225.1, on the reverse strand, counting down.
TTTCAGCTGGTCCTCTAATGGTTGGGCCGAGAATTGGAGAGCCCAGGACAGGCCTACAACCCACAGTCTCTCACACCCACTGTGTAATTTGGTGGAGGACTGGTGATGATCTGGTGGTTCTTCAGTAAGGCTAGAATTGGGGAGATACGTCTTTCCGAAGGATGCATAACTCCAGCCACGTAAAAGATTATCCTTAAAGAAAAATAGCTTTGTTCTGCTCTGACAATGTTCTACAATGCTCCAATCCACACAGCCAGGCCAGTCAAGGTGTGGAATGGATGAAGGACCACCAGATCAAGACCATGTCATGGCCAGCCCAATCTCCAGACCTGAACCCCATTGAAAACTTTGGGATGTGATCAAGAGGAAGATGGATGGTCATGCCAAGACACATGAAAGCTGTGATTGGAAATCAGGGTTATTCCACCAATCCATAAAAATGAATATAAACTTATTCGAGGTCTGAAAACATGGCATCTTTTGTGTTATTTTGACCAGTTGTCATTTTCTGCAAATAAATGCTCTAAATGACAATATTTATATGTGAAATTTTTAAAAAATGTTGTCAGTAGTTTGTAGAATAATCAGAAATGTTCATTTTATTCAAACAGATAGGTGTATAATAAATCTAGAGAAACTGCTAATTTTGCAGTGGTCTCTTAATCTTAAACTATAGGATATATTTGGTCTTTGATATCACAAATTTTGAAAAGCTCTACACCACACTGAAACAGAAAAATAAGATTCCATATTAGATTTTAGGGCACACTGCACTTTGTAACATAATCCAACATGAGCATGACTTCATCCTTTTTCACTCTTAACATAATTACCACTCCTGTAACATTATTAGCTCCGTTTAAGGTGAAGCACAACGTGTTTAAATACACAAGATGGAAAAGCTTGGAATCAATGTAGTGTTTGCAAAGGAGAGATGCTCAAATGTTTTTCCACGCATAAGATAACTTACCATTTAAACCGCAGTGACCTGTCGGCCAGTACGGTACAGGGTGTACACCTCTCATTCACACACATAGAATTGATGTCCATGTAGGAGGACATGAGGAGGAGGGGAGGGGAGAGGAGAACAAGGGCGTTTTCTCCCGTTCATTCAGAATAAAGGAGAGGAGGGAAGCTATTGTGGCTAGCCGCAATTCACTGAGACAGTCACCAGCACAAACTGAATCTGTGAGAAATTAAATTAATGCTTTGAATTTGACGCTCTGAGAGACCTAGTACTGATAAAGGTAAGCGTTTTGCGTTTGGTCATATTAATGCAAGGCAGGTCAGTGTTGCACTAGCCTCTACTGGAATGCTAGCTCGATTTTAGCAAGCATCACTGATTTAAAACAAGCTCTGGAAACAGCTCCTACCTAACCGAAAAAAAAACTTGCGCTCGTGCATGTGCATTTTGCTGAATTTAGCGTCATTTTCTGACATTTGAGACTACATCCAGCATTTGATGATCATGCATATGGCGAGATAAGCAGAAATAGTGAGATATTAATTGAAAGTTGACCATCATGACCTGTGCCGGGTTGATAGCACGCCTCCACTCCAAAGCGGCACGTCGCATTTCGCCAGCGCATGCAAAATAAAACATGCTCGGCTCAAAACAAGCTGCATTACTGATGCTTTTCCGGCTTTTTTCATTCATTTGTTCGGTTAGCGATTAGCTCTCATTTTCTCACACCAGCAGAAGCCTGCCCATCTATCGATTATGTCATGTTTTTTTTTTTTTCATTCTCATTCTTGCACTATAGGCGAATATTTTCTTTCTCTCATCCATACATATGTTTTATCTCTCACTCTTTATCTTAATTTATGTTTTAGTAGACATTTAATGTGAGGGTTGTTTTCGCCGGTATGCTCGTCAGCAGCATCATCATCACCATCATCAATAACGCAGCTCGGCCATTAGAAAGCAAACACACTCACACCGCCATACATCTGACCTATTTCCAAAAACACATCCATGGCTTTATTGTGATGACCGCATTTTATTCTCCCAAACACAGCTGTTTGAAATCGTCTTAATTTATTTACATTGTTATTAATGGTAGTTGCTATTATTTAGGAAGGCACCGTCACCAGTCAGGCTCATCTCAGCAAGTGCTTCAGATAATGCACATAATGCATTAATAAAAACGACTCATATAACCAGTGATTGTTAATGTTTATTATGAATATCAATTATTAGGCCTATATCTTGTACCCTTTATAACACTGGTCAGGAATAAGCACTCTGTGTCTCAAAATCTGCATAACTAGACTGACATTTTAGGAATCACTGATGTGTGCATAAGTTTTTAGCATCTTTGGTGTGTGTAGCATCATAAGAAATGTCTGTTTTGGCAGCTCATTGGGATTTTATCAGGTTTCACTAGATTATGTTGAGTTGCATCTTTTATCCTGGATGATAAATAAACTATTTTATTTACAAATTTATATCTGTTAAAGAAATAATTTAACACTATAAAACAATTTTGTCAAGTAAGCTAAAATATGTGCTTCATCTGATTACATGTAAATTAAATGAAGGAAAAATGTTTTGTTTGAGAAGAAATAGATCATTATGTAACAACTCATCATATCCAATCAAATTAAATTAAGTCCAACTTAATTAAATATAGGATATACACACACACACACACACACACACACACACACACACACACACACACACACACACACACACACACACACACACACACACACACACACACACACACACAGTGGGGAGAACAAGTATTTGATACACTGCCGATTTTGCAGGTTTTCCCACTTACAAAGCATGTAGAAGTCTGTAATTTTTATCATAGGTACTCTTCAACTGTGAGTAACGGAATCTAAGACAAAAATCCAGAAAATCACATTGTATGATTTTTAAGTAATTAATTAGCATTTTATTGCATGACATAAGTATTTGATACTTCAGAAAAGCAGAACTTAATATTTGGTACAGAAACCTTTGTTTGCAATTACAGAGAATATGTTTCCTGTAGTTCTTGACCAGGTTTGCACACACTGCAGCAGGGATTTTGGCCCACTCCTCCATATAGACCTTCTCCAGATCCTTCAGGTTTCGGGGCTGTCGCTGGGCAATACGGACTTTCAGCTCGCACCAAAGATTTTCTATTGGGTTCAGGTCGGGAGATAGCCTGGAAATCCAGACCTAAATCTAAAAGATTAATGGTCTGGCGTCAACTAATGAAAATCGCCCAGCTCGAGGGACGGCACCAAGCATGCATTTGAAAATCTCACTGCACGCAATTGGATAACATTACGACCAATCACAACAATAAACCCCATATTACGCTTAGCTACCAGCGGAGCTAACTGGTAGATTATACTCTTACCGTATCCGGTCGGCAAAACAGCAAAAACGTCCTTCTTGCAAAGGAACGATTCGAGCGGCGTCTTCTGTTCCTGTTTTAGATAAAAAGCCAAGTATAACTCGTTCATTGTAGCGGCGAAAGCCGTTTCAAACATCTGGTATTCATCCATAGCCATCTTGCAATGTTTACTAATGACTTTGACGTCACAGCGCTGTCGTCATCTGTTTAGCTCGCCTCTGGCCCGCCTATATCTGATAACCCGATGTGATTGGTGCAGCTCAGATCGAGAGGCATATTTAATAAGCATCATTACTCGACACCAGAGTAACTCGCTGAGCAAATTCAACTTGTGCTCTCGCGAGAACTCTGGATTACCAGGGTAGTCTGGAGACTGGTTAGGCCACTCCAGGACCTTGAGATTAGAGGTCTTCACAGTGAACCCGAGACCCGGGACCCGGGACCCGTACGGGTTCGGGTCTATATTTTAAATGATCAGCCGGGTCCGGGTCGGGTCCAAATCTATTACTTCGGGTCCTGGGTCTGTTTAACATTGTGTGTAATACCCGTGCGATCGGAGTCATCAGATCAGACTTGGAGAAAACCCGGCCGTGAATAGACACTGCTTGTGTTTTTTTGTAACATGCAACTTGTAAAATTAGGACACTCAAAATAAATTGCGTTAAAAATCATATTTTAGGTTGATCCAGCTAGCGCACATGTGCAGTCTCAAGCGCGTGTCATGTTTCTATGGCAACCAGTTACCAGAGCTTCAGTGAGGGACTGCCTAACCGCTCTTTAGATTTTACAATATAAATTAACCGTCTTGTTTAATCTTAAAGTTTTAGTGGTCAGATTCAGACTCGATGCAGAGCAGAGGCACGGAGATGATAGCAAATAAATAACGTCAGTGGCCATGGCACTGAACGAGCAATCGTTATTATAGTTCAAAAGGGCAAACAGTCAAATTTATTATGCGAGTTAACCCGAGTCAGAAGAATGTAAGTTACATGTGCAAAGTTGCATTTGTCATCCGTCACTGTGACATCAAGTGGACTTTTGAAGCTTAAATAATGAGTGGATTAAGCTTGGACTTGGAATAACGAGAGGAATAACATGGATAACTTTCTTGTCAGAGGATTGTAATGCATGATAACAGCCAGTCAGGTAACGTTACAAGGAAGGGAGAGGAGACTACTACGGCTCTTTAAATTAGGTAAGACAAAAAGTTGTATTTTTCACAACAGGTTTATTGACTTGTAATAGCAGTTTAAGGTGGACTATGTGACAATCGGGTCCAGTCGGGTCTGTGTCTTCCCGGCGGTTTCGGGTCCAGCTTTCAAATAATAGACGGGTCCAGGTCGGGTCCAGTTAGGCATTTCTCGGATCTGCACGGGTCCGGGTCCAGCTTTTGAAATAATAGACGGGTCCGGGTCGGTTCGTTGTAGCACATTACGGGTCTCTTCCGGGTTCGGGCACGAATTTTTGGACCCGTGAAGACCTCTACTTGAGATGCTTCTTACTGAGCCACTCCTTAGTTGCCCTGGCTGTGTGTTTCGGGTCGTTGTCATGCTGGAAGACCCAGCCACGACCCATCTTCAATGCTCTTACTGAGGGAAGGAGGTTGTTGGCCAAGATCTCGCAATACATGGCCCCATCCATCCTCAATATGGTGCAGTCGTCCTGTCCCCTTTGCAGAAAAGCATCCCCAAAGAATGATGTTTCCACCTCCATGCTTCACGGTTGGGATGGTGTTCTTGGGGTTGTACTCATCCTTCTTCTTCCTCCAAACACGGCGAGTGGAGTTTAGACTAAAAAGCTCTATTTTTGTCTCATCAGACCACATGACCTTCTCCCATTCCTCCTTTGGATCATCCAGATGGTCATTGGCAAACTTCAGACGGGCCTGTACATGCGTTGGTTTGAGCAGGGGGACCTTGCGTGCGCTGCAGGATTTTAATCCATGACGGCGTAGTGTGTTACTAATGGTTTTCTTTGAGACTGTGGTCCCAGCTCTCTTCAGGTCATTGACCAGGTCCTGTCGTTTAGTTCTGGGTTGATCCCTCAACTTTCTCATGATCATTGATGCCCCACAAGGTGAGATCTTGCATGGTGCCCCAGACCGAGGGAGATTGACCGTCATCCCATTTTCTAATAATTACGCCAACAGTTGTTGCCTTCTCACCAAGCTGCTTGCCTATTGTCCTGTAGCCCATCCCAGCCTTGTGCAGGTCTACAATTTTATCCTTGATGTCCTTACACAGCTCTCTGGTCTTGGCCATTGTGGAGAGGTTGGAGTCTGTTTGATTGAGTGTGTGGACAGGTGTGTTTTATACAGGTAATGAGTTCAAACAGGTGCAGTTAATACAGGTAATGAGTGGAGAACAGGAGGGCTTCTTAAAGAAAAACTAACAGGTCTGTGAGAGCCGGAATTCTTACTGGTTGGTAGGTGATCAAATACTTATTTCATGCAATAAAATGCAAATTAATTATTTAAAAATCATACAATGTGATTTTCTGTTTTTTTTTTGTTTTAGATTCCATCTCTCACAGTTGAAGTGTACCTATGATAAAAATTACAGACCTCTACATGCTTTGTAACTAGGAAAACATGCTATATATATATATATATATATATATATATATATATATATATATATATATATATATATATATATATATATATATATATATATATATTCAAGAATTTAAACAAACTGTCATCAGAGCATGGCATTCTCATAACAAGTTTCTACACAGAGGCTCAATGAAATTCACACACACACAACTGCATTTTCTTCTTGCCTATTATGGAGAATTGCTTATACAGAGTGAAATGGAAAACCGTTTCCCAGTGCTCTCTAGCTGACTGCTCATCTTACTCAAATATGATACACTGTCAGTATTAAGTTTGAAAACAACATTGAACATTTATCTGTCATTATGACTTTGTTATACTGCAAAATATAAACTGTCAGGTTTGTCAGGTAATAGTAACGATAATAAATATTGAATTACTACAAGTATTATTTTAAATCAAAAAAATCATTATGACAAGTAAGAACAAAACATTTCTCTTGTCTTATATTTTCAGAAATGATCAGACGAGTGGTACGACAGAGTAAATTCCGTCATGTGTTTGGTCAGGCGGTGAAGAATGACCAGTGCTATGATGACATTAGGGTTTCGCGGGTTACCTGGGACAGTGCCTTCTGTGCAGTAAACCCCAAATTTGTTGCTATTATTGTGGAGGCTAGTGGGGGTGGAGCTTTCCTTGTTCTACCTCTGCAAAAGGTAAGCCATAACTGCATATGAATTAAATGTCCACTCATCATTTTTCCAATCTTAGTTGTTCAGAATTATGCAAGATGAGACATAAATGAATGCTCTCTGCCCCTGCTTCGTGTTTTGAAGACGGGTCGTATTGACAAGGCCTACCCCACTGTTTGTGGTCACACGGGCCCTGTGCTGGACATCGACTGGTGCCCGAACAATGATCACGTCATTGCCAGCGGCTCTGAAGATTGTACAGTAATGGTATGCCCAGCTCCTTCGCTACATCCTCTCATAGAAACTATGCTCAGATCCAAAAAGTGTTAAAAAAGAGTAATTATTATTATTCAAATATTCCCATTTTTGTTACATAGGTGTGGCAAATCCCTGAGAACGGCCTCACCTCAGCTCTTTCTGAGCCAGCCGTGGTGTTGGAGGGTCACTCCAAAAGGGTGGGCATTGTGACGTGGCATCCAACAGCTCGTAATGTTCTGCTAAGTGCGGGTAAGATATTTTAAAAGCAAGCGCGCTACATAAAAACCTTTGCATTAATCATCTTGAGGATCAAAAACCTGTGACTGATAAAAAAAACAAAACATTCTTGTCTTCTCTCCTCCGTCAGGATGCGATAATCTCATCATCGTTTGGAACGTGGGCACTGGAGAAGCTCTGATCAACCTGGAGGACATGCATCCTGACGTGATCTTCAGCGTCTGCTGGAGTCGCAACGGCAGCCTCATTTGCACTGCATGCAAGGATAAGAAAGTGCGCGTTATCGATCCACGCAAGGGGAAGATCACTGCGGTAAGTAAAAACATCTCAAAAGGACTCTTTTTTTTCACAGTTCTGAGTGTCTCACTATCATTGATGATCACAGGAGAAGGATAAGGCCCATGAGGGGGCCCGGCCCATGAGGGCCATCTTTCTGGCTGATGGAAACATCTTCACCACCGGCTTCAGTCGTATGAGTGAGCGGCAACTGGCCTTATGGAATCCAGTAAGCCAAACAAATGGATTTTCTCTCTGTTTTTGAAAAAGCTAGATTTGTTTATGCACTATAATGAAATATTTTTATATGATCTTTAAGAAAAACATGGAAGAGCCGATATCAGTGCACGAAATGGACACCAGCAATGGAGTGTTGCTTCCCTTCTATGACCCTGACACTAATGTGGTCTACTTGTGTGGAAAGGTGAGCAAGTTTTTATGTGACCCAAGAAGCGCAAGTTCAGCCATATTGTATTAACTCTCCAACATATTGATTGAAATGAATTATACACATATTAGCACAGTTTTTCCTCAACCTATTTGACACCAAGGCCCTTCTTTGTCCGAGACAATAGTCACAGTCCCTCCTATTTGAGCTAATATGTACCTCTGACAATTCTGTTATATGTAATACCATTATGTCAGTTTAATGTTAGATATCTTTATGTAAAATCAATACTGGGATGTCATACTAATTTTATTATTGTGTGTGTATATAAAATAAATATATTTAATAAGAAAAAAATTGTGAAAAGGACATTGTGGAGAAATTTGCAAAACTGTAAGCTTGTTTTCTGGTCCAGGGTGACAGCAGTATCCGTTACTTCGAGATCACAGACGAGGCACCGTATGTGCACTACCTCAACACGTTTTCCAGCAAGGAGCCCCAGAGAGGCATGGGATACATGCCTAAAAGAGGCCTAGACGTCAACAAGTGCGAGATAGCCAGGTATGCGATGTTTGCACTGGACAGGTATTTCTTTTAAGTGTTTAAAAAAAAAAAAAAAGCAGGCTGAATTGTTTGAGGTGCTGATGGCCACATCAGAACCTGGATAATGTAGAGAAACTAAACTGACTTGAAGCCTTCAGCATTGTTGTGATTATGGTTCTCAGTGGTGTGACTTGACTGATGCTTTACTCCTGCTGCTAGTTAGATTTTTTCTTCTCCAGTAGGGGGAGGCATTGGCATGTCATTAACTATAAAATCTAATGGGATGGCAGTGTGGCACTGATCATGCTGTGGCTCATAAAGGTCATTGAAATGTTATTTGACAACTAATTATCACTGTATGGATCATTAGTTTTAGTATCTACTCCTTTATCAAGATATATGTTCTGTGTTTATTATTATTATTTTACTTAAAGGTGCAATGCGCAACATTTCATGTTAAAAATACCCGTTTTTCTAACCCATACATGCTTAAACAATTGCCTGATGGGCTGAATGAGCCCTTCTCTGATCACTGCGATTGCCTCTATAATCCTGTACAGTAAAATAAATGAGAGGGATTCGGGACGGAATTTGAGACTGGGCGTGACGTCATGCGCGTTCACGCTCACCTGGCTATGTCTGGCAGGTTTGTGTATTCGCGGGCATTCTCCGTATCAGCGAAGACAACTCGAGTGACAAAACTTTAGTCAACTTTCGACAAAAGTAGAAGATGGATTCAAAGAGACCGTGTGGTCCATGAGCGTGCACACCTCTGGTTGCGGTTTCGCTTGTCGCCAGAGTGGGGCATAGTTCTGCAAAAACTCAGAGACTTGCGCATTGCACCTAATTATTACCTTTATATATATATATATATATATATATATATATATATATATATATATATATATATATATATATATACTGTATCATGGATGTTTGTACTCTGAACAAAATGATAACCGCAACACTTCTGTTTTTGCCCCCATTTTTCATGAGCTGAACTCAAAGATCTAAGACTTTTTCTATGTACACAAAAGGCCTATTTCTCTCAAATATTGTTCACAAATCTGTTAGTGAGCACTTCTCCTTTGCCGAGATAATCCATCCACCTCACAGGTGTGGCATATCAAGATGCTGATTAGACAGTATGATTATTGCACAGGTGTGCCTTAGGCTGGCCACAATAAAAGGCCACTCTAAAATGTGCAGTTTTACTTCTTTGGGGACATTTTTTTTTTGTTGATTGTGGCCTGTGGAATGTTGGTCCACTCCTCTTCAATGGCTGTGCGAAGTTGATGGATATTGGCAAGACCTGGAACACGCTGTCGTATACACCGATCCAGAGCATCCCAAACATGCTCAATGGGTGACATGTCCGGTGAGTATGCTGGCCATGCAAGAACTGGGATGTTTTCAGCTTCCAGGAATTGTGTACAGATCCTTGCAACATGGGGCCATGCATTATCATGCTGGAACATGAGTTGATGGTCGTGGATGAATGGCACAACAATGGGCCTCAGGATCTCATCACGGGATCTCTGTGCATTCAAAATGCCATCAATAAAATGCACCTGGGTTCGTTGTCCATAACATACCCCTGCCCATACCATAATCCCACCACTCGATTCACAACGTTGACATCAGCAAACCGCTCACCCACACGACGCCGTACACGTTGTCTGCCATCTACCCTGTACAGTGAAAACCGGGATTCATCCATAAAGAAAACACCTCTCCAAAGTGCCGGACGCCATCGAATGAGAGCATTTGCCCACTGAAGTCGGTTACGACGACGAACTGCAGTCAGGTCGAGACCCCGATGAGGACGACGAGCATGCAGATGAGCTTCCCTGAGAGGGTTTCTGACAGTTTGTGCAGACATTCTTTGGTTATGCAAACCGATTGTTGCAGCAGCTGTCCGGGTGGCTGGTCTCAGACGATCTTGGAGGTGAAGATGCTGGATGTGGAGGTCCTGGGCTGGTGTGGTTACACGTTGTCTGCGGTTGTGAGGCCAGTTGGATGTACTGCTAAATTCTCTGAAACTCCTTTAGAGGCGGCTTATGGTAGAGAAATTAACATTCAGTTCGGGCAACAGCTCTGGTGGACATTCCTGCAGTCAGCATGAATGAATGTGTTTGGGATGCTCTGGATCGGCGTATACGACAGTGTGTTCCAGGTCCTGCCAATATCCAGCAACTTCGCACAGCCATTGAAGAGGAGTGGACCAACATCCCACAGGCCACAAACAACAACCTTTTTTTTTCAATACAGTAAAACTGCACATTTTAGACTAGAGTGTTCAGCTCATGAAAAATGGGGGCAAAAACAAAAGTGTTAGATTTATCATTTTGTTCAGTGTGTATATATATATGTGTGTGTGTGTGTGTGTGTATATTTTTTTTTATATGTAATTTATTCCTGTGATGGCAAAGCTGAATTTTCAGCATCATTACTCCAGTCTTCAGTCACAATATCCTTTAGAAATCATTATAATATGCTAATTTGCTTCTCAATAAACATTTCTTATTATCAATGTTGAAAACAGTCAATATTTTTGTGGAAAAAATTTTCTCAGTATTTTTTGATTACAAGAAAGTTCAAAAGAACAACATTTATTTGAAAAAGAAATTTTTGTAACATAAATGAAGCAAAAAAGCTGTGCTGTTAGCGCCAATAATAACACAATGGCACCAATAACATCTCTGTTGTTTCTCACAGGTTTTATAAACTTCATGAGAGAAAGTGTGAGCCAATTATCATGACCGTCCCTAGAAAGGTACTTTTTACTGTATTATGTTTGCTGTTTATGTAATTATTCCCTATGATTTTGTTATTCCTCAGTATGGCAAAGCTTAGTAAAAAGTGTGATTTAATGGTCATTCATTGATGAAGAAAAGGGGAGGCACATGATTTCAGTTAACATTAGGGCAGCAAATGTTTTCAGAGAAAACAAACAGCTTGAATTCATGATTCCAAAATACTCATTACGGTATTTCCTGTCTCTTCTGTTCTTGGCAGTCAGACCTCTTCCAGGACGACCTCTATCCGGACACAGCAGGTCCAGACCCGGCACTAGAGGCTGAGGAGTGGTTTGAAGGCAAGAATGGCGAACCAATCCTGATCTCACTCAAACACGGTTATGTCCCGGGCAAGAACCGTGACCTCAAAGTAGTCAAGAAAAATCTGCTGGATAACAAGGCAACCAAGAAGGTGGAGGAGCCAGCAACTCCTCAGAAACCTGCCTCTCCTCAGCTAACCAGAGTAAGGATGATGCTTCATTGGCTTGTTTGTATTTCCCCCTTAATAAGTGGTGCTAAAACACTGTTTCTTTTATTCTGCCCCGCAGAAGAATGAAGTAAAGTTAGAGGAGCTGTTGCGAGAAGTCAAGTCCCTTAGAGATCTGGTCACGCTGCAGGACAGGAGAATCGCCAAACTGGAAGAGCAGGTGGCTAAAGTGGCAATCTAAGACACTGGTGGTGGTCTGAGCCATAGCATCAGTATGGAGAGAAAGAGAGAGATTCAGGTGGGCAGGGGAGGTCAGTCACTGCCAAAATTTCTCAATTTGACTCGATCATTCCGCTTGGTGTTTCTCACATGGACAACTTCAAGCAACATTCCAAGATGGACTTTTACTTTTTGCCAAGTCTCCCCCAAGCATTCGCATAACAGAAGCAAAATTGTGGCAAAGATGTTTTACATTTTGTTACAAATGTTCTTACTTTTTTAGTTATTGTAACATTGTTTCCATGAGTATTCTGATATTTACCAGTATGTTACAGAGTGTCGTTGTATATACAAATCAGTATTTCTCTTTCCTTTTTTGTTGTGCTGCCAAATTTGAGGTGATGGTCACCTCTCCTTTTATTTCTACTTTTATATGTTTTTCCCAGTTGTAGATAGTGGCTTATTGAAAAACATGAATTTACATGTCATACTATTCAAAGTGGGACATAAGCAGAAAAGGCAGTAATGTGTGATTGTAAAGGCCATTGGTACTTCAGAAACTAATCATTGTTGATGATAAGGATATGATTTAAGGCTGGCCCACATGGAAAGATTTTTTAAAATCGTATCAGATTTTTCAAAATGTGAGAGACCACAAACATGACGATAAAAAAACTATTATAGATTTAACAGTTTTTTTCCAACAGATTCCATTCACAAAAACATGGAAAAAAAACGAAAAACTGACTGTGAACACGGGAAATCTCGCAAAATCTTTTGCAGTCAAACATGACTTTAGAGTAAACAAACATGGTGGACAAGTCGTTTTACCCATAAAACGTGCTTTGAACCAATCGGATTGCTTGGGTCCTTAGGTGGGACTCATCTCTATGGTGGGACTCATCTCTTCACCACACCGGCAGCTCGCTTTCTGATTTTGTATTGTTTCGTTCCATGTGACAATCTACAGTGTGTGTGGGTGTTTGTCTTCGGGATTCCCCCCACACAACAGGATTTCTGATCGTAAATATTGGATACATGTTGGATATTTACGATTTGAGACCAGTGCGGACCCGAGCAGATTCAATCACCCTTAACGCACCTGAGTCACACCACAGGAAAATCTGATAAGATAATCTGTTGAACCATCAAGATAATCAGGACTTTACCTAGGATTGTCGGAAGGGGAGAATTGGGCCCAAAATCGGCCTGTGTGTAGTGTGTGGGTGCTTCTAGTGAAATCTAAGAAATGCTCATAACCAACAACATTTAGGATTTTAAAATCGGTCCATATCTTTACCCTTGTGATGATCATGATCACTGAAGTATTAAGCACATTGTAATCTCCTCCATTGCCTGGCTTTGAGATCATCATAATTGATTATAAAGCATCCAACAACAGGGTTTTTCAAAATATAACACAATCAGTTACAGTATATCCAGAAGCAATAACGTAACGTTGCAGAATGAATGTGAACTTAAACCTAAACTTGTTCAAAATGCATTAATCATGCATAGGCATCATAAATCAAAAACCTACCGCTGTAACTCTATAGTAATTATGAAATTACTGTTGCACCTCAGGAAATCAACCACTTTGAAGTCAGAAACATTGGATGCTTAACACTTGCCATTTGCATGACTTTTTTGTCCAAAGAAATAGCATCAACTTATTTTGAATAGGAAATGGCTATTATTTTTTTTTGCTCTCATTATCTATGTTTGCCCTCACTTTTGAATTATTCTCAAGTTTCAGAATATTGGGCTGACACATGCTCTGATACATGAACTTGGCTTTACGAGGCAGTGGCTACCTGCGAGCTCTTCGGATGTATATGTACTGTAAATGTATTGGTGCCTCTATGTGTGTTTCTGGTTTTAGACAGACCTCTTCAGTTGACCACTGCTGGAGGACATCATCCATGAATCTGAGCACTTATCTGTGTCCTAAACAGTCTTGTGCATGCATTCCAAACTTCACCTAAAATAAAAAAGGTTGACTCTACAATAAATCCTTTCATTAATAACTCTTCATGAAGTTTGTGGTCATTTTCTTGGTGTTTGTAGGACTGTTTACAATGATGTTAAACAAAAATCCTGGGTCACACTTTATTTTACAGTGTCCTTGTTACACGTTACATACTGTAGTAATAACTATAAATTATGCATAATTACATGCAACTAACCCTAAACCAAATTCCAATCCTAACCCTGTAGTAAGTACATGTAGTTAATTATTATTACACTGTACTTAAATGCATAATTACTCTGTAACACGGACACCAAAATAAAGTGTAACCAAATGTTATGTTTATGAAATGTTCTCATCTTGAAAACTTGATTCTTATCTATTGTAACATTCATCGATCAGATGTTTCATAATATTTCTAATGATGAAAATAGTGAAAATGACCTCAAAGGACTTCATTATTATTGTTGTAATATTGTTTCAATGTTCTTGTTGTTTTTAGGCTAATAGTTTTGTATTGACTTTTTTTATTAGTAGAAGATTTTAGATAATATACGCACAGGTAAAATTAATTAGATCAATATTTCATCCCCACATTTGTATTTTTTTTAATCATTATTGCAAAATAAACCTCTTTGGGGTAATTCAAGACCCCTACATTATCCCAAGATTCCTAGTAAAGAACATTATCTCTCACTTATTGTTACTGCATGTGAAGACTATTTTCTAAGTCTGTTCTCAGCAAAGTTTATTATTATGAAATAAAGAAAGAATTACATGAAAAAGACATACTACATCCTTCATCCTCAACTCTCTCAAGATTAGCTTAGGTGCTCTTAAAGCAGATGTTTTCTTGATCTTGTATGTCTTGACAAGTCATTAGATGCCTGAAAGGGCTGCCATATTGAAAACTAATTCTAAGAGGATTATAAGATAGGATATATGTTCCTGCAGACAAATATTCCTCTAATTGTTTTTTTGTTTTTTGTTTTTTTTTAATACTGTACCCTTTAGCCTTTCCATCATTTTCAGCTCATTATATTGCTATTCTTTGGTTTTAGGGCAAACTGCAGACCTATATATTTCTGCTCTCAACACCCTGTCCATTGTTCCAGCATTGGCTCACGGCACGTGTGCCCTCTACCCCCTGAATCACGTGAGCACAGGAAACATAAACCTCTTCCTCAGGGATCTGATAGCTTCTGTTTGAAGACCAAACACAAACCCAAAGGATTTTACAAGAGACCATCAATTTCTGTATTTCACCCTCAAACAGATTTAATGATTAGAAGAATGGGTTTAATCAGGGTTTTTAGATTCAAGATACTGGATGGATGAAAATAAAAATTTGGAGAATATTCTTTAGTCTCCCCAGTTTGTTGAAACAGACTGTTACATCTGGTGGCTTGAAGTGCAGTGCACAGGCAGGAGGAAAAAAACTCGGCTCTCCCCCAACCAGCCTTTAACGAGAACAGTGTGTCTGGAACTGGCCCAGTCAGTCTTTCTGGGACAGAGTAGAAGCAGAAGAAAAAGGAGGAGGAGGGGAGAACAAGAGTTTCTTCCCCCCTCACCAATCCAACTGTTCTTCATCGTGCAGTCTGTAACAACAGACATTCAGCTTGAGAGGAGGAAACAGCAGAAGCGTTCTTCTCCATGTTAGATCTTCTCCAGTCGGCATGTTTTAAAACTTCAGCTCTTGAAAGTAAGTATGAATTCAGATTTCAACATTACTTTAGTTTTCTGTTTGACTGTTTTCTATTTTAGTAATGCCGTCCCTGTCCATGTAACGGTAGACAGATGACTTGCCTTACAGGAATGCACAGCTTTAAAAGGTCCATGTCCAGATGTGGCTAACCAAGTTTAAAACTGTTCTCTAACTGTTTAAAAGATTCTGTGACATAGAATAGTTTCTGAATGTACTCTTGCTGTTGACTTTGGCAAGTTGACCCTAAAAGACAGAGATTTACATAAAAGGAAGTTCATGTGACGAGGACAGAACTTTCATACATTTGGAACTGCTTTGAAGCTAGCATTAAAGCACTGACATAGACTAATACTAATGCTTTGTGTGTGTGTGTGTGTGTGTGTGTGTGTGTGTGTGTGTGTGTGTGTGTGTGTGTTGGAAAATGAGGCACCACATGAGCTTGATACTATTTCCATTGTGCAACAAATGCCCAGTGATGATTATGGTCGTCAGCTTGAGCACAGATGGCACAGAGCAGAGAGACCTCTGATGAAAGATCTTTGCTTAAAGAAACAAATCGGCATCATTTATTTTGTTGGTTCACCAGCTGTTTTGTGAAACTATATTAGTTATACACTATACTTAAATCACTGTAAAAAGTGATCAGTTGACTTAACTTAAAAAACTTAACTTAAAAAAGTGAGGAAACCCCTTGCCTTAAAATTATTAAGTAAAATAAACCATGCGTAATTGAAAAAATTAAGTTATGTTCACATAACTTATTTTTTTCAATTACGCATGCAGTTTATTAACTTAATTTTAAGGCAAAAATTTTCCTCCTTTTTTAAGTAAGTCAACTGATCACTTTTTACAGTGTATAGATATAATTAAATGTTAAGTTGTAGAATTGAACATTCTTTATCATAATCAATATACATAATTATGAACAAACACAAATTAACAATTAACTATAGTACATTTTTATAAATGAACATTTAACTAGATTGATAAATCCTTTTAAATTCTTGTTTATTGATAGTTCATGATCTGTGCATTAACTACTATTAATAAACGTTATCGTAAAGTGTTACCAGCGGACATGGCAGTGATGTTCGGCCTGAAGAGAGCAAACTGAGAACATTCAGAAATAACGTTTTCATAACTTAATGGGAAAATGAGCAAAATGTTCCTAAAACATATTTTTGTTTGCTGTGATGTTATCAACTTAGACTCACTAACTTAATCTTTAACAACAAATAGTTCAAATCAAAAACTATTTGTTGTTAAAGATTAAGTTAGTGAGTCTAAGTTGATAACATCACAGCAAACAAAAATATGTTTTAGGAACATTTTGCTCATTTTCCCATTAAGTTATGAAAACGTTATTTCTGAATGTTCTCAGTCTGAATGTTCAACTCTTTTTTTTTTTAAATATATGAAAGACATTTTCTCTTGGTTATACAAATGTCAGTGAAAATGTGAAGGGAAAATTAGATGTTATTATTTTGCAAATGTTAGGGAAACTTTAAATATTACTTTGAAATATTCATAACTCAAGAGCCTTGTCAACAAATGTTAGCCAAAGTTCTGAAAAGATTCTCGGTTAGCTGGGATGTTTTTTTTTTTTGTTGTTGTTGTTGTTGTTGTTGTTGTTTTTAAAGTGGTTTAAAAATGTAAAATGGAGTAATTCAAATGCTTTTTATCCACCTCAGGTATTCAGTCACAGGATGGACCACTCAGCTCTCCGATGCCTCATAGGCCTATCCGTCACTCTGCTAACCAGGCACACCGTGAATGGCACTCCAGTAATTTTAAATGACTCTATGGAGGGCAGTGGGCAGTGGGAATCTGAGAGCACAGACCTGATCCCCACACCTAGCATTTCCTCCTTACTCAATGAATCGGTAAAGACCACCTCCATCTATGAAGAAAAACATACCAAATCATTCTTGAATCAGATGGTGGACTTCTTACAAGAGAACCACCTTCCCATAATTGTCATTACCACTTTACTTTTTCTCATCCTCACCATCCTCTGCTCGGCTGCCATCTTGAGTCGCCGACGTAAAGTCAGCACCTACTACCCTTGCGCTTTCCCCTCCAAGATGTACGTGGACGAGCGAGACAAGACTGGAGGAGTGCGCATCTTCAACGAAGTCCCGGAGAAAGCCAACACCATACCCACTGAGGAGCCGGTGAATTCAGCCAGGCAGCTCCAGGAGGACATCATGCTGGCTACCAAGAACCTCCGAACTCCAGCCAAGACTCCATGGAAAGAGAAGAATGAAACGGCAGAAGATCAAAAATCTGCCGACGACGAGGAATGTCCTCAGTGCGACAAGAGTCAAGAGAATGGCTGTGGCCTGCTAGAGGACAAGACCACAAATCAGTCAGCCATTGAGGATTCAGTGGAAAAGAGCAGCCCCAGCAGGTCCCAGGACAGCGTCCCTGCTTGTGACATGGAAAAGACTGACCCCTCGGACTCTGGGCCCCCTGAAGAGAGCAAACATCTATCTGGGCCAGAGAATTCAGAGATACAAGAGAACACAAACAAACAGGAAGTTGCTACTTCAGACTCACCATTTATCAGTGAAGAGAAAACAGCATTTTAGTGTGGACCTTTTTAAAGCCTTAAAGGAAACACTTAAGACATAAATACTGACCAAAGTGTATTTCTTGGACACATTGTAAAACTAAAGAATGTAGTATGAAGTTTTACTGATATTATCGGAAGCACTTTATTTCACAGTCCTGTTCCCATGTACATACTACGTACTTATAGTAATTGCAATAACTGGGTAATAACTAGGTACTAACCCTGAACCTACCCCTAAACCCAACCTTAACCCATGTAGTTAGCTTATATAACCCAATACTTTTTTAGGTAAGTACACGTAGGCGCACGTACTGTAAAATAAAGTGCAACCAAATTATCCGATTTTTTTTTCAGGAAAATGTATGGCTTTAACATTGTGACTGTTTACTTTGATGTACCAAATATAAATGTACTCTGCTTAAAATTAGTATTTTAATTTACTTAAATGTAAATGATATGAACGGATGCCTTTTGGGCAAGACTTTAACATAAAAATGGGATTTTAAAGTTAGTTGACGTTAATCTCTTTTCGTTTGACGTGTTGATGACTATTCTTGCTTTCTTTACTCTTTTTTTATTAGCGATGACATTTATAAAGACTGGAAGGGTGATGGCTTATATGTGAAGAATGCTATTTCGTCATTTAATGTTGTCTCTTTTCTAATCTCTCACAACTTTGCAATGTGCTGCAAATACACACACACACCCAAAAAAGCAAGCACATTTACTACTCCAATTAAGGAGAGAGGAGAGAGCCTCAGTATAGAAAAGCTTTGCTGTGAGCCAGGTTATTGTTTACACATTCTGGCTCTAAATATTTCCTTTCAAGGTCGAGAGGTATTCAGCCACAGCTGCTGAATGCCACAAAGTCCCATGCCACCTTTCTAAGAGTTTAGGCTGAAGATCAGTTAGTCTCAACATGTTCTTTATGAAGAACACAATATCCTCAATAAACATCTTTATGGAACTTGACCACTTGATTCACACTTCTTAATTATTTAATGTTCAAAAAAAAAAAAAAAAAAAAAAAAAAAAAACACAATATCTAGATTTTCTTGAACGAAGTAAAAAAATTCCAGCTAATGCCATTACTTCACTCACCACAACCATTGTTTTTTAGATCTACACCTTACAGTTCATGAAACAAATATGATATTGCATTTTACTCCAGTTGAAAATACATTTATAGTATTACATATTACGTTTTAATGCATGAGACAAAGAGTACTACTGAGAAGTCTGTTCTTATTTTAGACCTGAGCATTGGTGGCAAAACAGCGCCATCTATGGTGTTTTTTCCCCCCACCCAAATCTTCTGGAACTCTTATGAATATTTCTGTTTTTTAAGCCAGAATAGATGACAGATTCAAGTGGAAAAACCATATAATAGCTATGCCGAAACCAAGTGTAGAGCAAAATCAGTTCATCACTAATTGTAAATGAGCTTCATATTTATTGATCCCATGGGTATATGCAGCATTAAATCCAATTCCAACATGCCTGATGTTTACAGATGCTTTCTTTATTTAACAAATTAATGTTTGAAAGGCCATTGAATAAAAGACCAGCAGGATAAGTCACCATCACAATCACATTTTCGTTCCTTCAAACTAAAAGAGAACAAGATTTGTGCGCATTCAGCTAACAAGTGAAACCACTATTACTCGTTTCATTACATCGACATATCTAAACAAATATGGCTTGGACATAATAACAGTCTATAGGTCAGTGCTTTTACATTGTGCGTTTAAAAGACTAGCTATAGTGCAAGAGTTGGAGAGCTTTGGTCTATATATGGAGGATTCAGAGCAGTGGTTCTCAACTGGTATTGTTTCAAGACAGAGTTTACATTGGGTATCAAATGGTGACACTGAGGTTTATTAAAATTACCATAATCTGTGTAGACCAAACAAAATGTCAAATCAATTTCATTGCATAATGGAAGAAAAGAAATGTATTATTCTCTTCCACGTCAATATTTAACTGTGGAACACATTTTAACACTGACATTTGGTTTTATTTTCCTGCTGCCCGCAATTCAGTCAGAACAGACCTGAAACCCCATTTGAACCAGCTGAGAACCACTGATTTAGAGGATCAAGTGCACCTCCTAGTTGCGGGACATGGCGGTCTTCTCACCCTGTTCACCTTCCTGTTTGAGACGATAGTCTGCCAAAGCTGCTTTAATGGCATCCTCTGCCAGCACTGCAAAGCACAAAGAACCAGGTCAGTAACAGAACAGAAACATCTTGAACATACCATTAAGATTTGTATTATAAATATAAATGTTAACTGTTAATGTCAACCTGGGCACCAAATACAATGCTAGAAAATATTGTACAAGCAGATGAATCAGAAATCTTACTTGAGCAGTGCAGTTTGACTGGTGGAAGGCGAAGCTCCTTAGCAATCTGAGTGTTTTTTATCTCAAGGGCCTCATCAACCTGTACAAATGAAGATCATTTTTAGGTTTGATACCACCATTTAGGACAAAAATGTTCAGTTACAATCAATCAAGCTTTGTTACCATACAGGTTGGAAAAAAGGATAAACATTTAAGCCAAAGCATTTAGAACTGTAACTAGCAAATGCGACTATTTTTGCTTACAGATTTGCCTTTCACCCACTCAGTTGCCAAGGAACTGGAAGCAATAGCAGAACCACAGCCAAAGGTTTTGAACTTGGCATCCACAATCTTCCCAGCCTCATTCACCTCAATCTAGGTGAGAGAAAAACAGTACACTGAGTTTCCATCATTTCACAGTTTACATAGATAATTGGTTATTTGTTGAATATGTGAGTTTTATTGTATAACAGTTTTAAATTTTGGATTGTTTTAGAAATAATTCTTTAATGCAGATTCATCCTGTTTAAATCCTCAATCCAATCCGAGGCTTCAGCCATGTAATGGAGAATTAAGATCCTGCGAGATTCACCAAGTTAAATAATGATAAATGACAGTCAATAACCCTACAGTAGTAAACATACCCAGTCACTGGGGAGAAAAAAAAATATTATTTAGGATGAACAAAGCAGCCATTCACAAGTTAAGCAAGAGAGGATTACCTGCAGTTTCATCACATCTCCACATGCAGGGGCGCCAACCAACCCAGTGCCCACATTTTTGGCATTTTTATCCAAAGATCCTACATTTCTTGGGTTCTCATAGTGGTCCACAACCTTTAAAATAAAAATACATTTTAGGGGAGGGGGCAATTGAGTTATTTGGTTAAAAAAAAGTCAGTATCATCATGTGTCAGTGTGTTATACAAGACAAATAAATAAACGACCATACTGATCTCCAATGTGGCCCCCAATTTTTTTAACTAGTTAGTTTTGTACCCAGTTTGCCATCAAATTAAAAAGTTGTCATTTGTAAAATAAAAAAAGTCTTAGTGATGATCTCAAAAGATGTTGTGTTACATAGAAGTCCTGGGCTCATTCAAAGAAACAAGTAAATCCTTTAAGTACTATTCACATTATCATACAAATGTGATATGAAACAAGGACTGACTTAAAGCATTAAAACGAAACCATGCGAAACATTATGTCTTATTTTAGTGTTAGTACAGTGTCAAGTACTTTCATTACCATCAAGGGATGTCACATCCTCACAGACAGGAAGCCACTTGAACTATGTTACAACCTTTTTACAGTCTATGGTTACAACAAAGCAGAAAACTTTAGTAGTCGATTGACATGAGTCATGCTAGCTTACCTTTATGTGATACCCAGATTGCATCATCAAATGTGGAACTGAAAGCGTTTTGAGAAATAGCGGAGAGGCGCATTTCTTAACCAGCAGAGCCGCCATGATATCTATAATGACGCACTTGAGAATTCAAAATAGCGGATTTATACGCAGTTCAATCTCGTACTTTTCAACCATCGCGAGATATGAGTAAAGTGGAGCCTGAATTTTATGCACACATTAGTTTTAAACATTTATTATTTATATGCCTTTACATACCTTTATTATTATTATTGCATACCATTTATTGTTCTTATTCAACTTGAACAGTTTATACGTTTTTAATATAAATATGTAGGCATTAAAGTTAAAAAGTTTACTCCCATACAGTGAACAGAGATGACAAAGACCATATGAGAATTTTAATAAATCGAAACTGATAAACTCAAAAATTGTTTTTTTGTAGCGCCATAGTGTATTTTTTTTTTTTACTTTTATGCGAATGCCTTTGTTGAAACTTTGCAGCTTCCGTGGTGCATTTATTGTGTATATTAAATAATAGTATACATATTTATTTAATATTTATTAATAATAGTAGGACTTGTCGTAGTAGTAGTGTGCTATTGGTCTCTCTCTGCACCAAATGACTTCAGTGCAACGCTTGTGACTGACAGCGCTGCCAGCCAATAATTGAAAAGGGAGGCGGCGAGGATTTTTCAAACCTCAGGAAATGGGAAAGGCATAAGGCAATGCAACTTCCATTAAAAAAAAACTACCGGTAATTCGAGAGCCGTCTAGCCTCCCAGCTGACAGTCAGCCACCTGTATCTTCTTCCAGCACACAACAGCACAACACTTTTTATTCCCTTTGAATGTCTTTTTTGTTTGAGTTCTCTCAGATTCACTTGGAAGTCTGGATATGGTTTCTAGTGTCATTCAATCAGGCGCCGCGTGAGCCAGAGCCAGCCGAGAGCTCGAGCGAAGAGTCGGTTAGTCCGAGCAGCATCAGTGTCTGTCTGCGTGTGTCGGACTCTCTTTCACAATGTCGGGCGTGACGCTACAGGTAAGAAACAAATGAGATATATAGTTTACACAGCCTTATTGATACGGTTACGGTTGAAAAAAAGTACTGTTTGAAGATCAAATAAGTCATAAAATAAAGCAGTCAGATCGCTAAGTTCGTTCAGACGCTCATGTTTACATTAACTTGTGGGTGAGTCCAAATGTTTTTGATTGAGTAATGCAACCGAATTACTCAAGTCACCCACAAGCATTTTTTTAATAGCGAAACTAGTGTAAAATAAAAATGTCTGATTTAGAAAAAAAAAAATAGATCTGCCTCCTTCTATTATGTTGCTTTATATATGGTCATTTTTGGACAAGGTTATTACCAAACAGTTAAATATCACGAAAGATTTTCAGGTTTAACGAGTTTGACAAGACTTGGCTTCCTCTTGTGTCCTTCACCAGAGGCTTAAATGTAACTGAAGTTATGTGTCAATGAAAAAAATAGTCACTTTTAAGTCTTTTGTGATTTAAGTAGCTGAAATGGTTATTTTGTGACAGTGGTTAATGACAGCGTCTCTTTATTTTGAAATGTGCTCTGCCTGTTTTTCCAGCTTTACTGCTGTTAGGAAAGTCCCGATTGATGTATTAGACCAACTCTACTGAACAATTTGTTGAATACTTCTATTATTAAACTGAATTATGGGGACGACATCTTATATTGTCTATGTAAATTGATTCGATTTGTTTCGGTCCTTTTCTTAATATAAGACAGTCAGAATATATGAAACACTGCCCTCTATGTGTCAAAGTGAAATGCCGAATGAATGGCTTGTTCAGAAAATATGCATTACTAGGCTATATGTAGAAAAATGTAGGTTTCTTCCTTTCATTTAGCTCTTTCCAACCACTGCAGTTTGAAAATATGTAAGTGTCTGCGAGTATGTATGAGATATGTGTGTTTGCCTTTATGGTGTAACAGCTTATATCAGTAAGTGACCTTATTTTCACCCTGTCCAACCTTGCTCATAGTAAGTCTACTTTATCAATATATCAATAATATCACCTTCACATGTAAATAATGGATTATTTGGTTAGTATAGTAAAATTATGTTTACTTAACCTTTTTAACAGCATCTCAGATGCTTGCCTTACTTGAACTGATATGCAGATCTCAATATGTTTATCAAAAAAGCTGCCATAAACGAGCAAACATGTTGACTTTTTATATACTGCTTTTTTTCTCAATGTCACTTGAACACCACAGAGCAGCTGTCTGCGGGGTCTGGCTGAAGGTGACCTCATGGACCCTGAGTTCCAGCAGCGTGTAGAGGATGCCATTGCCCTTCTCCGGCAGGAGATCCAGCGGGAACTGAAGATCAAAGAGGCGGCTGAGCGGCTGCGACGGGCAGTGACCAACCGCAAGAATGCTGCCGATGTGGACGGTCAGCTTAGAGCCTCCAGCCGCAAACTCGAGCAGCTCCACTGGGAGCTCCAGGAGCTGAATGCACGTGCTATGGCCACACAGAAAGAGAATGTGACAGGTGAGAGCAGGAGGGTGTGATCGGCCTTTGACGTTATATTGTGAGTTTTGATAATTGATATTTTTTATATATTTATTTTAAATGTTGTAGATTAAACTGATTGAACTGATCAGGTTTCCACCCTATTTTTTCCCTATTCAGTCTTGTGAAATATTATTACAATTTGAAATAACTTTTCAAATGTAATTTTTTCCTGCTATAGAAAAGCTTAATTTTCAGCAGCCATTACTCCAGTCTCTTCAGTATCACCATATGCTGATTTGGTGTTCAAGAACATCCTTATTATCAATGCTGAAAACAATTGTGCTCCTTTTTTTGTATTTTTTTGTAGAAACCGCAATACATTTCTTGGATGAATAAACTTTTTTTTAAATAGAAATCTTTTGTAACATTATAAATATCTTTACTGTAATGACCAATGCTATTTTGATCAATTTAATGTGTCCTTGCTGAATAAAAGTATTCATTTCTTATTAAAAAAAAAGTACTCACCCCAAACTTTCGAATGGTATTGTAGACTGTTTTATATATATATATATATATATATATATATATATATATATATATATATATATATATATATATATATATATATATATATATATATATATATATAAGTTGTGGCCTTTTAGTTTTTACACCCCTTTGAACAATTTTGAATATCAGGAAAAAGGCTAACCAAATCACATTTCTGCCTTTATAAAGTGCAGAATTTTTCGTATGTGTCTCATTTGCTTTTCATTACAAAATAAATCTATGAAAACTCTTGTTTTCTCAGATGATGCCACCTCTCCAGACCCTTGCCATTGGGAAGAGGTCACATCACCCTTGGGCGGCCGTGTCCGTACTTTGAAAAAACAGCTTACCATGGAGCTCAAAGTAAAACAAGGAGCTGAGAACATCATCCAGACTTACGCCAACAGTTCTGTCAAGGTGAGGATTTCCCCTCATGGCCCCTTTATATCTCCTGTGCATCTTGGTGATGATTAACTCACCTTCCACTCCTCTGTGTGCATTTAAATCAGTTTGGGTCGCTGCCAAAATGCTATGAAATATGATAATATGCACACAAAGGAGGTCCCAAGTCCCCTCCCCCTGACCCCCATTCTTTATAACCCTTTTAGAGTGATAGTTTCATGACCTCTAGCTAGCTTTGAGTTTTTTAGCCACTTATTCTTTGAGTCAGTGCGTTTCTATCAGACAGGGCTTCAATAATGCTGCGGCGTCTGGCTGAGAACACTGTGTGCTGGCAGCTCTGTGATTTATGTCTGTGCTGGATTCAGACAGCTTGAGTACCGGGCCTTGATCTCTCACACACACACACACACACACACACACACACACACACACACACACACACACACACACGCGCTCAGACACTCACAGTCGCACACTAAAACATCCTCTCTTTGAGTCTGAAATGGAAGAGCTTGCTGGTACTGAATCGGTTTCTCCGGTCCTGGCGACAGCAGCAGCCCATGTGACTTTGTGCCGACCAATGCCGAAGCATTCGTGTTTGGGCCAGCCAGGCAGGGCACAGCAGGAGCAGCAGTTAGAGGTGGCTAACTCCTGTGGAAGGAGATCTGTAAACGGAGTGAGAGAGAGAGAGAGAGGCTGAAAGAAAAAATGTAAAAAGGGGAGGGAGGAGCAGGAGTGGTGAGTGAGCGAGCGAGATGCAAGGACAGTAGAACAATAAGAAGAAAGAATGGTTGTGGCTTCTCGGATACTGATCCTTGATCTGCTATGTCTGAGGCTCAGTGTCTGCTATACAGGATAAACTGACATGAGCAGTTTTGAGGATGGAGAGAAAAACACATCAGGAGGGAACGTCTGATGGGGGTCAGAGAAGAGCAAGGGGATGTCAACCAGCCATCTGAAAGTTCACAAAACATGACAGATGACCTCTTGAGCTGCATTGAGAGGGGGAGAGCGCTATGGACGGTATGGTTTCGTTCTTCCTTTACCTCTTGAATGGGTCTTTTCTGCAGGTTTCAGAGAAGGTCACGTTTCATGTTGCAACATTGTTTACACTGGGGCTGTACGAGGCTGTTTTGGGCATTGCAATCAGTCAGTGTGTCTCTTTCGTTTGCATAATGTAGCTGCTGCATTTCAGGATATATAGCTCTGTTGCGCTATTATGACTTTAACGTCACGGCTCCTAAAGCTCTGGGGCGAAAAATTGCACAGTCAGTGTTTGATCTTTGAGTATGTTTGGGTGTGGTGTACACCTGGCTGCTTCTCATGACGAGTAAGAGAAGAGTTTAATGAAGACTGCTGCACTTTTGGCCTGCTGTTCTACATGGGAGTTTCTCATATTGGGGAAGCTCAGCTTAAAGCTGTAGTAAGTGTTTTTTTTTTTTTTTTTTTTTTTTTTTTTTTTTTTTGTGCCTGCTAATAAAGTAGTAATGTCATCAAATGGAACGGCAAAAATATGTCTGGTTTCTCAAACACTCCCCTTTTGTTTCTGTGTCAGGCTGGTTGGGATGTTCGAACAAACAACAAATTTTGGATAGCTCCACAGTGTTTACACTGTTTTGGGACATATGGATGCTGTTGTGGCTGCATATTAGTACAGGGCTCCCGTGGTCATGGAAAACACATTTCCTGGAAATATCAGGACATTTTCGGTCCTGTAAAAGTCATATAAATTTCTGTAGTGAATACACATTTTACAGTTATATTCTGCTATAATTATTTCATTGGCTAGAAAGGGATAGATACTCATTGGCTATAATGTATTTTTGGAAACCTTGGTGTTGTAATAATAAATGATCATCATAATGATAATAAACTGGAAAATTAATGAAATTTAATTGGTCAAAATATGTGGGAAACATCTCATCTTGGATTTCTTCGTATTTCTTTCTTTGTGGTCCCTGACTATTTATGTTGTTGTTTTTTCTCTGACAGTGTCTTTACCATTTGTTAAAATGCAGTTACGAGATTTACCTATTGATCTATTGTTTCTCTTGTCACTCCCCAGGATCGGAAGATGTTGTCCACTGCCCAGCAGATGCTGCAGGATAGCAAGACGAAAATCGAGCTGCTCCGCATGCAGATTGTCAAAGTCACCCAGGCCAGAGAAGGAGAGCGGGAGACCACACAGCCAGAGGGTAAACAAACATTTTCAATCAGTAAAGAGTACATGTAGGAAATTATGATTATGGATTTTTCAAGCAAAATATGTCCTCATAGGACATTGCCCCTTATAGAGCCAAGATACAACACTAAAACGGTTTTCAAGATGAACAAAATCATAGTCTATGGCAGAGTTTCCCAAAGTGTGTTGCAGGAGGGTCGCAAGTTTCTTGAAAAAAGTATATAAAAAGTAAATCATTTTTACAATGACATTGATCTTAAAACTTGCAAACCAAATTCTCAAAATAATAATCAAAAAGGGAACAGGTTGCCAAGGTACAGTGTGTGTTGAGCCAAATCTCTCAAGCATTCAGACAGACATCACAGCCTTGACATCAGCAAAACAGCAGCATCACCCATCTTAGATGAGTTGCTTTGAAATAATCTATTTTTCTCTATCTATTATTCTATATTTTGAACTTAATCTTAAATGTCAACTTTGCATTGGGGTAACCTTTCAGTATTGACTGTGGGTGTGGTTTTCATTGGGTGTGGTTTACCAGATGCATTGGAAGCTAGTGGCACAGCATGACACGACTGAATTCAATGTTTCCCTTTTCAATAGATGCTGTCTACACTGTTGATTATAAAGTGGGTGATATACTTTTGTCATGTTGTGAGACTTCTAGTGTTGATTTGGTGTGACTTGGTGCATAAAACAGACCTAATTAGAATGTATTAACAATTTTTTTGCTCATATTTTATATAGAAATGAATTGTTAATTTCACTGCACATTTTAAATTAAATACTTGGTTTTTGTGATTAAATTCACATTTAAGTATCTATTAAACAATAAAGATTTATTATTTTGTGAAATGTTTGAAATTACTTTTGTCAGTGAATTGTAAAACAGTAATGCAAGTTGCTGAATAGTTATTCACTATTGTTTCTTATACAGTGAGGAAAATAAGTATTTGAACACCCTGCTATTTTGCAAGTTCTCCCACTTGGAAATCATGGAGGGGTCTGAAATTGTCATCGTAGGTGCATGTCCACTGTGAGAGACATAATCTAAAAAAAAAATCCAGAAATCACAATATATGATTTTTTTAACTATTTATTTGTATGATACAGCTGCAAATAAGTATTTGAACACCTGTCTATCAGCTAGAATTCTGACCCTCAAAGACATATTAGTCTGCCTTTAAAATGTCCACCTCCACTCCATTTATTATCCTAAATTAGATGCACCTGTTTGAGGTCGTTAGCTGCATAAAGACACCTGTCCACCCCATACAATCAGTAAGAATCCAACTACTAACATGGCCAAGACCAAAGAGCTGTCCAAAGACACTAGAGACAAAATTGTACACCTCCACAAGGCTGGAAAGGGCTACGGGGAAATTGCCAAGCAGCTTGGTGAAAAAAGGTCCACTGTTGGAGCAATCATTAGAAAATGGAAGAAGCTAAACATGACTGTCAATCTCCCTCGGACTGGGGCTCCATGCAAGATCTCACCTCGTGGGGTCTCAATGATCCTAAGAAAGGTGAGAAATCAGCCCAGAACTACACGGGAGGAGCTGGTCAATGACCTGAAAAGAGCTGGGACCACCGTTTCTAAGGTTACTGTTGGTAATACACTAAGACGTCATGGTTTGAAATCATGCATGGCACGGAAGGTTCCCCTGCTTAAACCAGCACATGTCAAGGCCCGTCTTAAGTTTGCCAATGACCATTTGGATGATCGAGAGGAGTCATGGGAGAAAGTCGTGTGGTCAGATGAGACCAAAATAGAACTTTTTGGTCATAATTCCACTAAACGTGTTTGGAGGAAGAAGAATGATGAGTACCATCCCAAGAACACCATCCCTACTGTGAAGCATGGGGGTGGTAGCATCATGCTTTGGGGGTGTTTTTCTGCACATGGGACAGGGCGACTGCACTGTATTAAGGAGAGGATGAGTCTCCAGACCTAAACCCAATAGAGAATCTTTGGAGGGAGCTCTAACTCCGTGTTTCTCAGCGACAGCCCAGAAACCTGACTGATCTAGAGAAGATCTGTGTGGAGGAGTGGGCCAAAATCCCTCCTGTAGTGTATGCAAACCTGGTGAAAAACTACAGGAAACATTTGACCTCTGTAATTGCAAACAAAGGCTACTGTACCAAATATTAACATTGATTTTCTCAGGTGTTCAAATACTTATTTGCAGCGGTATCATACAAATAAATAGTTAAAAAATCATACATTTTGATTTCTGGATTTTTTTTTTTTAGATTATGTCTCTCACAGTGGACATGCACCTACGATGACAATTTCAGACCCCTCCATGATTTCTAAGTGGGAGAACTTGCAAAATAGCAGGGTGTTCAAATACTTATTTTCCTCACTGTATATATATATATATATATATATATATATATATATATATATATATATTAGGGCTGTCAATCGATTAAAAATTTTAATCGCGATTAATCGCATGATTGTCATGAGTTAACTCGCGATTAATC
The DNA here is from genome assembly GCF_964197995.2 of Scardinius erythrophthalmus. Lineage (NCBI taxonomy): Eukaryota > Metazoa > Chordata > Actinopteri > Cypriniformes > Leuciscidae > Scardinius > Scardinius erythrophthalmus. The sequence goes on along the minus strand of NC_138225.1, from coordinate 21,402,358 downwards.
ACATTTAATCGCACATTTTTTATTTGTTCTAAATATACCTTAAATTAATACTTTTCAAGTTTGTAATACTCTAATCAACGTGGGCATGGATAAATATAGATGCTTTATGCAAATGTATGTTTATTATTGAAACCATAGTCAATATAGCATGAAGACGAGACATGTTTCAAAGGTCATAGATGTTTTTCAAAGAACTTGTTCATGTCTATTAGACAAATGTAGAAAGAACAAAGAAATACCAGGTTCCCATTACTTCTCTTTCTTTGCACTGAGCAATTTACTAACACAAAAATGTTTAGATTTTTGCATGACAGGGCAGCTCTTCTGAAAATGCTAAATGTACATTTAGCATTTATTATTACATTGTAGTCTCTCTCTGTGCCCATTTTGATGAAGCTAAATTCTCAATAAATTCTCAATAAAACGCATATTTTACTGTTTCTGTTGTCAAACAACGGAATGAATTTGAAATGGTGACTGAAACGCGACCAAATAAACATAACCAGCTCTCCCTTCCAAGACGTTAATCTGCACAAAAATTCTGATAATCGAGCCGTCGTCTGGTGAAATCAAATACACATAAGCTAAAGACAATATCCGTGCTCTGATTTCGGCTATATTTGTAAAATTAGAGAAGCAACATAATATCTGTGTTTAACTGAATTAAAGCGCTGCTCCTCCGCGTGAGACGCAGAGAGAGAGAGAGAGAGAGAGAGAGAGAGAGAGAGAGAGAGAGAGAGAGAGAGAGGCGCGCGCGCTGAGAGAGCAGTAGCCTACCGGCGGTACCGGTATATTCTCAGAAACTAAATAAGGTTTGGGCGCTTTGTTGAAGGAAAAAAAATCGCTAAAGGGGTCTGCAATGTCGCTAAGTTGCCAACACTGTGTATCTCCATTTCTCCAACTAGGGGTTGGGTCACGGGTCAAACAGAAAATACGCGCTGCGTTAATCGTCCGTTAAAAAAATTAGTGCCGTTAATATGATTTTGCGTTAACGCGTTATTAACGCGCTAACTTTGACAGCCCTAATATATATATATATATATATATATATATATATATATATATATATATATATATATATATATATATATATATATATATAATATATATATATATATATATATAATATATATATATGATACATGACTGGTTTATACACTTGTTTTTGTGCAGGTCGCCCATCTGAAACTATTAGTCCGCTTGAGTTGCGGGTGGAGGAGCTCAGGCACCATCTGAAGATTGAAGCAGCTGTGGCAGAAGGTGCCAAAAATGTGGTCAAGCAGCTTGGAGTACGCAAAGTGCAAGACCGACGTGCTCTAGCAGAGGTAATTGTTTATATTGGACTTGATGTAAAGGCTTTTCAGAAACCAACACGCATGCATGACTCATTCTGAATGCGCTTACTGTCAGGGAACAACAGACGGTTCCACTGTTAAAGTGATGAGATTTCCCAAAATTTTGTAAAGAATGTTGTGAACTAGAAACCCATTGGAGCACAATGGTCTATTTCATTTGTGTCTTTGTTCTATTGTAGTTTGTTTTTCTATATGCTTGTAATTAGTTTCTTTGTTCACTATTATGTCTTTATCACTATTTACTGGTCTTCAGTAAGTTTAAGGGTTTTTTTTTAACTTAGGCTAGTATCATTTTTTTATATTAAAAAAGTGGCAAGAATTTCGATGGTATCAAACATTTTGATATAACTTTATTTAAAGCAAAAATAACTATATTGTGATATATATCGTTATCGTGAAATAAAATTACTCATATTGTGATATAAGATTTTGGTCATATTGCCCACCCCTACACTGATTCTTATTAATGCTACTGAAGTTATTCAGGCGAGAGCAGTGAGTGGTTTTCCATTAATGACACAGACAGCAGCAGTACTGATACAAATGAGTATCATAATATACTGACACGTAATCAAACTGTTTACATTCACTTAAGATATAAACGACTGTGTTTGTGTGTAACCTTGTGTGTATTTGACAGTTTAAGCGCAATATGACTCGAAAGAGAACTTAGTTCTGTACTTGCGTTGTGTGACAGGCTTTCAGTGTGCATGCGCTTCAGGTGTAAGCGCTCAGAAAGCTATGTCAGAACATTCTATGAATATTAAGTTTAACTGATAAGGCTTTAAAATTCATGCAAATAATAAACTTTTGTGATAGCGAAGAACTGCAATTTCACATGGGCGTAACCCTACTGCTGCGTTTCTGAACATGATGTGAATGTACATCATGTTGTACTGTATGTTGGGTCAGGGGTGCCAGAACTGCATCTGATAGAATGTGCACTAGCATGATACTACAATCTCTTTTCAAAGGCAGATTGTGGAGACATTTTAATCATTCACTGTGATTAATGTACACATCCCTAATTAATGTGCCCCATTATACCATTTTAAAGATTCCTAAATGGTAGATCAAGGATTCGTTCTCTCTAAACTACTTTCAGAGAGCCGACTCTGCTCTGATTAGTCAGATTGGTCAGTTTGTTGTGATTGGCCCATTACCATATCTGAATTTCAACTCCAAAGGCTTTCTCAATGATACGAACAGTCACGATGGCGTCGGGTTTTAGCGTATCAACTTGAGCCTGAATCCTCATCCTTTGGAAGTGCATGTAAAGTGTATTTGCTTTCGTAGTGCAGAAACCCACATGTTCTTAACATGATGACAACACAAACAAGGTAATATCCAAAAAAGCATAACAGGGGCACTTCAAATAATGAGATGTATTGGCTAACATCTATGCATGTGAATTCGTAACAGTGATAAACCTGTAAGTGGTTTTTGGAAGTGTTTTGATTCACTCCTGAGAGTTGAGCGTGTACCTGCAGTGTTGCTCAGCCATGCATGTTTGACCTTGAAGCAGCACACCCAGCACATGATTTGGCATTAAGACAGACAAGACAGTCTACTGTGAGTGATAAAATGAGAAATCTGTGCTCTAACGCTGCCCAGAGATAACCTGCTGCTGAAATGGCCTCACTAATCTTTTTTTTTCTTTCTTTTTTTTATTTTATTTTATTTACACTTTGCATTTTGAAGACTAGAAGCATTTACAATCACTCAGCTTGTATTAAAACAGGTTACAATCCTTCCCTGTCCAGTCATAACTAAGGATGCACTGATATGAAAATACGATATGATAACCGATAATTCTTAAAATGCAGATAAATCTAAATCCAAATTTTGATATAATCTGAGAGCCTAATTACAAAAACAAATGTCTCATGATTAAAAGAGATGTCCTAAGAACTTTACCATAAATCAAATATATACAGTACAGTAGCCTAGTTTGAACCAGTTTTAATTTTACACTTCTATGGCCAACTTTGTTTATCAAAAAAGAAAAAAGCATTGCCTCAAAGAAATAAAATCATGCCAAAATAATGCAAACACGTATATTACTTGCGTACAAAGAATCCAAATGCATGTGCCATGGTTAAATAAAATGAAATAGCCTATGCACAAACAATAATTAAATAACTTAAACATATTGTTGATAAAAATAATAGTATGATTAAAATAAAAGGTCTAGTTGTTATTAATAATGCATCAGTTTTTGTTTTTTTTTGGAAAAAGAAACCTTGCTGCGTGCGCTGAAGCTGAATAAACACCAGGAAATTTAAGTGCTTTTTTAGCGGGTTAATTAACTCAACGAAACACATCCTATATGAGATTAATCAGATATTTATGCAAAACAAACGTAATATTAGTATATACTCCAACCAATGTATGCAAAAGCACAAGTTAACTTGAACTAAGTTACATAATCAGAATGTGACACTCCTGTTGTGGATTCGCTGAAACACAACTAAATCCAAAGAATTCACATCATTTTATTACAATAGTGTTCTCATTATAATGTTATGTATTATGTAATATGAGAGTCCCAATCATAATTATTTATGTTATGCATTGCTGTTTGAGCTGCATGCACATGATGCTTAAGCTAAAGATGATCAGCGGTAAACTGAAGCACTTAGAGAACTGGTATTAACATTAAGTGGCATGGCATCTTAGGCACAGATGACATTGTTGCAAAGCATGTCGCCTTATGTTGTGGCACCTCCAGTAACCTAGTGAGTCGTGACGCATGCCACTGTCTGCCAGAGCGTTATGTAAATGTTGTGACATACTGTACACACTTAACAGCAGAACGACGTTTAACTAATAATACGTTGCTTTCAAACACAGGGTTTATTACACTCCGGATTGAATTTTTACAACAACCATTAGGCTTCTCCATATATTTAATATCTGCCTTGTCGCCCATTGTTTGTATTTATATTTATTATAAGTTTATAAGTTTATTAAGTTTCTTTTTGATAACTTATACTATGTATTTAAATACATACTGTAAATACACAGTTGTTTTGATAACTCAACACATTTTTTCCTATTTGCATAGGATTGACAGTTCATCTATGTCATTTGGAATTATAAAAAAAAAAAATATATATATATATATATATTTTAGCCTCAACAAAAAAAGTGAATTGTTCTAATTAAAGTGCTACCAACCAGCAGGGGTATCTGCCATCACAAATTGACACTTACCAATCAAGTGTTTCATACCGGTATAATTGTAAACTAGTACTGTATTAGAGAAAATTATAAAGTGACACCTACCAATCCGAAATGCATTCTGAAAACTGGCACCAACCATTCAAAAGTGTGATGGACCTTGACACTGGCTCTTCACAATGCAATAATGTAGGTATGTAGATGCTATATTAAACTGGATGTCTATTATAATGTGCCTACATCAAGTCAAATACTTTAACAAAACATTCTGGGATCTCAAGAAGGAATGCATGTTCACACCATAAAAAAATCGTTTTATTTCTTATTACATAATATTCCGACCATTACGACGAAATATTAAAACCATATGAGAACCACTGACCACATATTATATTATAGGCCTATATATATTTGAGATCAATATCAGACTCTGATTACTTGTTAACGTCTAACTCACAAACAAATAAATACTCCGCTCATGGATCTTCCTCAACTGTCTTAAGTTTTGGTTTATCTTGCGCTGACCAATGTTACACTTATGTATGGTAAACTGACTCCTACCGGCGTGCATGCAGCATCATGCAAAAATAACGGTTTACAGTAACGGATGTGACTGTAAATGTGGTATTTATAATGACACGTGATGTGACTCGTTATAATTTTATGAAGCCTATATAACAGATTTGCACTGCACATGTTGCACTAAACTGTACTTATCCTTCTCTTGAAATATGATTGGAATCACTTTGAAATTCAACCATCATGGCGAACAGCGCGCATCTGATGTGTCTCAGCTGAAGAAAATAATCCATTATTTATCGGCTTTAATATATCGGCCTGAATTTCTTATTGGGACGATAACGATTACATAAAATTTTCCTTAAAAAAGCCAGTTTTAGAGTTTCTGATATAGGAAATATAATATATACTAACTCTATTACTGTCAGTGGCCTTGTTTCACTCTACTGTCATTCATAAATGTATCTCACATCTGTTAGCTCTGAGCCTCTTTTGTATTTTTGAGCATGTCTTTCTGTGTCCAGGCTCAGGCCCGTTTGCAGGAGTCCTCTCAGAAATTGGACCTTTTACGTTTGTCTCTGGAGCAGCGGCTTGGAGACCTTCCACATGACCATCCCAAACGAGCTGCCATTAAAGAGGAGCTGACAGTGGGGTCCTCGCCTGTCGTTGGGTTGCATAGAGATCGCCTGCGCTCTTCGTCTTCAGCGTCCTCTTCACTTTTCAAACCATCCAGCCTGACAGGTATTGACACAGTTGAAAGTTAGCAGGAAGGTTATGGTGTTAAGATGTCAAGATAAATATAGTTGTGATGCCACGATATGTAAATTAGTGAAAAGTGTCTTTACTTTTAGAGACTGAAGGCCCCGTTGTACTGCTTTCTGTACCATCAACAGCATATTAAAGGGTTAGTTCACCCAAAAATGAAACTTCTGTCATCAAGTACTCATATAAAGTTATCGTTATTTTTGTTTGTTTTTTGCACACAAAAAGTATTCTCGTCGCTTCATAAAATTAAGGTTGCACCACTGTAGTCACATGGACTATTTTAACGATGTCTTTTCTACCTTTCTGGGCCTTGAAGTTGCAATGATGTTGCTGCCTATGGCTGGTTCAGAAAGCTCTCAGATTTCATCAAAAATATCTTTGTTTGTGTTCTGAAGATGAACGGAGGTCTTATGGTTTTGAAACGACATGAGGGTGAGTAATTAATGACAGAAATTGAATTTTTGGGTGAACTAACCCAAATTAGTTGACTTGACTAACCCAGTGTCAAGGTCCATCACACTTTTGAATGTTTACCCTTTAACCAACTGCATCACAGTGTGGCATAGCAACTGCTCTGTCTTTGGCCAGAAGGCCCTCCTGATGAATAGTTATCACTTGTGTACAGTTACCCTCCATTTAAGATGTTAAATTTTGACACTGTCTGTAAATGGTGAGAAGGATCATCAAGGACCCCTCTGACTTCATCCATATTTATTAAGCACAACTTCTTTATATTTTTCCACAAAAATATTAAGAAGCACAGCTGTTTTCAACATTGATAATAAGAAATGTTACTTGAGCACCAAATCAGCATATTAAAATAATTTCTGAAGGACCATGTGACACTGAAGACTGGAGTAATGATGCTGAAAATTCATCTGTCATTACAGGAATAAATTGCATTTTAAAATACTGTATATTATAATAGAAAACCGTCATTCAAAATTATAATATTTCACAATATTGCTGTTACTGTATTATTAATAAAAATAAATGGAGCCTTGGTGTGCATAAGAGACTTGTTTAACTGTACTGGTCACTTTGCTCGGTCTGATATGGCTCTTATCCGACCTCTTATTACCCACTTACGCATAATTATATTTGCCATAGGGCTTGTATTTTATTCATATTTGCACTTCTGATTGGTATACTTGTACAAAGTACAAGTATAGTGGCAATGAAAGCTGAAATGAAATGAAAAGAATGTATACTAATCTTTGTTTTTGTGCAGGTTTTTTTTTTTTTATGTGTCATGTATACGTATGGCTGCTGTTTTGTGTAAAACCTGCATACATGTGTTTTCAGGGCGACTGGAGGTCAGGCTGATGGGTTGTCAGGACCTGCTGGAGTCAGTTCCAGGCCGTTGCCGGGTAAGCAACATGTCCTCTGCCCCTGGAAGTCCCTCTGAGTCCAAATCACTAAGGATGAGAACTGGTCTCTCCACCCGCAGCACCAACGGCAAGACCACCAAGACGGACGAGCTCTCATGTGAGTCTCTCAGGGGTTGCAGAGTGGAATATAATGGATTTCACTGTAAACTGTCTCGCTGTGGAGAGTGGCAGAAGGAATCTGTATTTTCCTACCTTATCCAATGTGTTTAAAATGGTTCAAATAAACAGACTGAATGGAATTTAATAGACATTTTTTTCACTTAGTCATTATAATTCAAATTACTTAATTTTTTATGTGACTTTTTAAATTATGTATTTTTTTTTCTTTAATTGTTTTCTTTCTTTTTCTTTCTTTTCTCTCAGCTGAGATCAGTGCTGTATTGAAGGTGGATAACAAGATAGTTGGTCGCACACATTGGCGGCCGCTGAGTAAGGAGGCTTGGAATCAGAGCTTTAGCATTGAACTCGAACGGGTCAGTGCCAACAAATTCTACTGCATATTTCATAGACATGTCTAGTAAATAAATAAGAGTTTTGAATTCAGATAAGGAGCTCACCCTTAATGGATATCACAATCTCAAACTCCTGGTCTGAGTGCTTTTACAGCTTGCAATTTATAACTGTCAGTCATCCAAGGCAACACTTGCCACATCTGTTTTATGGAAAGTGCCTGGGATGGCATTGGCTGAAGGCTTTTCCTCACCTTCATTAACGCAGCTTTTCTCCCAGAGTGCAATCAGCCGCCTCCAGAGTAATCCAAACTAATCCCGCAACATTACTGTAATCTTTTGCTCACCCCTTGGACACAAACACTCAGCCTGAATACTGGCCAAGTAAGCCTGCAGCTCTCTCCAAGCTGATTCAGCTGTTCTGGTGGAAAATGAGAACTTATTTCATTATTTCTGGATTACTGTTGCAGTTTTTCTCTTTCAAAGGCTGTGCTTCACATTTGTTTGATGAATGGGGAAGCTTGCTTGTACCTGTCTTTGAGGTTTTGATTGTTTTAGAAAAATATAACTTAGTGTCTGACTTCTCATCATGCATATTTTGATGAATCTCTGTGGGGGGAAAAACAGCTCAAACTGCTTTTTTTTTAATAGGAAAATACTTAAAGGGATAGTGTACCCAAAAATGAAAATTCTGTCATTTACTCATACTCAAGTTGTTCCAAATCTGTATGACTGACTTTCTTCTGCTGAACACAAAATAACATATTTTGAAGAATATGTTAAACCAAACAGTTGATGGGTCTCATTGACTTCCATAGTCCATCAACTGTTTGGTTACTGACATTTTTCAAAATATCTTTATGTTCAGCAGAAGAAAGAAATTTATACAGGTTTGGAACAACTTGAGGGTTAGTAAATGATGACATAATTTGTGGGTGAACTATCCCTTTAAAAGGCATGTTTCAGTTTTAATCAATTGTAATTGGCATAACTTTTATGTTGCCATGTCAGTGAACATACACTATCAATACCATTCAAAAGTTTGGGGGTCTGTGAGGATTTATTTATTTTTTTAATTCTTTTATTCAGCAAGTATTTATTGAATTGATCTACAGAGAACTACAACTACAGTTGATATCTGAGTGTGTGTGTGTGTGTGTGTTTTTTTTTCTTTTTCTCATGTGACCTTTGACCCCTGTAGTCTCGGGAGCTGGAGATTGCAGTGTACTGGCGAGACTGGAGGTCCCTGTGTGCCGTGAAGTTCCTACGTTTAGAAGACTTCCTAGACAACCAGCGACACAGCATGTGTCTTTATCTAGAGCCACAGGGCACACTGTTCACAGAGGTGAGAGAACCTCGCAACACCTTCATCCTAGTGCCAAATCATGCTAAAACACGGAGCCTAGTCTGGTACAGTTTAGAGCTTAATGCATTAACCTAATGCATATAGTCAGCTGTTTATTGTGCGGTTTGGTTTCAGGTGAGATTCATAAACCCTGTCATTGAGCGGCATCCTAAACTACAACGACAGAAACGGATTTTCCCAAAAGAAAAAGGTGTGCTTGACCTCACATTTTCTCCAGTATTGTCCTCATAAGTGATTGTCATAATCTCTCTGATTGTCATAATGCTTTCAAAACTGACATTATGGAGCTATTAACATGACATGTAGAGGCAGTGCTTGAAGCTCAGCGATTAAGATTGATGTTTCAGAGGAATGCGTCATTATTTGTATTCTAAATAGCCGATTTAATGCTTTTCTCAGGGAAAAATTTCCTGCGGGCAGCGCAAATGAATATGAACTTTGCCACTTGGGGGCGTCTAATGATGAGCGTGCTGCCCCCCTGCAACAGCACCATCACCGCCCTGAGCCCTCCACTGCCCGGCTCTGAACCCACGTCCCCTCCACCTCTGTTCACGCCCCCTTCCTCTGGGTGAGACTTGCGCAGGTGTCCCTGGGGTTTTGGTCGAGTCAGATTTGTTTGAGGAAATTATGTCCATTAATCAGTGTAGAAAGTGATTCTCTTTCTGCGTTGTGGCTGTTTATCACAGAGACTCAGCAGTTGTTAAACTGAATTTCAGCGAGGAGCGTCCCACCAAGCCCCCGCGCCTCCTCTTGGCAAAGGACCCTACAACTGACGAATCATTTTCTGGGGTACGTCTCGTGGACAAAGACTTGCTTTTAATTTGTAGTTCTATATTGCTCTTGTCAAGTTAAAGTTGTAATTGTGTTTTGGGACGTGTTTCCCAGACTTCTACCAGAGTGAATTCCTGTGAGGATCGGCAAGTTCTCAAAGGCAGACCTGTATCCCAGCCTACACCTCAGTAAGTCAATATTTTATTTATTAATGCTATTATTATTGCTCATATCTAAGATTAAGGAAGATTTTGGAAGATCCCTAACCTTAAGTCTTAAATTTCAACATGTAACCCCTCTCACATTATTGTCTCTTTCCCCAATTGCTCACTGTATGTTGTATATATCCTCTTTCTCAGGAGGAAAGAGGGGATGCAGATGGAGGACTTCAACTGCATTTCTGTTTTAGGAAGAGGGCACTTTGGAAAGGTAAAACTGCAGATGTCCTTCTGTACTGTAATCAGATGATTCTGGGGGGTGGCATTGACGCGATATCTTATTGTCTTTCATTGAAGGTCCTGCTGGCTGAGTTCAAGAGAACTGGGAATCTATATGCCATCAAAGCTCTGAAGAAAGGGGATGTTGTGACCCGGGATGAAGTGGACAGGTGAGGCTCTGTATCCCTGTGTCGGGAATGTCTTCCTGTGCAAATAGCACCATGAATAGCTTGTTTGCATATGACGTCACGTCACTGCGTTGCCATGGCGTGAAATGCAGATGGAGGGCAGGAAGTAATGTGCTACATTTAGGAAGCACTATAACAAACTCAAAATGGCTATGTTTTGCGTCGTTTATGGTTGCTCAAATCGATCAAACCGAGAAACCACGAGGAGTTTTTATCGTGTACCAAAAGTTGTTGTTCATAAGGGGGGAAAATGCAAGAAATTGACCAAAAAACGCCAGAAAAAATGGCTTGCAAACCTAAGCCTGCGGTCGGGAGGAGACGAATCGGAAAATGCCCGTGTGTGCAGTATTCACATGGGCGTCAGTTTGGTTTGAAATGTGCTGGGTACAATGACGCTTTATTTATTTTTTTCTCTTTCGTGCAGGTCATGTTTTGAAAGACTATGTCCTGTAGCTTACTAATGTAAATAAATAAAAAATGTATACAAAAATGTGATGATGTCCGACTCGTTTTGTGCATTAGACATATGATCCACTATTCTGCTTCATAAGTACCATGTTGACAATATGACATGACGTGGTTTAATGTTACAATGATTACCAAATTTCTCTCTCATATTGCTCCTCATAAAAAACTCGGACCAAATGTCAAATTATTATGGGTTAAGTTAAAAGTGGTGGGTACAAAATGACTCGTGACACAATCTGGTGGGTACTCGTCCCCACCGAAATCGACACCTATGAGTATTCACTTCGTCAAAGGCGAGTTAATACAACTTATGGGGCTATGTTTGTGTAACGTACCAGTTTCCGATTACAAAGTAATTGTTTCTTATTTTCTTTGAGTTTGTAAGTTACCCCTGTAACTGAAGACAAACATAATGTTACAGGCAAATCTTTCAATCAGTTGAAAAATCGCTCCTCTTCATAACGTAAGGTTCACGTCCAACATATGTTTCAATTTTTTGTCATATCTTTCTCTTGTAATAGCGTCTAAAAGTAGTACGTTCGGACTTTCCTCCATCTCGTCCATTCCGCTCTTCACTTCCTGCCCTCCATATGAATTTTGCGCGTCATCACAATCACGTGACTGCAAACCACCTATTGGATATGGTAATTTGTAGTCTTTTGAGATTTATTGTTCTAAGTTCTATACAAATAAATTTACATTTTTATTTTAAGTGGTATTTTATATTAGGTAATATTTTGTAACAAGAAAAAAAGGAAATGAAGCCTAAAAATATTTATTTATTTAATACAATGACAATAATTCTGGAAACTTCTTTAAGAGATTACCTTTTTTTATACTGTATAAATGGGTCTGTATACATGAAAATGCCTCTTATATTTTTAGGAAGGGGATGCTTGTAAGGGTATCATTATTTTGTAAGTTCTTGGAATTTAAATGTTTTAAAGCTCTGATTTAGTGGACACCTTAGCTGTATTCAGCTTGTATTATATTGTGAATTCATTTTTTTCTTTTTATAGTTTAATGTGTGAAAAGAGGATTTTTGAGACCATCAATGTGTCCCGTCATCCTTTCTTGGTCAACCTATATGGGTGTTTCCAGACACCTGACCATGTGTGCTTTGTGATGGAATATTCACCTGGAGGAGACCTGATGACGCACATCCACAATAACATCTTCTCTGAACGGCAGGCTAGGTAAACACACACATACATATGTTGGGTTTCCATGTTTTATGGGGACTTTCCTTAACCATAATGATTTTTACAAACTATATTCTATCCCCTAACCCTATCTCAGCCCTCACTCAACGTTCTGCATTTTTACATTTTTATAAAAACATAATTTAGTATGTTTAGTTTCTGCTATCACTTATCTTTGTGGGGACATTTGGTTACCAGGTACATTTGGTTACCTCTCCCCCCAACACAGACACCCACAGTGTGTTTTATTACAGAGCATTTTACATAAGTGCCACACTTGTTCACATGTTCTCGGAGTCAGACGCACACATTGAATATTTTTAGCATTGTTATTTTTAGCATTGACACGTTCATCTGTCTATGACTGTAAACTGAGGGGTTTTCTGGCAGGTTTTATTCTGCTTGTGTATTACTGGGCCTGGAGTTTCTGCACCAAAACCGGATTGTCTATAGGTAACTACACTATAGAGCTGGTAAGTCCCGCCCCTTCCGCTAACCCCACTGGACCTCTAGGTTGAAAAATGCAAGTGAATGGGAGAAAATAATTATTTTCTGATCCCGTTTGAATTGTGCCATGAATGTGAACGTATGTTGTCTGTGAATTTTTTATATAACTTTTCGTGTAAAGAATGCTACAATTTAGCGGGTAGAAGTTTGATACGGTTAGACTTTGTGTGAGAGCACTTTGTGGACTACAACTCTTCGCTGCTTTCGACGCTTTTGAAACGTCAACACCACTCGCACACGGACACTAGCTCACGGATCCCGCTAAACATGGCTGTGTCTTTGGTGCACTTCACCGCCTTCTTTCAGGGAGAGGACAAAATCGTTGAGGTTGGCGAAAAACACGGCTAAGTCAACTTTATGGGGTGACGTCACATAGGCGACATGTAGTCTTTGTCGTTATGTCTTTTCCACAACTGCTAGCCGAAGAATCATACCATATACTGTCAAACTTTTCTCCCATTCACTTGCATTGATGATTTTTCAACCTAGAGGTCCACTTGGGGTTTTACGGATGGGCGGGACTTACCAGCTCTATTACTTCTATTATTCAACAACTATTACTAAATTCCCATATTATATGCATATATGAAATAATAATGCATGTATGTTTTCTCTCTTTCCTTTTTGTAGGGACCTAAAGCTGGACAATCTGTTAATGGATTCTGATGGCTTTGTGAGAATTGCAGATTTTGGCCTTTGCAAAGAAGGTATATTTAAACAATACCATTTGTCCTGTGGAATTTTTCTTTGTTCATCTCAAATTACTATTTGAGCAGAGTCACCAAATTATTGCCTCCAATTAGGTATGGGACATGGCGATCGTACGTCAACCTTTTGTGGAACCCCAGAGTTCCTGGCCCCGGAGGTTTTGACGGACAGCACTTACACCCGCGCAGTGGACTGGTGGGGGTTGGGTGTGCTCATCTATGAGATGCTAGTGGGAGAGGTCAGTCCTGGTCCTCAGACTCACAATACAGCATCACTAACTCTTGGCCATGTGTTGTAATGTTGTTTATGTATTTAAAAAAAAAAATGTAATTAATGAAATTTATTCAGCAAGGGTACACTAAATTGCTCTAAAGTGAAACTAAAGACATTTTATAATGTTACCAAACATTTCTATTTCAAAGAAATGCTGTTCCTTTGAATATGTTTTCAACATTGATAATAATAAGAAATGTTTCTTGAGCATCAAAGCGGCAAATTAGAATGATTTCTGAAGAGACTGGAGCAATGATGCTGAAAATTCCTCTTTGCATCACAGGAATAAATTACACTGAAAAAAATAGAAACGTTTTTTTAAATTGCGATAATATTTCACAATAGTATGGTTTTGATTTCTGATCAAATAAATGCAGCCTTGGTGAGAAGAGACTTGTTTAAAAAAAAAAAAAAAACTTTGAGTTTAATCTTGTATCCTTTCTATTCCAGTCTCCATTCCCCGGTGATGATGAGGAAGAAGTGTTTGACAGCATAGTGAACGATGAAGTGCGCTACCCCAGGTTTTTGTCCCCGGAGTCGGTCTCTGTGGTCCAAAAGGTAACCGCTCATCCCTCTCGTGGAAGAACTGAAATTGAAATTCAGTCTCTGACTCTGTATCTTTTCATTGCAGTTGTTGCAGAAGAACCCTGAAAAACGTCTGGGAGCAGGAGACCAAGATGCCAATGAAGTGAAGAAACACAGGTTTTTCCAGGTGACAGTCACTAATAGTTTTGACTACCTTAGAGAAGCTTCTTTTTCTCTCTCGTTCTCTTTAAAAGGCCCGTTCCTCTCCACAGGGCATAGACTGGGAAGCCCTGTTGGCCAAAAGAGCCAAACCTCCTTTCCTGCCGTCAATTAAAGCACCAGCAGACGTCAGTAACTTTGACGAGGAGTTCACGCGCCTGAAGCCAGTCCTGACCCCTCCGCAGACTCCGTTCTTCCTCACCGCCGAGCAGCAGGAGTTCTTTGCAGACTTTGACTTCTCTGCTTTGCACTGACTTCCACTCGATTACACTCCGAAGGGGTTGTGACATATCAAATCTCTGCTTTCTTTTCTCTCTGTCTTGTTTATCCAATTATTCTCTCCCTTGAGTTATGCAGTCGAATCAAGTGAAGCTGGCCCCGTGTCACCCTTTAAAAGCTGCTGTATGCTTTTTCTGTGAAACTGGCTGCAAATGTGTGCTTAAACTCCAAAGACAGTCCAGACTGGACTTTAAAACCAAGAGGAAACCATGTGATCACCCCCGACCAAAACTTTGGCTACCACTGTGAGTAAGCTCAGACCTGCTCCGACCATCCCTGATATTTATACATGCAGTTCTAAACTTATATTAATGTTATTTTCGGGATGTTATACTGTTTATCGTGTGCAGATGTTTATTTTTAGTCAGCTGTTAAAATAGAGAGAAGTCTTCCTGTTACAATGAACTATGATGCCAAAATATACTTGCACTGTTTCCGAACAGATAATAATTGTCCGAACGCTGTGCCGTTTTTAAAGATTTCTGATGTAGTGCTGATCCGAGCGATACATCTTAAGCTCCTTAAGTTCCAGGCTCTAACTATGGGACTGTGTGCTCCGTGTTAGATCATGCAAATTCTTCCACGCTCAGTCTATGTGATGTATGTTCATGTTAAACCATCACATTTTGATCTCTGGTTGTCCCTAATCTGGATTTGATTTAGGATTGGTGCCCCAGATAAATGTTGCTTGTTGATTTTAGACCAGTTCTCAACTTTCCAAACCCAGGACTTCCAGACGTCTTGTGACTTTTTGGCTTTAAACAGACAAATGTAGGACTGTTGAATTAGACTAGGCATATTCTACTCGATGTCTTAGCATGATACGGTTAGCACATTCACTCACTAAGCTGATATTTAAACAGTCCAACTGTTTTGCTCTCTGCACCACGTATGATAGAAGCTGATTACGTTGTTCCTTATTTAACATGTTTGTCTAAATTTTACTTTTCTACATCAGGCCACCATTGCATCATTGTCAATGTGGTTTACTACTGATAGGTTACACTGTGAACAAAATGACACTAATGAAGGATAATAAAATATCTAAGTAAATGTAATTGAACGGGATGAATGTATTTTCTGAAATAAAATACAATGTGATCATGTTGTTCAGTTTATTGAATATTGACGTTTCAAAATATTACAGAGGAACAAAAAAATTGCATAACTTTGATCAAAACGGCACAAATCATTCATGAAATCTCAGCATAACATTAATGTTAAGAACACTCGAGTGCAAAGTAACGTTTTAAAGAAACTGAAATCAAGTAAAAGAAAAAACAATTATTGCTTTTTATGCCTCTATATTATGCAGAGAAATTTCGAACTAATGTTTGTTAAGAAAACAATTCATTATACTGCATTTATCAACCAAACATATTACTGGACCGGAATCTAACAGTCAAAGGAGTGTCACGTTCACCTACATATTCCTCTTTAAGCTGCTGACGTGTAATAAGAAATACCCTGTTTATATAAAAATAAAGTTTTTCAGAAAAAAAAATTCTGTAATGTTGAACTGTACTGCACTGATTATGTTTGTATTCTAAATTTGTCTTCTAATATGTTAACTTCTCATGTTTTATGTATAGATTGTCAAGATAAACCAGTACAATTAATATGATAAAATCACATTACAAGCATATTGAAATTTCACCACTGATAAATAAAGTGCTATAGGAAATTATTTCATATGAACTTATTACCCTGTCTAAAAATTGATCTTAAATGGGGTCAATTCCCCCCTCCCCCTCCAAAAAAACATGTAAAAATATGTATATACAATATACAACTGACTGTATTTCACAAGTTCAATAATTGCACAAAAATCATTGCTGATGTAAGAATACAACATTTGCTGCAGCTATAAAATAAGCTGGCAGACTGTCTAGTTAAGTTACTTTTGTCCAACAGCTTGTTAGTACCATGAAAGATATTATTTGAGCAGAGCCAAGATAATAATTAATAAGCATATAAAATTGTAATCTAATCTCATATTGCATTAATGGGAAACCACAATCCAGCTCAAATGCTGTTGTGATTTTGTGCTTTTTGTTCTGCGTTTGCTAATAAAATGTGCAAAATCCGCACAGACGAATCGTCAAAGTTATATCTGGGCAAAGTATTCACAAAACACTTTTATAGAAATGGTCTTCATTCCAACCTATTTGATAACAAGAAGTTCATGCATTTAAGAAAGAATCACTTTCAAAATGGAATGGGTCATTCACAAGGAAGAAGTAGATTATATGTAGTAGCAGATGCAGTTTGGAGCAATTCCCACCAAAACATCAACTTCCATTTAATGGGTTATTTGTCACGGCAGTCATGACTCTCAGGGAATTAAATGGGATCGTTGCCTTGCTTGAAATACACATGCTCCCAAACCACTGGTTCCCAAACGCAGAAGAAGCCCCAGAGATTGCGCAGGGTTCCGCGGTCAAAAGGGTTTTCGTCTACTCCGCAGTGCTTGAGGTAAGAGATTCGGTGTCGAGACATGAACTCCCATGTGGTGGTACTTAGGGACACCAGGTACAGGTGAGAGCCCAGGAGGAGAAGCACGGTCAGGGATAGGACCGCCACCACCGCTGCTGCTCCCAAGAGCACACCGTTGGTCCTCAACCACAGCTGCCAGGTGGGAGCGTGACTGAAGCCGGACCTGTACAAGATTTAAAGGGGTCCTTTTATGCTTTTTTTTTTACATTTTCAACTTTCTTTAGTGTGTAATGTTGCTGTTTGAGTATAAAAAAGGTCTGTGAAGTTACAAAGCACAAAGTCCACTCTAAAGGGAGTTCTTCCCTATATCAGTAAGAACTGTTTCTGAACTCGTTGAAAACCCATGATTGTAGTCTTGAGTTTTCTTCAAGAAACGTACACGTCATAATATTCCTCATTTAAATAATTCCTGCCCAAGGCATACACAAAAAGAAAAGGAAGGCATGTCCCAATTTGAGTTGCGTTAGTAAGCGTGACAATTCCTAACACATGTTTGAAGCGGTTGACTAATCACAAAACACTGGTCCAGCTGACCAATCAGAGCACATTCAGCTTTTTGGAAGGAGGGGCTTAATAGTGACAGGAACTAAACAGTGTTACTGAAAGATTAGGAGAAGAGGTGCTGCAATAATGTAAAATATGTGATAAATAATGATTTTTTTTTTTTTTGTGGAAACTTTAAGAAGGAAAACCTATTCTAGTAGACCTGTTCTAAAAAAAGACTGAAAAAGGGCATAATAGGACCCCTTTAATGGTAAACTCAGAACTCTTCTTTTCTGGATGCTTTAATTTTGATGAAATGGTTTGAGAACACCTTTTAGATTTGAAAAGGTATGGAAACTAATACATTATTTAGGACTATTGTCCATTAGCAGTTCTGGACATCCCATGCATGATATATAAAGCCAATTCACACCGCCCCGACAGACGCCGACCAACGCAGACAATCACCAGATTACAGTACGCCACTTCTCAGACATTTTACGACCAGACAAACTCCAACAGGGGTAACACACTGAACCGACAAAAGCCAATGAAGTGTCTGTTGCTGTTGGTCTGCGTCTGTCGGCGCAGTGTGAATTGGCCTCAGGTATTACTCACCAGGCCATGTACAGTCCCCACAGTAAGACAACAAGCTGGACAGCCAGATAAAGCACAAACCAGCGGTGGTTTCTCTCCCCAACGCAGTTCTCTATCCAGGGGCAGTGGTGATCGTAGCGCCGCACACAGTGCTGACACGTCTGACAGTGTTTGGATCTCATGGGTTGCTATGTCAAAGTGTGCATTCATTTTTAGAATGGATACATTGTTATAAATGAACAAATATGTTTTTCCTATGCATGAATACATAAGGTTATTATAATAAACCAAAAAGAAAATGACAAAAACTTAATTTAAATAACATTTTCATGGCTCTGAAACAAAACAGAATAAAAAATTATTGTACATAATATTTAGTTTGTGTTGCATCTTGTCCTTAAACCTTTGAATTAATATTATAAAAAGCTCTTTATTTATGTATATAGTACACGTTTAATAAGTGACAGCGCACCTGTACCAGGCAGTGTCCACAGCGCCGCAGCCGTATGGACTTGGAAGTGTGTGGAATCATATCCTGCGTTTCTTCTGCAATACCAAGTGTGAACTGAAATACAGTCAAATGGTGCATTTTTATTGCTGAAAAAATCTGATGACTGTGTAGAGGAGGTAAACTTCACTCTGAAGACTGGTAAACTTTATGAGGCCTTTATTTCTATTCAGGGTTTCCTAAACTGGGGTTTGTAAACGCCTGAGGATTCAAAACAGAAACGCAGGGGGCTTGTGAATAGATGCAGCTAATAAATCCAGTTTTAAAAAGAAGAAATATTTGATTTGTTTACCTGAATGTCATGTGATCATTAAAGGCACAATATGTAATAATTTTGTATCAAAATATCCAAAAACCATTTGCACAGTGTTATATTTCTTTCAATTGTGTACTTATATTATCGCAAATGTTTCCAAGAATTTGTAAATTCAGAGAAATTCACAATTTTAAATAGTGCCCATCCCTTGTCACTTGTCGCCTGTCAGTGACGTAATATCCGCATTATCCCTGGTTTGTACCGCAATAGTAACCATGGCGACAGATGTGGACAATTGCGTAATGTTTAGTGGCACGCTGTTGTTGTTTCGTTCAAACATTATGGATCATGGCAAGCAGACTTTGGGACAAAGGGATAACTAAAACGAGGGTCAATATCGGCGTGCCGTTTTCGAGATGCCGAGAGCTTCGCGTCAAACTTCGACTTCACAGGGATGCCGCTTTTGCATGTACTTTATTAGACAGGTGAGCAAATGTACATAAAACAAATCTATGTTATATGGCTCAACATGATGAAATGTTGAATATGAATATGATCAGAATGTTATTCTAATGTTGATCTAGCTTACTGTTAGTCTCATACAGCCAACAAACTAACACATAGAATAACATAACTTTCAACACACTCAAATGTTGTTTAGTATGATAGTGTAACGTTAGACCAAGTGAAACAACGCTGTATTACCTCACAAGTGTAATTCATCAAATAAACTGACGTGTGTGAGTAGTAATTCAGCACTGGCGGGTAGGCTACGTTAGCTCGGTAGAATTAAATGTCCTTATTCCTTTATAAATCGCTGATATCTGTCTCTCATTAGCAATCGCGCCCTGCTTCATACCACTGTCATTTAAAAAAAAAACATGAATGTTTTCACTCATCCATAAACATTATTAGATCCATCAGCATGACGACAAGTCCCATCGTTCCCCTTATGCGTCATCAATCTATGCCTTTGTTATTGTAAGAGGTTAGCGACCCCTAGCGGCGAAAATAATTACATATTGTAGCTTTAACCGACATATTATTAAATTATTATAATATTAACTTAAAATTGCAGGGGGTACTTCAAGTAAATACTTCAGGTCGCAGGAGTTTGGATGACCAAAAAATTTGAGAATCCTTATATTAACTGACCTGCAAGTCACAGTCATCAGACAAGACAAAACCAGGATCCATGAGAGAAACCGCAAAGTACAGCAACACGGACACCAGGACCAGCACCACAAAGAGAACCGGCAGTGTGAGCTCTCCCGTCTCCTCTTGTTTGCGCAGGTCTGTGTGGAAGAGTAGAATAGAGCATAGTGGAAAGGAGTACAGTAGTGAAGTAGAATACAACATAGTGGAGTAGGACAGAGTGAAGGAAATTACAGAATAGAGCATAATAGAGAGAAACAGAGTAGAATTGTGCAGAACTGTGGAATCCCATTTACACCACATAAAATCAACAAAACTGGCACACAAAGTTGAAATAAAGTTGACATACCAAAGGCTGGAACACTATACATCATACTCTTGCCAATTTTGTAAATAGTTACAGAGAAAAAATGACTGAAGATCACACTTACAGACTTCCAAATCCAAACACAACAGACATGTGCTTTATTAAATCTAAATCTGTTAACTCTGATATCCCAAAACCTGCAGGCTAGCTTTTACTTTCAGCAATTAGCAATAGTTGTATACTGTATTCCAGCCATTAGTAATTCATGAGATAAAAAGTTTCAATTGTGAGCTAAGTTATAATTATGACAAAAGTCTAAGTTTTATGTAGCCTAGTAATTATTCTAAGTGTGACTTAATCTTATAATTATGACTTAGTGTGTCAAAATTTCAACTTTTTATCTCATAATTACAATTTAGTATCTCATAATTTTGATCTACCTCATTATTGCTACTTAGTTCCGACATCTTAATCACATCATGAGTATCACATTATTTTGAGACATGTTGAGTCATGAGTTTTCGTCTCATAATTTTGACTTTTATATCACAATAAATTTGTATATGATAGTTTTGACTTTTTGTCATAGCAGAAAATATAATGTAACAGAGTGTGCTAGAGTATAATAGTTAGGGATCATGTAACGTTAAACGCAGTGATGCAGATACCGGTGTGCAGTAGCATTATGTACATTATAGGCATAACATAACACGTGACGTCTTATAGATGAGGCGGATACACTCACAGTACAATCAGCATCTATTAAGAGCACTCACCTGTGTCGTGGAGGAAGAGAATCAACGTTATAACCCATGTCAAAATGACATGAGCGGTCCTCACCAGGAATCCTGATCCGAACACATTTTTGAACATCCTAGCATACTTCTATATACACCTAAGCATGCATCTGCTGTGTGCTCGTACTGAAGTCCATCTTATTCTCAGACTCACAGACCTCTATATAGACAGCTAGCTGTGTTAGCCAGCTCATAAGAAACCCAGTTACATTCCAGCTGTCAAGTGAGCTCCTACGCTAAATTCCAGAACAAGGACCATTTGAACCAGAATATTTCACCCTAGCGTGGGGTCTGTATGCTGAACATCTAACGCTGCTGCTGGCTATAGCTCTGTAATGCAACAGTAGCGCGGTACTTCATTTAGATACTGTGTTTCTCTCGCTCTAATAAGCTTGTTGATGCCGTTCCGTTCCGCTGCTTAGACGTGAATCGGGTAGATGTCGCGCTTCCTATTGGTCAGCTGTGGTCATGTGACGTCTCGGCTTGAAACTGGGATGCAAAGGCAAAGCCGAGGGAGAAGGAAACACATTCTCTTAACTGTAAGTTGGATAAGTGTGATTTTATTGCTGTTGTAAAGTTGTATCAAACGAAAGGCATTACAAACTAACAAAAATATTACATTGTATTTTATAATCATTTTTATTTTATTATCATGAGTAAATTCTACTCTAACCTTTTGAAGAATTTCAGTAATGTGCTTTTAAAATGTCTATTCATCAAAATATCCTGGGGAAAAAAGTATCATGGTTTCAAAAAATTGCAGAACAACTGTTTTTGAAATTGAAGACTGGAAAGAGAAAAAAAGTATTTCACAAAATTACTGACTTTTTTATTATTATTTGTAAACATCCCTTTGATTTCCTAACAAAATTTGCCTAAACATGATAGGATCCTCAGTTGAAATTTGGAAACACTATGTAGTTTGCACAAGGTTCTTGGCTTCATTCTCATCAAGTAGAAAAGGGGACTTCAAGTTCTTCTGTTCAAGGAAACGTTCCAGACCCTGTAAAACACAGCAGTTAAAATGTATCCATCCTATATTGAGATATACTGAGGGTAAGAAATTAATGAAAAAAAGAGAGAAAGTGATGGAGTGCCACAGCTGTCTCTTTTGCTCTCCTGAGAACAGGAACACTACTCTGACATCATTCGCTCTGTTTCACATCATGCTCCATATGTTCACACTGGCTTGTTATCCTTTTTTTCACTCTGTGCCTCAGGGCCAATCTTGCCTCTTTTTGCACCAACTCTAACATTTTGTAACTGAATGACTTTCGAGCTAAATATGTTAACCTGAGATCCAATAACTGGACTGTTTTATCAGTATTAGCAAAAGCTCCGTATTGTCATAAAAGTAGTAAGTCCATTTTTACCTCGCCAAAGTATGATACAAGTGGAGAGATTTCGCAAATTGCTGGGGGGTCTTCATTCTGTGCCATACTGCAAAAGAAAGAGTAGACCAAGTCAGCCACTGTAAACCACGTGCCCTGCTGTCCATTTTAGGAACTGCCTCAAAATAGTTCATTTTCCTTATGAACGGGCATATTCCTTTCAGGTTAAACCATTTGGAAGGTATTGGATTCATAACGAGAATTTTTAGATTTTTTGAAATTTCTAGAATTATAATACTTCAGGAAATTTACATTAAAAAGAATGGTTGACCCAAAAATGTTAATTCTGTCATCATTTACTCACACTCAAGTTCCAAACTGGCTGAACACAAAATAAGATAATATTGAAGACTGTCTGTAACCAAATAATTGATGGGCCCCGTTGACTTCCATAGTATTTTTTCCCCACACTATGGAAGTCAATGGGGCCCATTAACTGTTTGGTTAACCATATTCTTCAAAATATATTTTGAGTCCAGAAACTTGAGGGTGAGTAAAGGATCACAGAATTTTCATTCTTGGGTGAACTATCCCTCTTAAAGGAAAAGGATTTTTTTTTTGTGGACAAATTATGACATTTACATTAAAGAAATAGTTAAAGGTGGTATCAGCGATTTCAGGCCCAAACATAAATGATCACATTCATCTAATATTTCGCTAGCTGCACGCCCCATAAGCATGCTGTCAAAAAAACGCGTCTCTCTAGGTAGCCTAGGCTCTGAGATCTGCACACAAAAACAGTTGGTATCAACATCACTCAAAACCAAAATAAATAGTGTTCCAACCAATCATCGACAGGGGCGGGTGTTGTGAGGTTTTGCGCTCGTGCACGGCTGCCTGCGGCTGCACGCGAAAACCTCACAACACCCGCCCCTGTCGGTGATTGGTTGGAACACTATTTGTTTGGGTTTTGATTATTTGGCCAAACAGACTGAAAACAGCTGTTTTTGTGTGCAGATCTCAGAGCCTAGGCTACCTAGAGAGACGCGGTTTTTTGACAGCATGCTTATGGGGCGTGCAGCTAGCGAAATATTAGATGAATGTAATCATTTATGTTTGGGCCTGAAATCGCTGATACCACCTTTAACTAAAAAATGACAATTGTGTCATCAGTTACTCCCTCTTCTCATGTTGTTCCAAACCCATAACACTTTCGTTCATCATCACAGAGGTGGACAAAGTACACAACTTCCTTACTTGAGTGAAAGTACAGATACTACTGGTCAAATATTACTCCGTTACAAGTAAAAGTTGTAAAGACCGATTATTACTTAAGTAAAAGTACAGAAGTACTCGTTTTTAAAAGTACTTAAGTATCAAAAGTAAAAAGTAAGTGTCAATGCATTGTTTTATTATTGTTGCACTGTTGAATGTAATACTTACAGTACCTTATGCCTCTGAATCTATGCCTGCCTACCCTCATATCAATATCACATTTATTTCTAGAACACAGTTCCAGTAGTGGGATTGAATATGAGATTGAATAAGTGCACTCAATAACGTCTACAATGGTTTCGGACACCCAAATGGCTGTTCCCTCAAATAATGCCCTTGCCTTAGTTTTTTGGCTTTGACGTCAACCCGACTTTCATTTCCAACCAAAATCCAACGTCTGTCCGACGTCGGGTTTTGACGTCAACCCGACTTTCATTTCCAAACCAAAATCATCCCCTGACTGATGTTACTACTTTCTACTCAAGGACCTTGACAGAAATGTAGTGGAGTAAAAAGTATGATATTTGTCTTTCAAATGTAGTGAAGTTAAAGTAAAAAGTTTCCAGAAAAGATAATACTCAAGTAAAGTACAGATACTCAAAAAGTGTACTTAAGTACAGTACTCAAGTAAATGTACTTTGTTACTGTCCACCTCTGCATCATCAAAACACCAATGAAGACGTTTTTAATGAAATCTGAAAGATTTCCGTCCCTCCATTGAAAGTCTACTTACCAAAATTCTGATGCTTCAAAACATCCATGAATAGATAGTAAAAAATAAATCCATATGAATTGAGTGGTTTAATCCAAGTCTTCTGAAGAGACATGTTTGTTCTATATATATGTATATAATAATCAATGTACAAAAAGCCTAAATTCAATCGGTTGAATTCACTGAGATCATGTCTCTTCAGAAGCCTTGAATTAAACTCGTTTCATGTGGATTTCTGAACGTTTTGAACGGTCATAGTTTGGGGTAAATAGACTTACAATGGAGTGACAGAAATCTCTTAGATTTCATTAAAAAAGATCTTCATTTGTGTTCCAAGATGAACAAAGGTCTTATAGGTTTGGAATGACATGCAACTGACAAAGTGATGACATAATTTTCATTTTTGGGTGAACTATCCCTCTGAGTAATTTTGAGGACGCTATCCAAAACAAACTTTGGTAAAAAGGTGCCTTATTTACTTAAGTAAATGACTTAATATTTTCTTATTTTATGAAGGGAGTTTGTGTTATCACCTGTGTTTTGAGGGGATGGGTTTATCTTGTTCATCCAGGAAGCTTGCACCAGCTGCCAGGGCCCAGCGGTAATGTTGCGCTAACAAGGATCGGCGTACTGTAGTTGGTGTATCCAGAGGAGCCCCATCAGCATTTTTCAGGGGTGAGAATTCCTCTTCTCTCAACACCTCAAAAGCGACAAATTTCCTGCAAGAAGAGACTATGATAAGGAAGATGGCAATTTCCGAACTTGCCAAAATTAACACCAGCAGTAAACACACTTTGAGAACTGAAAGACGTCAAAGACAAATTTCTCCATTTTGATGCCATTGGGTTTGGTTGGTTTCACCAGGTTTCCCTCTCCATCCACAAATGCCACTTTTTTGATTGCCACATGCTGCTTCAGCTGACACTCAAACTTTCTGCGAGGAAAAAGCATTGAAATAGGAAATATTTTGTACAAAGGGCTTTGTTTGCAGAATAATCAGAGATAATACGTTGCAAATTGTTTAAAATGCTTGTATTCTGAGAGCATGTGCTTTTTGGGATTAACCTCAAAATTGACTATGCAAACAGTTACATCTGGGATGTATTAGGATATATTAGGTGTCCCTTTACAGGTATAACTAATCTTGTACCTGTACATTGACAAAAGTCGATAAAAGTTTTCTTGAAATTGCACTTCCTACTTCTTGTTATTATAATAATACAGTATAACAAAACATTATAATTTATTATATTATAGCAAAAAAAGCCATTTATGGACAATGGTTGACTTTACACATAAAAAACACTTTACACAGTGTCGATGACATACTCAGCCACTTCCTTTAAGAAACCTCTTGTAAAAAAGTGGTTGCAGATGTTCCCAGCACTGAACAGAAGCTCTCCTCCTGGGCCTCGCAGCTCTGAGGTCTCTGGTTGGATCTCACTGTACTCAATCACCTGATACAGACCGTCCACACGACAAACCACTCCAACAGGCTCTGCAGGATAGGCCTTATCCACCACCTGACCAGAAAAAAAGGTGAACATAGCTAACTGGATGCAAAAACAATAAATAAAAAGAAACTAATAATGGTAAAAACGAAAAAAAAAAAGGATGGTATCTAATTCAGTCCTACAAGCAGTATATTTTTACCTTGGCACCACAGTCTGCTCCTTTGTTTACACAAAAGCCAATAAAGACGGGGTCTGCCAGCTTCACCAAGATGTTGTCTACACAGTACACGTGAAGATACTCCACACCCCTTCTTTCCATGTCCTCTAAAATCTTGTTGTCCACTAGGGCACGATAGAGGCCGCCGTTTCCATCTGAAGTGGACAAGAAAAATATCATTTTATTTAAATGTATTTTTATTTTATTCATTGAACTACCTATTACTAATATAAAAAAAAACTAATAAATAACATACAAAATTAGTATTCCTTCTGAAGCCAAACAATTTTTCTCTGACCTGGCGCCATGGCTATTTTGCTTTTCTTCTCCAGGATGATCTTTCCATCAAAGCCAACTGCTGGTATCATCCTTTGCTCAAACATGACCACATTGGATGGACATAGACCGAAATATTCATTGTCTTTGAAGAAGTTTTCTGTGGGTCCCAGGGTGAATTCACTGGTCATTATGTACCTAAACACACATCATTTAAAAACAATTCAATACATGTTCTTCTGTTATTTGGAGGCTGTTTATGGATAAATGCATTAGGGTTTCTTCAACTACAAGCACTGTCCCAGGGGTAACAGATCTTTCTTTTTATAAAATAGTTTTTTTTTTTTTTTTTTACCATGTCAACATTATTTTACCCATTTCCCAGACCCAGACTTTCAAATATCAAAACCCAACATATAAATATTATTATTTATTAATCATTTCCACCATAAAATTATGTTAAACACTATACATAATTTGCACAATGTGGTGGAAATGACATTTACTGGTCCGGAAAAATGACCAAAATTACATCCACGGGCCAAAAGTGTTTATAGTTGCAAAACACCCACATGTGAACTGCAACTAAAAGAACCATACCATGGTACTGTGCATTTACAACCATGCTTCACTTTGGCCAGGTCTTGCACCTTCTGGATACGCTCAGCCTGGAGCTGGTACAGGGTTTTCCCACTTGGAAGTCCAACATTGTACATGCCCTTAGGATATGACACTCCAAGTCGAGTCCCTTGACCACCAGCTAACAGCAAAACAGCCACTCTGCCCCGTGAAATCTGCAATAACCCTGAAGAAAGAAGTCTTTTACATAGTGTGCATTAAACGCCTTGCTACTTTTGAACACATTGCAGCAGTATTGTACATTCTATTGAACGTTAGAGTCCAAACGAGCTCTTGTACCTTCATCACCCCACATCTGAAGTGTTTCTTTGTCACTTTTACGCACACTTCCAATGAACTCTGGAGGAACGGGCTCCATCCGCTCGTCTAGCCGACCATCAGCACTCGAGTGTCGGCTTGCAGCCGCTGCAGCCGCTCGGCAATGCTCGAGTAACTCTTCGGGCTGAAGCTGAGATATCTCCTCCAGAATTGTATCCCTTTCTTCCGCACAAAGTTCAGCCCAAAACTGTAAAACATGACCCTGCCCTGCAGTTTCTAACCTCGCTTTAGCTTCCTCGAATGACAACATTATCTCTACAAGAAGAAACACATTAATGATATGACAACAATCGCCCAGTCGAGTCTCGTATGAGTCCGGATCCTGTTTTCACTGCCTGCAACTCGTGACCAGTGAACATTATTGCTGGAGTGGCATATACTAGTTGCAATAACAGAAAACCAGTCAAGGAATAAGTTTGGGAACTCCCTTTATGCACATAGTGGCTGACTGTCTTAAAACCTAGTAGGCTGCCTAGCTCTTTACTCGCAGCTCGAGTCAGTTTAGATATCAAAGTGAATCAGAGCTGCGTTGACTCGGAACGTCCCAAATGCTGTCTAGGTAGGCAGCTCAGCAGGTTTCGAAACACATCCAGTATTTACTCCAGAACTGTGGATGAATGACTTCCTCAGAGAGCAAACCGCTGTCATGTGATTAGTCCTGCGCTAGTCTGCTGAGTCGCTCTTCCTCTTTTTTTGTCATTCATTTCAAATATTACCACATTAACCCTGTAGAAAACAAAATGAACTAAAATTGACTAGAATAAAGAATAAAGTCTCATTTGGAAGAGCAAAGTAACCAATATGGTGTGGAATCCGACCCTCCATAAACAGAATCAAGAATAACTTTATTTAACCGGTATTGTACAAACATAAATATTTCCGCTCTACATTCAGTTTATGCATTTTACAGAGGACAGTTTATTTTCCTTTATTGTCCAGTAAACATTCTTGCATTGATTTGCACATCTCAGCATCAACTAAAACTTCACAGATGTGTCATCACATCTAGAAATGTTTAGATATGTTTTGCAGAACAGATATTTGGATATTTCATTAGCATGTATGTTTATGATATTCAGGGGACCCCAGCAACAGAACATTTTGATATACACGGCAAACACTGTGCATTCACAGCACTCACAGAAGCCGTAACACGGCTACCAAAACAGCCGAACAGTAAGGCAATAGATTACAGGCAGTCTCAGAGCGGCATTCCTTGATTGTGTTGAACGCCACAAACAAACAGAAATCTAAAGCCTTCAGTCTCAGGACTACTACACAAGTTCAGAGCAGTCCAAAGATTTCTCCTGTGAAAGGTGCAAAATGCAAAACAAACAAAAAAAATAGAAAGCTGCATTCATTATGAGGCAGGCTCAAATACAGCTTTTAAAGCCCTGTAAAGACTCCACAGTGCAATTTGTGCATATTCAGACAAGACACACACATACATGCATTACAAAGAATGAATTGATTCAAAGGGAATTGGGCCACAGCTGAGTTCAGTTCAACTACCATCAGGACACAGAAGGGTATTTGCTATTTTTTCAGTCATGTATTTAAGCTTGAAAAAGGCAAACTGTTAGGCCTGCACAAAGTCATTCATACAAGTTATATATATTTATATGCAGATATCAGTTCAAGAGCTCAATGGAGACGAGACTCAGGAGGCACATCTGCACAGGAGTATTGTAGACCACTAAATTCTCCCTGAGAATCAAATCATTAGAAAAATATTTCAGTCATTAACACCATCTCCCTACATCTCCCCCAGAGTCTAAAAGCAGCTTTATTTTATGTATAATTAAGGCAACTATATTAATACTAAAGTTTTGTAGAGCAACAAAGGGCAAAACCCCGTTGAACTGGAGACATTTTTGGGCTTCACATGCAATAGCTTTAAGTGCAACTTATTTTTTCCTTGTCAAAAAAAACAAAACAAAACATTGGGGTGCCTATCCTGACAAATGTCATATCCAAATATACAAGATATTTGCTGACTGCTGCAGAGTAGATACATTAGCAACTACATTTTTCAACTTAAACCTCTTTAGTGTTTTCTTTACAAAAACTTCAACTTTCCCCCCCAACCTGATACAAACATTAAACATAAATGCTGAAAAATAATATATTTACTTAAATCACAACCACCACAACTACTGAATATCATTCCATTATAAATCCTCCTAAAATTCAAGTCTGGTTTATTTTTTATTAAAATAAAGTGCTTAAATATGTTCCTTGACTAGAGTGTTATAGTTCTGTTTGAAATGTTTGCAAACTAATACTGGTGAGAAGTTATATTTACATTGCAGTTGAGCAGATCATTTATCAGTTAATTATCCAGGATTGTTTTAATGTAAAAACAAATCAAATAATAGCATTGCTTTCTCCAACTTAAGACCATACAGTGTCTACCTAGACATGGAACTCAACCCACCACATTTAAACTGGTGCTGAATTCTCAAACCCAGGTCATTTTATTCTCAAACTGACCCAGTGTTGAAACTTTTTTCTTAACGCTTGATTAGCTGCCAATCACCATTAGGAGTGTGTGCACATGTCTAGTATTCTTAATTTCAAGGACTCTATTTTTTTTTTTTTAAATAGTAACTTTCAATGAATGTTGTAAACAACATTTAAAAAACAACAACAATGAAAAGCCCTCAACAATATTATTTGGACCATTTGATGAACAAGACATATGTTTCAAATATTTCCCTTGTTACACTTGTAACTTTTAAGATGTCAAAACTGGCATGTCAGTTAACGTAATAATACAAGTAATAAATTATGTGAGCGAAATGCAAGCATATGAAAGTGTGATTGAAAATGGGAGCCTTGCCCTGTCAGCCCTTTATTACAGAACACTGCCATCCAGTGGATGAATGAGTCAGTGATCTGAAAGGGCAGCATCAGGATTACTAGCATCATATCTGCCAAAGCATTTAGCACATTCAGTTCCAGTTGTGCAGTTTAAATGAATAAGTTAATGGATGAAATATTATTTTCTTAGAGAAAAGTTGCATATACTAAATGCTTTAGTAAATCTGGCTCTTTCAATCCATCAGGTGTCTGGCCCTTCCTTTCCAAAAAGCATATCTTGCATATTATTGGTCCCAACTATAACTACCACAACCTGGTGACCTCACATGACCTCAGGATTGGAATAAGGGAGTGTTGGGATCCAATACAGATGCCATTTTGAGGTGCTCACATTTTACTTGCAGCTAGGATTGTTTGTTTGCCCAGTTCTAATATATTCCAGTTACTCTTACATTCACAGATCAAACGTCAGGTCTCTTCTTCCGATCATGCAAGCTCTTTCTTGGCCAAGTGTTGCTACACTTCCCCTTGAGTGCAAACCGGCCCTCTAGGACGATCTCTTTCACTGGTCCAAAAGAAAAGTTGAGAGGAAAAACAAAAGCCATTAAGGATTTAACAGTCTTTGGCTTCCCCTCACCGGGATTGGACGCCAAGTGTGATCTTTAGGTTCTCATAAACCACGTAGCTGATGCTAACAGCAGGGATGACCTTCATAAAGTTGGGTGCCAAGCCTCTATAGAGTCCAATTGCACCCTCTGTCCGTACAATGTGTCTGAAGAGACCGGTCATGGTCATCTGAGGGCTGCCTTCCTGAGAAGCCGCTAATAGATGGAGAAGAGAACAAAACGCAAGTGAAAATAAATCCATTAGACTGTGACAGAGAAACAATTATAGTTTACTTTGTGAATGATAATAGTAGTAAAGAATCAAGCCTTGTAATGATGTATTTGAGAGGTTAAAGACTTACCTTGACCCTGCATACGTGTCCTCACTAAGGCTAATGGGTAGCTCGCTAACTGTCCACAAGTACTAGACATTGTACCACAGGCTAGCAGCACAAACACACCCGGATTGACGCTGTCCGTAGCAAACCTCTGCAGCCACGAGTTCTTTAGTGTCTACAGATAAAAAAAAAGAATAGTATTTACAATATAAATTAATCATAAAATAATTATTATATGACATACATTTTAATAAATAAAATATAAAACATTAAATATAAAATATATATTAAAATAAATAAACGCATGCCGCCCGGAGTTGTTTTAGCATTATTTATTGCAACCACAAGTCCTTTAGAGTCTACAGATAAAAAATAAATAAATAATATTTACAATATAAATGAATAATAAAATAATTATAATTACAAAACACATACTTTTTATTAAATAAAACATAAAATATATGAAACATAGAAGGTAAACCTTAGAAGGTAAAAAAAAAAAATAAAAAAAAATAAACAAATGTAGCCCAGTGTTATTTTAATATTATTTATTTGCCATTATAGTATTTGTTAATATTTTGAATAAGCTTTTATTTTTATATTTTCAGATTTAATTTTAGTGCTTTTTCAATTTTATTAGTCATATATATAAGCCATACATCGTTTCGTACAACCTTTTTAATAGTTTTAGTTAACAACAACAACACTGATAAAAAATATATATATAGTCCTTTTTTTTTTACTGTGTAAAAACCTACCTCATAAACAGCCAGGTCTATTCCAGCATAAGGGATGATACCCAGCATATTGGGAACATAACCCTTGTAGAAGGCCGTGAGACCCTCCTTCCTAAATATATATTTAGCACAGTCCGCGATACCAGAGTACTGACCCGTCCTTCCCAGGGCAAGACGAGTCTTTAAAACCTTTAAAAACACACAAAAGTGTTTTTGTTAAAACTCCAAGAGATCTGAAAAAGCAGTACTTTGTTTGGTGTAGAAAGACATCACCAAAACTTGATATAGTTTCAGATTCTGAGATGGCAGTTATTTCTTAAAAACTGGAATTTTTAAAATGATACATTACGGACACATGATACAAAGAATGCATGGGAGGTCTAGTGAAAGCATATGATTAATACTTATTATCTAAATGACAGAACAAAAAGCTTATTTTTCTTTCTCAAAGTAGTGCTTACATTTTCTTAAATGATTGTTTATGGCATGGATTGTCAAACTCGGTCCTAGAGGGCCACTGTTCTGCACAGTTTAGCTCCAACCCTGATCAAACACACCTAGCTGTGAGTTTCTAGTGATCCTGAAGACATTGATTAGCTTACTCAGGTGTGTTTGATAAGGGTTGGAGCTAAACTGTGCAGGACAGTGGCCCTCCAGGACCGAGTTTGAGAAACCCTGGTTTATGGTCTTACCTCCATGGGGTAGATGCTGCTCTGGGCAAATGCTCCTGCTAGAGACCCAGCAACCAGCCTCTCCAGGATCCCCAACGTCTCCTGATTACTGCCGATCAGCCGCTTAATCTGAAGAACGGGGCAAAAGAGCTTTAGAAATCACAGATATAATAGCTGGGAGCAGCATACAAAGTTTTATTCTGTTTTTTTTTCTGGCTAAAGACACCAAGAATGATAACTATAAAGATAACTATTACTATATTAACGTCCACACCAGCGAACAATATCGTTCTTTTTATTCTAAGCGTGCAACGCACTTTTGTCGTCTGTTGCTTTAAATGCTCGAGGTCTTTAAAGCAGGATGGATTCTGATTGGCTGTCAATGTTTTTATTGTTCATCAGCTGGGAAAAATCATTCCAACAATATTTTTTCTCTGTGCTGTTATAAATATAGTTATTTATATATTTTTACTTATAGTTATCATCCTTGGTGTGAACAGAGTTGTCAATGTAAACAAATCAACAACATTAATGTTCTTTAAATATCAAATAGCTATGCTAAAACATGTTTATTGTTTAAACATATATTACATGTTTGAACAACAAGCTACCTGCTCATATGCCATGAATTTGATAGCAGACTCAGGTGCAATCTTCAAAACGTTGATACCGTTCCCTCGCCACAGTGACCGGACTCCACCCTCACGGATCATTTGGGCGAATCCTCCGGCGATACCCATTGAGTTGCTGCGGGTCGCGTGAACCTGCCAACATCGTTCCAGAGGTGAAACATCTCAATTTGCTGGTAAATTGTTTCATTTAAGTATTATAAGGTAAATTTACACCGGACAAGAGGTTCAATGTTCCATGAGTCTTATAAATTCAACATACTAAAGAATTTAAAGAAGAACTGTAAAATCCAACAAACCAAACTGAAACAAGGCAATTTCTAATGTGCATGGTCATCCACCGAGGCACTCATCCAAAGAACAGAACATCATGTACTTTAGTGACTTTACAGTACACTCAGTAGCAGTGTCCCTACAATGAAGTCCCTTCATAAAGAGGACACTGGTGACAGGGGATCTCACTAACACTTCAGTTCATGTACCACCCTAACTGGGGCTTGAAGAAAGCCTAGTATTTCAGCTCATGAGCCAAGATTAATTCATGGGTTATTTATTATCCATTTCCAATAATGCTTTCTATTTATCAGAAACCTGAACATGTATGTCTCCACAAAAATTAAGCAGCACTACAGCTCAGCATTATAATAATGAGAAATGTTTCTTGAGCAGTAAATCAGCATATTAGAATGATTTCTGAAGGACTGGAGTAATGATGCTGAAAATTCAGCTTTGACATTACAGGAATAAATTACAGTATTCAAAAAAGAAAACAGTTATCTTACATTGTAATAATATTTCACAATAGTAATGTTTTCACTGTATTTTTGATCAAATAAATATAGCCTTGGTGACCATAAGAGACTATATAATGAATGTACATGACCATAAAAGATAATATCACATCACATAGGCCTATACATTTTCCAAACTTAAATGTGTATTATTCAGTAATCATATGATGTGTGCTATGTTCTATACAGGTCTCATACCTGCATGAGAACTTTTAGGCGGTCCAGAGGTGCAGTACAGGTACGGGACACAGCACCCGCTCCACCTCCTGCTACCAAGTGTCGCCACAACATGCCCGTTTTCTTCTCCTCTGCTGTAAACTCATCAGGGACAATCATACTTTCCCCTACATCAAATATCTGTAGAGAGGAAAGTGAGAACATAATGAATGGACAATCAACCGGTTAGGTGATTTATCATTAGTACTAGAAAAATTTGAATGTATACGAAAAGATGAGAGATATCCGTCTTAAGCCGGGTTCACACTGAACGATTTTGGACACCATTTGGCCATCTGAGACAAATTTTGCAAATCCTAAAAGATTCCTCTGATACTAGGCTAAAATATGAAGTCTCTGACAGTTAGTTTGACATGTTCACTGACAGCCGATTAATGACCGTTGCGAAATTCTGGCAAAGTCAGAAGTGTTGAGTCACAGTCCTGCAGTGTGACTTCTATGACAACCGTCAAATTGTCTTTGTTTTTCAAGACAAGCCATGACAGAAATGTATGTTTTTAACGCATCTTGACTGTTGTAGAGCCTGACATTAATGACATCTGAGATCTTACAGTGTGACATGGCTTACAGAGAGGATCATGATCGTACAGTCTGACATGCAACAATCGTAAAGGACCATTATAAATCGCACAGTGTGCACCTGACTTTACTATTTTTCACCATGACTATTTAATTAGTCTTTTTTGTAATATCCATTTATCCATTTTTATTTTCATTAGTTTTAGGGGGCTATATTTTATTAATTTTATTTATCAAATAACATACTGAATTTGTGATAACATAATAAAAGAAATCCAGAAATAATTGGCTTTTAATTTTCAAATTAAGTGCTAGAATAATCCATGAGGTGGAATACATCTACCTCTCCTATGTAAAAAAGGTCTCGTCCGTGACGTCAAAACACTGTTGATCTGTTTAACAGGATCAGACTGGATCACAGTGACGTCCTTTTGTCCCATTCATGGAGTATTTCAGGTGCAAGGAAACAAATTTAACTAAGCAGGCTTAGTAGGACCGAATGACTTAGGTGGAAGAGCATCTCCAGTTTTAATGAGATCTCTGGTGTACAGTATGTCAGTGATGCAAATAAAGGCAATTTACATAACAAAGAGACTATAAAAAGTACCAAAACCTCCTAAAAGGAGCAATGAGAGACAGTTGGTGCCGAAAGCAAAGCTGGGAACTTTGAACTACATGGCAGGACGGTGTGGTCGTGTTTTACCGTGGAGTGTTTCCAGTAGAGGATGATTTCAGGAATGTTCTCAGCAGGGTGAAGCAGGTGGTAATCTCTCCACTCATTCCAGTCAATCGTCATCGTACCGTTTTTATCCATACTATTCAAATAAAAAGACAAAAAGAGTCCAAAACTAAATAATAGGTCCATTTCTTGTAAGCACTTTTTTGGCTCTTGGTAGCAGCTGTTGATTTTTTAAATAAGACCAGCTTGCACTTAGATAAGAAACTGCTTAGACCCGCATTACTTCTAGCTAAATTAATCATATACAGTCAAGCGACTAGAAAATAAAATTATTCACATGCACAAACATCGCAGCCCTTTTATTTTGAATTCCTTCTTTAAAAATTTTAAGAACATTTTCTTTTGCTAAAAGTTCTATTATTGACTTTCCCTTAAAAACGAATAATATTATTGAAAACCCTTAAATATATAAATCATTGGCTTATTCAATATTTCAAAAGCATCACCCATATGGGACAAAACAGATTCTGAGAGAAAGAGAGAGAGAGATGAAAGTAGATGAAATGCAAATGCAGAGCAAGGCAAACATGCAGGGAAAAGACAGCTACTTACTACATTATAGGGGCACATATATTACCCCTCCTTATTCTGATAAGATGAGCAGCGAGACAGTGGGTGTGGGATCACAAGAAGGAGAGAGTGATAAAGACACAGCATACGACCAAAGACACGTACAGAGTCACACAGACAGAAAATAAAAACTTTTATTATAGTAAGTGCTTCGTTTAATTTAAAATTGAATTTCGTTTTTTTTTTTTTTTTGGAGGGTTTTTAAATAAGCGTTAAAAACTCTTTGGAATTGACTGGTCAAAAAATGTTCAATAAACATGCTGAAGAATGAGAACCAGGAGATGTGTTGTATACTCTGTGCTGCTTGAGGTTTCTCAGTCACCTCAACACTATACAGATCAGTTAGGCCTGAATCATTAGCTAGGTATAAAAGACTTAAGAGAAAAAGGGAGATTGGCAGATAAAAAGCAGTTAAACAACTTACCTCTTGAGGATCTTTTCAGCCTGTTCCTCAGATATATGAACCCCAAGGTCTCTTAGTGACTGCATGATCTCCTGTGAGTCTATGCGACCTGCAGATTTAAAAGAAAATGTGGTGAAACTGAAACAATTGTCCATTTTAAAGGGGTCATGAATTGAGAAATCAAATTTTCCTTGATCTTTTGAGGTCATTGTACTATAAAAAAAATATCCTGTAAGTTTTAAAACTCAAAACAGTTTTTATAAAAACCAAGCTCCCAAAAATGTTTTCATGCCTTGAAATAGCTTGAAAGTAACACCCTTGCATCATTTAGTATACTAGGATCCATAAAAAATGCAAATTATCCCCGCCTTCACTCACTCACACCAGCACAGAGATTCACTCGGTCAACTTACTGAGGTAAATGCTCCACAATGGTATCATTCTTTACAACATCGAACACATAAAGGTAATATGATTAGCTTTTTGACTGACAACGTTATCAAACAGCTAATAGTGTTGTTAAATGTTACACAAACCAAGCTGTTATGCAAGCTGCCTTTTAAAAAATCAGTATCCTTAGAAACGCTTTGAACATCATAGAACGTCAGTGAAAAACTTACCATCGTTCTTTCGGTCAAGACTCTTGAAGACCAGCCTCAGTTTCTTCTCATGGTCCCTCAGGTAGTGCACAAACTCCTCAAAGTCCAACTGGCCATCCAAGTCTTTGTCTCCAGCCTTGACGATTTTCTGAAACACATATGCAGACATCAACATCAAAACCTCAAGATAGAACAACATTTTTTGAGGACAGTGAGCCGGTGTTGTTCGGGGTGTTGAGCTAATGGGGCACTAGGGACAGACATATGGCCTTTGTTTGCTGAAGATAGCACTGAACGGACCATGTTTAACATTCTCATGAGCATCAGCTTTATGAGGCCCATCTTGACAACATTTGACCTTTAAGACACAAGCTGTCTGAACCATTGAGCAGCATATAATTGGAGGTAATGGAAGGAGATGGAAAAGAAGAATTAATCATTGACCTGAAGTGTTCTGGAAGGACAGAAACAAAAGAGAGTGTGTTTCCAGTTTTAATGGCTGATGTTGCTCAGACAGTGCGTGTACCTTATGGGGTGACAAAATCATTGGTCTGTCCACTACTTAACTTTTTCAACCACAAGCAGACAAATGAACACCCCACCCAGTGACATCAGCACTTCAGAATGAGCCACTGAAAACTAGAACACGGAGTCAGATCATTTATGTTACTTTCTATTATGAGATTAGAGACTAGAGCATAATGACACCTTAGCTAAACAACAACAAAACAAAAAAAAGTGTAGAAGTGTTTGAATAAAAATTCCCCTCTACTGTACATAGACTACAAGAACTTATAGCCATACAGTACTTTTTTCATGAATGAACTGTGCTCATTAAATCTATGCCACAGGAGGACATACTGTTAACTATATATAAGCAAATATCATAACAATAACAACAATTATAATAATCCATTAATTAATCATCATTCAAGAGAAATAGCTGATTAAAATGGCCATGACAGACAGGTACATGTAATCAGAAGCCATTCAGAATCTGTCATGTCTGACAGTCTAATGTGCATCATTTCAGACCGTCAAGATCACAGGCCTCCAGCCAAGTCTCAAATAGCCCTGTCAGTGTAAAGTAGCTTAAAGATAGCCATCGTCTTCACACACTCAATCCGGACGCTGCAATGACTCAACTGCAGACAAGTGGGTCATGAGAATGGAAACGAGATTTGGGGGTTATTAGCCTTCTGAAGTTCAGATGGTCTGTGACAACGACCATCAAGTCTCTAATAGAATGAATCTGAAGAACCGGAAGGGAAACAGAAAGAAACGCTTGCAATCTGACTATTAAATTCTATAATATAAATATTAAAGTTCCTTTAAGTTTACAATATCAATTATTGACATTTTGTGCAAATAAAAGGACATTTGATGTCCAAGCTATTTAGGCATAAACATAAAAGTGAGCTCGAACTCTGTTAAGGACACAGGAAGGGATTCTAAAAGCAGTTCAAACACGGAAGTCAAATAATCTGGATTAAACTGATTCATCCCATTACAAATCAAGTCTTTAGATGAATGGACAAGAAAGACACACAGGTCTTGGGCTCATAAGGACTTTTTTTTTTTTACATGGAAACTAATTTTCCTCAATTTCTATAAAATACCAAACCCATAGGTTACATTTTGGTAACTAAAACGAAAACCTTTTTAAACGAAAATTTAAAAGTAACTTAATTTATTTCTTTTTTTAGAAATGTTACCTTGGAAAGTAACTGAAATAAATTAAGTTTACAGTAGGTCAAATTTACTGAGTTATAAAAGTGAAATTACAGTAATAAAATTACTTATAACTAAAAACCAATTCAAAATATGAATAAATATATTATAATAGTATATAAATAATACTAAAATAAAACTGTTTGAGGCTAGGCAAAACAAAATGTTATTACATCAAGAAACACACAACACAATATTACATTTTAACATAATACAGATAACATAGCCTACCTTTCGCCATTTCCTGTAAGAATCGAACTCTTGTGATGGAAGAAATAGACTCAACTTAAAAAGGGACTTCAGCTGTGCCGGTAAACTATCAGACTCAAAATACTCAAATTCTACCCGTTCTGAGGTATGGGCAGGCACGTAAAGGCACAAACACAACATGTTCACCTTAAGAAAAAAAACATGAAAACTAAAAACTTAAAGGCAAGGTTAGAAAGATACATATGTACACAGCTCTTGACTGTTCTTGAAGTAACCAGGACTATGATGCAGGAATTTCTTACACATGGGATTAGGGGACGTCTAAAACCCGCCCATTTTAAGGCTTGAACTGCAACCTGCAATGTAATTGGCTCAAGTCATTTACAGCATCACCTTCTCACACGGCTTATCGGTGTATGAGTCTTAAAGGTTGACAGTCATGTAACAGCACAATTCTGGAAAATTCACATACTTAAAATAAGGAAAACAGGCAAAATTTTATTTTTAATTCAACAATTACTTTATAGGAAAAAAAACACTAATATATATCACACTTAGCCTAATTTCAGATCCCATAAATTACATAGTTCAAAATACATTTTAACAAAACTCTCCATATGTGACCCTGGATCACAAAACCAGTCACAAGTATCACGGGTGTATTTGTGGCAATAGCCAACAATACATTGTATGGGTCAAAATTATCGATTTTTCTTTTATGCCAAAAATAATTAGGATATCAAGTAAAGATCATGTTCCATGAAGATATTTTGTAAATTTCCCACTATAAATATATAAAAAAAAATTGTGAGTGAATGCAGCACAATCGTGAACATAAATGGACAACTTTAAAGGCGATTTTCTCAATGTTTAGATTTTTTTGCAACTTCAGATTCCAGATTTTCAGTTGTATCTCAGCCCAATACTGTCCTATCCTAACAAACAATGCATCAATGGAAAGCTTATTTATTCAGCTTTCAGGTGATGTATACATTTCAATTTAAAAAAAAAATTACCCATGTGACTGGTTTTGTGGCCCAGGGTCACATATACGTCCTAAGGGACACTATCTGTTCAGCAACAACTAATTAGTGAAATTGGTGGTCAGAAAACATGAAACCGAGCACTTTACTGAGCGGTTTGTGATTAATCTCATTGGTCCCTAGAGATAACAGAAAATCCATCTGATAACACACATTGTAATGGGGTTTAATCATGTCACTAGCACATGATCTTTCACTAATTAATCTGACTCTGACCAGGTGAAATATTTCTGACAATATTTAAAGTCAGTTTTTAATGTTGTTTATATGTCTATGTGTTGTTTTATTATGCTTTAAGACAAAACATGTGCAAATTCATAAGTCAACACCATTGCTGAGTATTTTCTTCTTTAAACGTCAGTGAAAAAAAGACGTGGTTTGAAATCGCAGTTGTTCTCTACGTCACAAGCATGTTGTAACCAATCACGTCATCGTGTGGGTGGGCTTTAGTAAATCATTAACTGCTCTGAAGCAGGGAAGTCTCAAGAGAAACCAGGTTATCCCAGTATATTTTTCTGTTGATATGAAAAAAATCAGGTAATTTTAGCAATATAGCTGGTGAATTATGTAGCCTATGATGTATATTATGAACTACTGTATATGCCTTTCTCCACTGATGTTTTAAGTTGTTCAAATCATATCAATTACCGTTATGTGTCCGACATTGTAAAGAGCGATACATTAAATGCATTACCATTCTGATACATCGGCTTATTGACGATGTATAATTCACTCATCCACTTCTTCTGACTCAGTTTCTGTTTCATACATGTTAAACATGAATTAGGCAATACCAGTATTTCCACTTGCCATTTTGCAGCATTTACTACAGTAAAGTTAACCGAGTGGATCCGGTATTCTGAACTGGTGTGATTGAGTAGAGGCTGCGATAGATCCTACTAAATTAACTAAATGATCCCTACTAAATGATGCAAGGGTGTAATATGTCATTTTGGTGTTCAAAGATGAGTTTTAAGGGATAGAATAGGACTACAGGGGGACTTTAAAAAGCAACAGAGGCTGTAACCCACTAAAGATGTGAAGCAATAATTAGGGGGAGGACCAAGCTCATTTTACATGCATAGCAGGACTTTGCTTAAGTCTAGAAAATAAATAAATAAATCACACAATTAAATGCAGACTATAAGCTGTTTGACTGTTCCTTTAATATAATTACAATAAAAACAAGTGGTATTTCAGAACTTTTCCTGATACTATAACAGGCATAACCTCTTATTGATTAAATTATTATTTAGAGTTCAGATCATGTGCAAATGTCTGTTGGACTATCTGAAATTATTTCATTACAATGCTCCTGTTTTCTCAGACACCTATATGACATGAAGACAATTTGATTAAAATAATAGCTTTTTACTATTTTAATTTTTTTTTTTTTTTTTTTTTAAGTCTGAGTTGAAAAGACTTAGATCAAGAATCATAATGTGAAATAAATTGCAACAATCTTATCTCACTGATCATATAGCAGTTGAATTGTTATCACATTTTCTCTCTGGTCTCTGGAATATAAGCTAATGCGTGCACATTATAAAGACTTGATGTGGTAATTCTCTTTTTAATACCTGCTGGAGATCCTTAGGAGGCGC
Source organism: Scardinius erythrophthalmus (assembly GCF_964197995.2). NCBI lineage: Eukaryota > Metazoa > Chordata > Actinopteri > Cypriniformes > Leuciscidae > Scardinius > Scardinius erythrophthalmus. The sequence goes on along the minus strand of NC_138225.1, from coordinate 21,360,683 downwards.
CACCATAATCAGCACTGTAGTTTTCCTTGTGGATGTGCTCTTTACTTGATCGACTGAATCTGCCTGTGTACCTGGTTTCTCCTGGCCTTCTTTTATTGCAGCATCTTCTACGTTTTGTTCTTTAAGTCCATCATGTGGCCCTGTGGCACCATGCTCGCATGCGGTTACTCCCAGAAACCACTGGGAAAGGGACGACCACAGTTCCTTAAGCATCTTCGTGAAGATGCTCCGAGTCTGTTTACTCTTGAGAACTTATGAGTTTGTGTATTTGATCAATCACAACATCCAGCAGTGGTGTGAGTTTTTGTTGTACCTTGGTATTTGTAAGAACTATCAATTTAAGTCTACAGATGTTTTATGTGAGTGTATAGAGAGAAACTGCTTAGGCAGTCATATGTGAGGCCAGGAGGATGAGGGCAGATGAGGACACTGCCGCACAATTTCCAAAACTCACTGGCATATCCGACAGAATTTCCACAGTAACCCAGTGACCAAGTCAAATCTTTGAAATGCAGTATATGACCAGTTCCAATAACTGCTCCGAAATCATCTCAAACCTAGAGCATCTGTCCACAACAAACTGTCCAGAAAACTTTCCAAAAAAATTGTTCTTCGCAGAGTGCAAAAACATGCAGGTAAAAAAAAAAAGAAATCATTCACTCTTCAAGTGACTTCACTCCACAACCTTGGCACACCACTGCACAGTAGCCAAAAACATGAAAAAAGACAACTTAACTAAAATAATCTGAAATCCTCACAATCAATTTAACTATAAAAGCGATTCCATGTTTCAAGTGCGTCTATTCCTTGGTGCCTACAAGCTTCTGCAGGTTGGCTGCATCTATAGCCGGCAAAAAGTGATGCAGTGAAAAAAGCTGCAACCTCACTGCAGCTGTGCCTCAGCCAATCAGAGCGCTCCACACTGGCTGCCCCTGTCTGACAATTCACAGGCAGCCAATGAGAGGATGAAATACAGCCATTTGATGGAGTGATCTCTCACACACCCAGCAATGAGGAAATTCTGCTGACTCTTTTTTCTATCATCATCAGGATCTCCCCTGTATCGCCTCCATGGTGATTCCAAGCAATTCTAACATCTCATTCATTCATTTATCAGCATGTTGAAACCAAATCTTTTTTTTAAAATGTATCTGGGCATGCACAGCAGGACATTTTAATTTTAACAAATACATCTTCCCTCCTTCATTTTACTTGTAAATGCCAGGATTTCAATACAGCTCATTTGAGCACAATCTCTTTCTATTGATCAGACTAAAACTGCAGCTGCACCACAATTTATTTCACAGGGAGGTCTAAGATAAATATTCAGATCTCAGGAACCTACCTTTTTTTGCAAATTACACAGTGATACAAATTTTATGCATGTATATGATTATAATAACTATGTAGTTATCATATATATATATATATATATATATATATATATATATATATATATATATATATATATTTATTTATTTATTTATTTAAAGGGTTAGTTAGTTCACGCAAAAATTAAAAATCTGTCATTCACTCACCCTCATGTCGTTCGTTTCGCTTCTGGAAACTCAAACGTGCCGCATAAAACATGAGAATGAACCTCATTGGTTCTCGCAAGTCAAGCGAACTTGCTTGAGCTTACGCTTACCACAACTGATGTGTGAACTGATGAAGGTGAATAAAAGCCTAAAAATAAAAGCTTATAAAACTAATTTATATGGATTAGTTTTATGATCTCTTTCTGAACTTTTTGAAGCATCAAAGTGGTAGTTGCGTAGCTGTCAATGGAGGGACAGAAAGCTTTCAGATTTAGCCTAATTAAAAATAGCTTCATTTGTGTTTCGAAGATGAACGAAAGTCTTACAGGTTTGGAACGACATGAGGGTAAGTAATTAATGACAGAATTTTTAAATCCAATAAAATGAGCAAGTGAGACAAAGCCTGTCCTCAATAGGCCATTAGAGGAAATGCACAAAAAAACTGACTTCATATGAGGTTCTAGTGCACGTCAGTGATGTTACTGGTAAATAAATAATTTTCCCAATCACTGTAGTGGTCCCCCTTTTCCTCCAGGGGGCCCTTGCACTCCTAAACTATTAATATTGTGACGACAGAGAGATCCTAAATTATTCACCCAGACCTTTGAATGTGATGAGAGGTCTGGCTGCCAGCTTTTACTGCACTTAATTAAAAATATAAAACAAATAAATACATTGAAAATAAAGATAAAAAGCATGAGAAGGCACACGTATCTAAACAGAACATAAAAGGCATAATTATTTTATTTGAATGGAGAGGATTAGCTACTGAAGAAGGTTTCTAGCAGACTCTAATGTAATGATCCACTGAGGAAATGATTTTCTAATGCGGGTGGAACTGGATAGCTCTATATGTGGCAGGTTTGACATCGTTCTGTTTGACTTTTAAGCAGTTACTGAGCGATAAAAGTGAAAAAAGTGTCTACATATACTGCGTCACAACAAAGCTGTAAACCTATTTAAGATTAATTTAAAAACTCTTATAATTAAAGACCTATAGCTTCTTATGCTTCTTTAACCTCTATCTTTGAATGTCTTTGAATAGAAAAACTATGAGCCAGGTCGTGTTCTTACATACGGCTAGTGCTGTATTATTTGCATTTATTTTCTCACTGCATCTGCAAATCCAGCATGCAAATTAAGTCAAGAATCCACAAGTGCAATCCATCCATGATCATTTAAGTGCTAGGAAATTATTCTTGCCCTCCATAATTGAAGCAGCAGATTTCCTTCATCTGTGGGAGAGGTTATGAATTATGCAGTAAACTCTCTTGACCTTCATAATAAAACATGTAATAACACAGTTACTGGTCTATTTGAGCAGTGCCAACAAATCTAAGCTGGTCCACTATAGAGGAACTTTCGGTTTTGTTCAAAGTGCTTTTGTTAGTTGTCAAACAAAAGAATTCTTGATGCGCAAAAAAACTGCAGCCAGGCTTTTGTCCAAGACTGCCGTCATCCCCAAAAAAAAAAAAAGTCTGACCTTAAGGAAACCAAGTCTCACTCAAACAATCAAGCTTTAGAAAACACCCATTGATCAGTATCAGTAATGTAGAATGCAGAACATGCTTGTCTTCATTATAAGCCAATGAGTAAACCACCTCTGAAACTTCCCCTCAATTCATATTCTGAAAGCCTTAATATTATGCTCTATGTAAATGATAAATTTAGTCACTTAATCAACCTCCAACCCTCCCCCATCACAGAAGGAGAGACGGGGGAGGGAGAGGGAGAGCTGCCGGGTGGTTCCGTCCCGTCTCGTGACTCTAGCTACAGAAACAGGCCACACATTCCAGGTGATCAGTATCCAAGATCTGAATCCCTGATGTACAGGATGCTCCTTTTCCAACATGCTGCTCTGGCTAATTGATATGAAGTAGGCCTAGTTGTATAGCTTATTGTATTTCCTGAAGGACTGATTCTGAAAGTGAAACATTTTCTGCCTTCTCTCACGCCACATTCCACAAATTTATGTTGCGTTTTAAAATATTACAATCACCCAAAGCAGGTTCTGTGTATTCTTACCACTCTGTGAAACTTTACCACTCATGTTTATCCTTATTATGTTGCTCTGTATGTTCTCAAGAGACTCTTTTCAATTATGCATTTCCTTCTCCTTTGCACAATTGCACTGTAGTCTAGATTCATATCTAATAAACTTGATAGTGAAAATTACACTGTCTGAATAGAAAACAAGATGTCAGTATATGGGCATCCTCAATAATGCTTATATATATATAAATAAATCTAAAAAATATATAATATTAAAACAATAAAAATTAATAAAAATACAGATCTTTTTATTAGAAAAAATAGTTCACAGTGTCTGACAGCTGTTGTTCCAGCTAAATAAGGATAGAGACATCTTTTATTGACTAAAATTAAATATGGCTCCTTAAATGTATATTTTGGGTGGACAGAAACCCACACGACTGCCCCAAAACAGAAACTATGCTACAAAAACTGCAATTAATATCATGATGTGTAAGCATTGCTAGTGTTCACCTACTAATAAAGGTCTTTTTGCCATATGTCCACATCAAACACACTAAAAACAAGTGTAATCCTCTCTAGGAAAAATAGCAATCCTCTTCACACAGTGGAGAGAAAGGGGCACAGCTGTCTTTTGTGGCACTGTATTAACCTGTTAACTGTCACGGGCCCACCGGTGGGCCCAAATTCATTACATATTTAAAACAGTAAAATCATATACTAAACCTAAACTAATCTTGACATACTATATATCATTTGAAAGCTTACAATCTCTAGTTTTCATATTTGGTGACTGATTTTCAAAATAAATTACAGAGGAGCCGTAATTTATCAATTTGCAACAAGACCATTTTCATATTCCTAAGGCGTGTTCAGACCTTTATTTTGAAATAGCAATGAACATTTTTATGTGATTCTTAGAGGTTGAATTCATATCAAAATCTGCCAAACTTCCCATATTACTTCTGAATAGAATGTCTACTTCATAAATTGTATGAAAATTGTGGAAATAATGGTTCAGATGATCACTCAAACCACATATGGAAATAGAGGCGTCCTTATATGGGCAGTAATGGAGTCTAGTTGTCACCTAGTGAAAATGTTTGGTACTGCGCCCAAACAAAAACTTACTGAAAGCTCATTTTTTGAGATATCAACCTAAATTTTGAAACACAACTTGTTCAGATTTTTGACTTTGATTTTTTTGCAGTTTTAGAGTCACCCAGGTTTTAAAAATATATATTTTATATAAAATATGAATAATTAATTTTTTTACATTTTACATTTCCATAAACTCAAACTGCTATAACTTTTTTTCTGTTTCACTTTCTTAATTTATTTCACTTCTACAAAAATCTGCCAAATGTCTTCTTTAAAACAAGACCAATTGTATATCTATACTCCAAAGCATTCTTTAATTACAACCATTTAAGTTCGAAATGTGCATTTTCATGTCTTCTCAAAAAAAGGGGGGTGACAGTTAACAGGTTAAGCAAATGTCACTCAAATCTGCTGGTTTAGTGAGCAGCCTCACACGAGAGCTGTGAAAGTAAGGATCTAATGGTCTGGAAGTACAAAACCTCTGTTCTGGGGTTTAATAAATAATAATTTATAAACAAAATGTATTATATTAAAGGGTTAGTTTCCCCTTAAGCCATCCTATGTGTATATGACTTTCTTCTTTCAGCCATATCCTTGCTCTTCCAAGCTTTTTATTGGGAGTGAATGGTCTAGTTTTTTTTTAATAATGACTGGCTTCCAGTAACGGCCGTACGCAAGTCGAGTTCTGGCAGAAGAGTGACCTCTGACCCGACGCATGACAAAAGATGTAGGAGTTAGCGTAAGCTTAGGTGAGAGTAGACAACTCTCGCGGTTCAAACAAATAGGGCTGGGTAACAGACTCAAGCTTCTCTTATATCGAAATCCTTAAACATTTCTCATTAAAAATTCTAATTCGTGACCCGTGATTTAATTTGCTCTATCCTCTGCGCTAAAATACATCGCTTTGCTTCAGAAGGTCTTTATTAACCCCCTGGAGCCGTATGGATTACTTTTATAATGGATGGATGCGCTTTTTTGGGTTTCAAAATCTATGGTACCATTCACTCCCATTATAAAGCTTGGAAGAGCCAGGATATGTTTTAATATAACTCTGATTGTGTTTGGCTGAAAGAAGAAAGTCATATAGCCTACACCTATTAAATTATGGGATCATTTTCATTTTTGGATGAACTATAACCTCTTTCCTAAGCCTATTCTCTCAATGCGTTTAATTTGACCTATAAACCCATCATAAAACATCACTCACCATTAGTTCATGTTCAGTGCGATGGACGCCCAGCTTTTTCAGTCCGATGGTCAGGTCGTTGACACAGATTCCTCCGTCTCTGTTGACATCCAGGATCTGGAAGAGCACCTTGAGTCGGTGCTCCTGCTCGGGTCCCCCGCACACCGGGCACGGGCAATGATGCGGGGAGTCGCAGGACTCATCATATCCGTGGTCTGAGAGTGATGTTGCGGCTGGTGTGGAGCCCACAGTCCGGCCACCACCTCCGGGATCCGAGCCCTGATACTCCTCCGAGCGGCACTGGCAGAAAACTCCGCTGAGCAACGGAGAGACGAAAGAGCCACGCTGATGCATTTCACCCGGGCTGAACTCCAGACAGTGTCACGTAGTCTCTGTGTGAGCGAGCGTAGGGGGAGCGCGAGCCTGTGGCTGGTTACCCGATCGTTTTCAGTCAAGATGCGCGACAGATGTGCACTGAGATAAGCTTCCAAATACGTCTAAAGAGTTATCTATTCCACAAGAGCCTCTTTACTTCAACTATTGCTTTGATATGTTTTGGAATAAGTTTCAAAATGGATCGCTCATTCACTCGCTATAGCGGCGGCGGCATTAGGGCTCCGGGTCATAGTGATGAGCTGGAAGAATGTCCCAACGACACTCCGGGGTTTAGAATGTCAAAAAGCGCAGACAAATCAGCTTACTCCGGCATTTACATCGCTCTGAATCTCTTTCCGGATACAAATCCCTTAGTTTGTGAATTTCTAAAGGTAATCCGGTTTGAATTGGCGGTCTGGATGACAGCTGATGCAACGAGAATGCCGGTAAAGCGGGCGGGCGGAGTCTCGTGTTCGACCGGAAATGAGTAACGGAATGAAAGGGAAGGGGCCTTTGAAGCGGGAGGGGCCAATGATGTGCGTGATGGACACATGCAGTTACCAATCACTTTTGTATACTTTTGCGCCCCAATATTTCTGTTTTTCCCGCTGTAATTAGATAATAATAATAATAATAATAATAACAATATAAATATTATTATTATTATTATTATTAGTATTACTATTATTTAGAATTAATTATTGTGAATTACGATATTATAGATATTATTTATCTAGCAAATGCAGATTTGTAATTTTATGCTTGTGTGTGTAATATGCTGTTAAATTTGACCCTGGAACCGTACTTTTAAATATTCCAGTGGGCAAACGCCTACATTTACCCGTCATCACATACATCACAGGCTATGATCAAATTCCCCCCAAAAAATATTTAAGAGAGACGCCTGCTGGGCAAATCATAGAATGCAGTTTTCTGCTGTTTAAATTAGGATTTGAATTTCCTTTAAAGACAATTTCCTAAAGTGCAATTAGCTTTTTATACTGGGGAAACACACCAATAAGTTAATAACAACAGCTTTGTGTATGAGGATTATTAATATTGCACTGTAAAAAAAGTTTCTGCCTTAAATTTTTAAGTACAATCAATCAACTTGGATGTTTAAGTCATTTCAACTTAAATTGTATTAACTTGACTTTAAAAAAATGTTGAATATTGTGTAACTTGTCTAGATTTTTACAGTGTGTCTTCTAAATAATGAAGGCCGGTTCAGCCACAAGAGTTGAAGGATTGTATCAGACTTTACCAAAAGCAAATTGTGATACAAGCATCTTGAAAGCCATGGGTTTGATAAATTTCAGCAGAACCTGATGCATACAATATTGCATTTGCATTAAATATCTATGATGTAACTGTGAAAAAGTAAACTGACCACAAGTTTCACTCATGACAGATTCTGTGTATTTAAACAATTTGAACAAATCTTAGTTAATTTCTAAGTTTCAGGAATAAAATCACTCCATTCAGCCATGTTTGCACATTTGTTGCCTTCCAGTAGACCTATATACATAGATATAAACACTAGATGTCGCCTTGTATACGGCAGTTCATTGGAACGAATGCGTCAATAGAGCCGCCATCTTGGAACAGGGGAGCCCCTCCTCTTTAATGCATCAGCGTCAATGTAGGCAAAGGTCTAACGGAAATAAAATCACCATAAATCGTCATGAATGCGATTTTCTAGTTTTTAGGTTCGTTCCAACGGTCAGACATGTATTTATCACTGAGTCCAGAGGAAATTTAAGGTTTTGATATTAAGATAATTACTTCTTTTTCAAAATATAATGCATAGTGCTAGTAGGCCTAAGTTTATTAGTCACATTCTTTCACTTGAGTAAACTTAGAATAAACTATTGCTATATAATACATATATAAATGAGCAAAACTTGGCCACAAAATATTTAATATTCAATTATTTTAATGATCACAATTAATTTTTTAATTTTATTAAATTGAACAAGCGCAACATTTAGCATTCAATCAAATATTCTAAAAGATGTATTATTAAGAATAATGTTATCTCAACATAATATCTAAAGAGTACAGCACATTCACAGTTCATTAGCTGTGCGAGAATCACAGTTCATTTTCTTCCTCCAAGCAGAGAAATGTACACTGAACTTATAAAAAAACAACTTGACTACTACCATCCACAGAGTAAATGTAATCCCATGCTGTCTGGTTTAGATTTCGTTCGTGTGAACATCCATACGCAGCACAAAAGTCCGGTATCATCCATGAATTCGAAGTACAGGCGGAGATTGCAGCGTTACCTAGCTACTTCCTATGGCAAGACCCCTGTTCAAAGATGGCGGCGGTTTTGACGCATGTTTAGAACCCCAAGGCGACATCTAGTGTTTATATCTATGACCTATATAACAGTGAGGTACACAGAGCTTGGCTGTTCCTGTCTCCACCAAACTCCTGGCTCTCCTATTTGTGCACAGTCAGAACTGAGCGTGTCTCCCCTTCTGAAACCTCTGTACTAACCTCATACTTTTCTATTTTTGCCATGCATGCAGCTATGACTCAGTAAACAATACCTGTAAGAGAGCTTGTTTGTAAATTAGCTAACAGCTAAATAATTCATGTAGCCTATAAATTAATTGTCTTTCACACTGCCTACCATCTAATGATTTACACTGTGTTATCCCTGTTTGGCACTGTCTTTTATGTATATTTGAATACCATTAGCAAGTATGCGGCCACGAGATGGCGCTACAGTCATATTAGAACAAAACCTAAGCAAATCACACAAGCGCGCGAAATCCTCATTATTCACTAGGATAGTGATTCTCCTTGACAACCTCTATGTTGACAACACGAACGTTTGTTTTCGTCCTCCCAAGAAACCGCTGGGGGTTTTAGGGGTGAATTATTGTATTATTGATGCATCTACAAAGCTAGCATCATAACCTACATTATGGCAAAGCTAAACAACGCGCCTGAACTCAACATAGCGTGCGTTTTGTTGGCTTTACACTGAAGTCGAAGCACTGTTGCGCTCTTGTGGATGTAACGGGAGTTTCAAACGCTCTCTGTGACCTGAACTGCTGGCTGTATTTAGGGAAATCCACGCGTCCATGGAGGCGGCGCTTATTGGAGTTCACTAAAGAGCCAGAGACCGTTTCAGTCCTGAGCAGTCAGTCAGTCTTTTGACTCAACGCCAAACAGTTGATTTCGATACGATTTACATCTGGTTAGTAATTATATTATGGGTCGTTTTCGAAATCGTTCCGTCCAGTGATTTCTGTCCTGGCTTCCACATGAAAACTGCTCATCGACGTAAGTACTCAACTGTCTCTATTCAAATTTTCACTTACGACATGAAACAACAGGCGACTACTTTCGATTGAAGAGAGAAAATAGGATGATCATTTAGCTAAATATTGTCAGTAGCTCTCAAGGAGCATACTACATTTTCCTTGATTATTTGAATGTTGCCAGTGGAGTCCCAAGGATCTTTTCACCTGGATATAGGCTAATGGATTTCTTGCAGGTAACTAACTCTTCAGGGAATCTGTTTGCTTTTCAGCAAAGACTGTAGCCTTCCCACAGTGCTGCCCCTGTATTGGTTTTAAGGTAAGTTAAGATGTAGTTTCTAATGTTTACTTGGTCTAATGTCTTTCTAATGTCTAATGATTTTCCACTGTTTTACACCCCAGGTTCCTCTGGACAGCTTCAGTCCTCTCAGAGATGCTGAACCAAAGCACTAACATTGAGAAGAACTTCCAGGCACCAGATTAAAAGAAACGAATTTCCCTGTATTCATCTACCTCTGTCTTCAAACATCTAAAGTTCAGTCTTTAAAAAATATGGCGTTTTTAATCAAAAAGAAGAAGTTCAAGTTTCAGATACACTTCACCCTGGAGGAGCTCACGGCTGTGCCGTTTGTGAACGGGATGCTCTTCTGCAAAATCAGACTGTTGGATGGTGGAGACTTTTCCATTGCTTCATCCAGGTAAGATTTGGGATTCGCTCCGACTGTATTGGGCCCAACACAAAAGTTCCCATGGTTTCTGCCAAATAAAACAGTTGCTAGGGGCTAGGGCAGTAAAAACTGTGGTAACTTTTTGTCAGACACCACTGTTACTTTACACTTGGTTTAAACTGTGCTTAACATGGTATGATTTTTGATGGACGATGATCTGTTGAAAAATGATCTATAGCCTTAGGATGGTTGGAAAGACATTATTTTTGCGTATTGTTATTCTGCTGTTGTCTTTGGTGTAGGTTTCATCAGGAACACTTGTTCAGACCTTGGGTTTTTACTCGGCCCGCCCTGCATCTCTGAACAATTTTTGAGTCCATTTAAAATGCACTTAGAAGACCACACAGGTTGCTTTGGGGGTCTCTTGAACATGTCTCACATCAAAAGCCAAGACATTTTTTAAGGGTCAGGGTCAAACCACTATGCCATTCTTTACATTGTTTACCCAGGTAAAGGATTTTCTCTTTTGATCATTGCACACAGACACGTCTGAATCACGTCAATGTTCACGATTTCTTTTGCTCGTGACTAATTCTAAACACATTCCTGCCCTTTGACTGTGGTTTAAGATGATAGCACACATATGTCAGTGGTACGGTTGTTTATAAATTGAGGCTTAAGCTCTTAGGTTAAACTCACAGTTGGGCAAGTCTGATCAGACACAGCCTAATTAGAATAATGAAGGTCCATTAGTAAATCTGAGTGATTCAGCAGTTTTATGTGATGACCAGTGCGGTTATTATTCCAGCATGTGAATGCCGTAAAGACTGTTGCATGAATCTTGCACCTGATGTGTTGAATGCATTATTGTTTCTTCACTTTAACATGTTTTACCCTATTCTGAACAGTTTTGCAGCTACCTGTGATAGATCAAATTTTTTAGATAATTGGTTGATCAAATTTTTTTAACCAGCTCACATTTATCTAGTATTGAGAATAAAATGGCTGTTTGGTGGTAGACTTGATATGAGGTTAATGTATGTATATATTATATTTTTAATAGATAAAAAATATATGTATTTTTAAAATTATTAAAATAATAATTATTTAAAAATGTAAAAAAATATATATTTATTTTTATAAATAAAATATTTTATTTATATATGTGTGAGTGTGTACACACACACACACACACACACACACACACACACACACAAATAGATAGATATAATATTTTTTATTCAGCAAGGACGCATTCAATTGATCAAAGTGACAGTAAAGACTTTCATTTTACATTACAAAATATCTTTATTTTAAATAAATGCTGTTCTTGTGAACTTTCTGTTCATCAAATAATCCACACAAAATGTATAGCGGTTTCCCCTAGAACCACCTTCATGCCCGCTAGCGACAACTCAGGGAGCACGAGAAACAGTAACTCTAGAGGCCAAAAATGTGTCAGTCTATTTGAAGTTCTCTTGTGTTGTGAAGTTGTTTTTAGTGGCATATGACTGGGGGTGGTATATTGTGTGGGCGCATTGACTTGCTAGCGGTGCCAGGCACAGTGAGTGCTCTGGTTCTAGTGCACTGAGATGCCCTCTGCATTCATTCTGCACAATGCCTTGTGTATCTAATGTGAGGAGGGAGAAGAGGGTTATGTCATGAATGTCCCAACATCATTCCTCAGATGTATTGATAAAGAGATTAGATTGGATAGATAGCAGAAACAGAGTGTGTGGTAATTTCTAGAGAGATAGTGGGAAAAAAAACTGGATGGGAACTGGAAGTGGAATGCAAGATGGATAGAGGAGTAATGCACGAAGGAGAAAAAGAGAGAGAAAGCGAAATACAGGACAGAGACTTCAGTGATAGTCCAAACAGAGAGCCGTTTGTCTGACTAAGTCACGGTCCTGTTTCCCTCTTCCCTCCTCCCCTCGCTCATTCTTTTCTCTCACTCTCTCACGTTTCTTCATCCTTCTGTCCTCTTATCAGAGTGGATTGAGTTTATGGAGCGCTTGATTGACAGGATTCAGCTCTCAGACTGATGACAGACCAATAGTAGTACTATCAATGTGGAAGATCTTGCCTCTTTAATATAATCAGACTTGTTCTCCAGGTTTTCCACAGTTCAGGTTTGCATTTTAACTAAGAAATCAGATCAACGTGATAACAATTCCTGGGGTGGATGATGAGGATGTAGACACAGAAGTCATTAGTTTCCAGAGGTGTCTTGGCTTGCTGAGTGGACAGGGGGCAGTGAAGCTTGAAGGAAGAGAGGGTGCTGATAGGCATGCTTTTTAATGGTTGGTCTGCATAGAGGCGGGCACATGCAGTTAAAGGTCCCATTCAGATATTCACAGTCATTATTATTATTATTTTTTGTGATTAGTATCCAAACCTTAAAAGATCTTGCTGAAATATTCTAAATTGAGTTATAAATCCTTCTTGTTGCAGATTTTCTTAAGGTGTATCATTATTGTGGTAGAGATTATATAGCAGCAGTGGTTTCTAAGGCAACTGGTGTGTGTGTGTGTGTGTGTGTGTGTGTGTGTGTGTGTGTGTGTGTGTGTGTGTGTGTGTGTGTGTGTGTGTGTGTGTGTGTGTGTGTGTGTGTGTGTGTGTGTGTGTGTGTGTCTGTGTCTGTGCCCTAGTCTCTCCATTGATGAATATTTTTTGATGAAATTGCTCTGTAATTGTAATCATTACAGGGGTGCTCATTTCTCTTCCTTCCTGTTCTTTTGCTCTGCCTTCCACAGACGATAAATACTCAAGCACCCATGTGCCTTTGATTCTCACAGGTTTATTTCTGCAGAAGAATAAAGGCCCATTCTCTCCAAAGACAATAACCATAAAGTCTTAATCATTTTAATTCTGTGCGCCCATAGTAGGTAGGTCATTCAGTCAAGGCATTTTGGGATTATTGGCATTGGCCAATAGCTAGGTATCGACAAAAATTTCACGATTTAATTCGATTTTGATTCACAAGTTTGCTATTCGATTCCTTCAACATTTAAATTACACTTAAGTTTTTATATTGATAGCGTTAATAACATTTTAATGGCAATCATGTTGATACTTGTTTTTGAAATTGAAACATTTAAATGTTGGCTGTTAGGGATGCAGCCGCAGATCGGTATCAGCCGATAATCACATTCTATGACTTATAGGAAATAAATTTAGGATTTACTAAATTTGTCCGATCTCACAAACCGATTGCAATTTGATGAGGTAAAACCATAAAAAATATCTGCCGACGTGCATGTAAACTGTATACAGATTAGGCTTTAGTGACACATTTTGTTTTGTAACTTCGCGAAACATTGTAAATCACACTTATTTTATTTGAGCAGTTTGTCTCTATTTAAATGAGCCCACATAACATGATGCGTAGATTTTAAGAAAATCCTTACAGAGTAACATGACATGCTTTTTGGCTACAGCTATTGGATCTGATCATGTCGCGAATCGCGATAATGACACAGTGTTTTTCAACGTCATTTGAAAGTTCAACCAATGGAAACTGGTTTTTGGGTATAGTGGGTAGGGACGACGTGTTGATACTAATCGGACATTGTTTTACAGCTGGAGCGCGCTTGGATTGGTCTGATCGCTCAGATTGTAAGGTCTTGATTTACTGTGCGCCATAGAATAGGAGCGCACTGAGGAAACAGCACTGGAAGATCAGCAAACTAAACTAAACTAAACTAAACTAAACTAAACTAAACTAAAACAAACCTGTTTTTTTTTGTACTTGATGATTATTTGATTATTTTTTAGATGAGTTATTAAAACTAAGCCATTACTTTTAAGTATGCCACTTGAAATCACGTGAAATCATTAAAAATGCCTTTAGTGTGGGTTAAAAGTGACAGCCAACAGAGAGCTTACATCACTTATATAAAGCATCACTTATATATATATCACTTATATAAAGCTTTTTGTTTTTATTTATGTACACACTACTGTTCAAACGATTTTAAATAAATGCTGTTCTTTTGAACTTTGTATTCGTTGAAGAATCACGGTTTCCACAAAAATTTTAGGCAGCACAACTGTATTAATGAATAAATGTTTCTTGAGCACTTCAACTTTGCCATCACAGGAATAATTACATTGTAAAATGGAGCATTTAAAACTTATTTTAAATTGTAATATTTCACAATATTACAGCTTTTACTGTATTTTAATCAAATAAATGCAGCCTTGGTGAGGGACTTCTATCAAAAACATAAAAAAATCTTACCGACTCCAAACATTTGAATGGTAGTGTACATATTTTAATTATATGTACATTAAACTTGTCTAGATATAGGTATTGGCTTTGGCCACTGTACAATCAGTATCGTTGACCACTACTTTCTAAAGATGTTTTTGTTTTATATTTAATCTTTTGGTGCTGATTGACGTTCTTAAATGAACAAAGAGAAAGCTGAAGAAAGAAAGAGGATCCGGTTTCTCTCTGCTCAGTGTGTGTTATTTGCATCATGGCGGCTTTGATAAATCGAGCAGAACCTCATTCTTTAGATTCCACGGGAAGAGTTACACCCCGAAACAGACACACAGATTATGCTAATTGACAATGTGAGATTTTGAAAACAAATCATTCTCTTTTTCATTGCCTAGAACCCATTCATGTGTATTCACGTCTGTTTTGTGTTTAGTATCTTAGCAACAGGGTATCAAGTAAAACCTTTGAGAATGTGGCACTTTGGGTATACAGCACACACACAAACACTCATCCATAATGATTGTATTGCCCCATGCACCTTTAAGGAGCATGTAAGCTAAAAAAGGTAGTGAATGGTTTCCACACCTTTTCTTAGACCATCTTTTCTGGTTAAATCAAAAGCCCAATAGACAGAAAATTGATTTAGGCTGTAATTTGTTAAAGGTGATTTATTAGTGTTTATAGCTGACTGATAAGTCTTTCTCTGGCTGCTTTTCTGGCTTTCACATACACTCAAAGACTCATTAATATCAATATTATATTTCTACCATATATTATACGTCTTATCTGAGACTCCAGATGCAGTCAGTTCATACACATAGGGCATAATTTTTATGAGGTGCTTATCTCTCTCTCTCTCACAATGCACCACAAAAACAACACATTCTGTCTGCAGTCTACAGGTTCATGCTCAGTAGTTTGTTGCACTACAATCATGAATGGAGATTTTTTTTCACCTGCTTTTCTAATTTTCACTTTTCATATACATAAAGTGGTCTGTAAGATCTGTATTGGGGTGGCTCATAGTTCAGAAGTTCAATTCTTCTGGTGACTATACACACCATAAGGTTGCTAGTTAAGTTCCTGGCATGTGCTGTCAGCTTGCTTACGGAGCACAAGTGGGCAGAGGAACAAGGGTCTCATCCCGTACAGGTCGCGGTGTTATTGGGCTACAACTACTCAATGAGATTAGCAGCTGAGACTCAGCGGTGCACCTGCTCTCAGCGGGGACAGACTGAGGCTTCTGAACTGCCTCCTGTAAACACTTCATGAAACAGATTGCTGTGAACCAAACAGATGTAGGTAAACAGTTGGGGTGTCTTAACTGGACTTTGCACTGTCTGCCCTCCTTTAGACATCAGCTACTATTTTACAAAGATCCATTAGTCAATGATTAGTGGTGATTGCTGCTATACGTCTAAACATTGACACGTAACAGCTCTTATCTTATCTGCTATTAAATTATATCTGAAATTGAGGAAAAATGTGCTATTACTTTTTCGCTTAGCAGATGATAAAGCTGGTAAAAAAAAAAAAATCCATTAAAATTGCATTAGGTGTTTACATGCACAACAACAATACACTGATAACCAGGGTTCGAATTATGATTTCATCTTTGTGGGGGTCTCTAAAAAAAAGAAAAAAAAAGAAAAAAAAAAGTAGCCTATGAGCAGGGGCGGTGTAGCTTAATAATGTAATATAAAAATATAAAAATTTGTAAATATAATACAAATTTAATAAAAAAAAAGCGTTGGTAACACAATTCAATTTAAATAGTACATTTGGTTTAAATTGTCTTCAAATTCACGCGTGTACTTAAGTGGTCTAGTGGTAGAACTTTTGCCAAGCGTGTCAGAGGTTCTGGGTTCGAATCCGTACTCGTATAGGTTTTTTTTTCTTTTCTTTTTATCAAATCCGATTATGTTTATCAGTGGTTGTATATCAGGCAGAGACACATTTATGTGCATTTTGTTTTGTAATTTCACTGGAACGAATAGAGAGTCTCCACAACGGATTGAAGCGCACGCGCGTCCGAGTGAAGAATGCGCGAGCCACAAACAAACACAGTATCCGCGCCACTGATCGCAGCGGCAACGAGCACTTTGATCACTTGATTTAAGCATAAGGATGTATTGTAGTGTGATGACGATCCGAGATCCCGTGAGATCCATGTGTTTGGCATCTTGTCCTATCTTTTAAGTCATGCTACAGTAGTCTGAAGGAAAAAGTGCTTTATTTGTAATTTAAAATAATGGTGCTGATGATTTTTAGAGACCCCCACAGGTATATGATTTTACTGCTTTCATGGGAGCTCATCCTCTCTCTATGGGAGCTCAGCTCCCACTGGCTCCCACGTAATTCGAACCATGCTGATAACTATCAAAAATCTGCTTATTTTAAAAACGAAATAATACCAGTGAAAAATTGTGTACTGTACTGTAAAAGCAAAATATAATGGCAGAGATCTGTCTTATATCAATAATCATTACAATCTCTAACAGAAACATCCCCAGTTCTAATTTCATGTGAGGATAATATAAGAAGACGATTGTATTAGTACCACAGAGATATTTTTTATTACAGTAGCAATACTTAACATTCATGTAGCTCAAACAGTAGAGAATGAAATTAGCAACAACACCATGAGTTTGTGAACGTGATCAAATGTATATATGCAATGCAAGTCGCATTGGATAAAAATATCAGCCAAATGCATTCATGTAGAATTTATGCGCTACTGTTCAATGGTTTGGGGTCAGTTACATAAAAAAAATGTTTTTTTTTAAAAGAAGACTTTTATTCTCACCCAGGCTAAATTTTAAAATAAGTTAAATAAGTAATATTGTGAAATATCATTACATTTTTAGAAGAACTGTTATCTATTTTGACAAATTAAAATGTACATAATGTATTCTTGAGATGGCAAAGCTAAATTCTTGCTCTAGTCTTCAGTGTCACATGATCCTTCAAAAATCATTCTAATATATTGATTTGGTGCTCAAGAAACATTTCTAACATTTTCTTCCCCTGGATTTTTTTTTTTTTCAGAGGAAAATCATATATTTGAAATCGAAATCTTTTGTAACATTCTAAATGTCTTTCATGTCATGTTTTAATCAATTTAATGTGTATTTGTATATAAAATATTAATAATAATTAATTATTAATAGTAATAAAAATATTACTTTCTTAAAAAAAAAAAAAAAAAAAAAACTTGCTGGCCCCAAATTTTGAACGGCTATACATGCAATAAAATAAACAGAATAGAATAAAAGTAAAGAAAGAAAAACCAAGTTTGGAAATTTGCACTACTGTCATAGTGCCATAATGAAGTGAAGTAATGCAAAATGTATACAATACTGTATATAAATCATGCTCTCACTGACTAATGGCATTAGGCAGGAAGGAGTTTCTCTCAGTGGTGCACTGAAACATAAGTCAAGAACTATTTCTCATTTGCTCATGGAGTCTGTGGGCATATTGTGGGAAAATATGGAAGAAAGGGGAAGACTGATAAAAAGTGAGCACCATCTGGAAGGGAGTTTCACACAGAAGTAGGTTAAATGAAGTCCTGGGGGAACAGAAGGGTGGAGGGACAGAGGGAATGAGAACAAGCTTTTCACAAAACATGACTGGCCCTTTTGTTTTTGTCACAATTAATAGTTATAGATGTAGTTTGTTTGCTTGTTTTGCCACTAGCCTTATTTTTCATATTGTATATATTGTCGCAGTAATATAAAGATCTGTTCAAGTATATGTATTTGAGTTACGTTCTCGCAGCTTTTTTACAGCTGTGTCTTATGCTCCCTGGTTTTGCGTAGTCACAGGTTTCCAGGGGTCAAATTTCAGTTGCAGGATGTGTTGCAAGGTTTCACAGACAACATAGCTAGGAATGTCCACTTGATTGACCTCTCTCCCCTTCACACGTTCCTCTGTCCCTCACAGCACTATATGCAAACACTCCAGTGCAGACGACAGTGTTTCTTGACAGCTTTAATACACACATCTCCTCCGCCTCAAATCTTCAGTCAGGCCTGTTTAAAACGTTTCTCAAAACGTAGTAGACTAAACTGTGTTGTCAGCACAGGAAACAGACATTATCTCTGTCCACACCTGTTACAGTTACCGTATTTAAATTACAAGCCTTGATATTGTATAGCCTACTATTATGAAAATATAGCCACACCAACCAACTGTTTTTTTTGTGTGTAAGCTTAGGGCAAACTTGTACGAGACATACAGTCCCGAACAGCACGAAACATGATATTGTTACCATTCTGGTGATTCTAGTGCATTCTTCGTTCATTTCAGGGTCAGACTCTTTATATCAGTGTACTTTATGGCCATTTTGTTGCAGTACAGTGTGGGACTAATACTGTCGGATAGATTTGGGTTATATTAAATGAACATGTACTTTTATACTCTTGCACCATCAAAGCACAGCACTAGCATCTGGATACTTCATTACATACACTGAACCTAAATCAAAACCTTTGTTCAGGGAGAACCTACCACAGAAAGAAGAAAACACCGTAGTTGAATAATGACTGACATTAAGCTGGCTGTAATGTTGCACCAGTCTTTTATTATTTCTGGCTTAAAGTACCCATTTGAACATTCAAGAAAACGAATTACTTAGTGACTTTGCACCCTGCTGCCCTTACATTTTGTCTTTCCTGCAAACTGTAGTCTGTTTAGACTTGTCTTTCTTCTCCCTCCAACAATGTTTTTTTGTGGTTTTGCCTCTGCATGTTAAGAGGCTAGGCTAATCATTGTGCTTTATCTTCTGCTCGCTCTTCAATCCATTCCTGTCCACTTCAGATGCATGTGCTGTCATACACACCGTCTGCACTCTGATTGCAATCTCGGAGCAGTAAATCTGCTGTGCCTCTCAGAATTTGGACTCTCATTCATAGACAAGCTCGGAGAGTTTGTGAGATCAAAGGTCGAATTCTTTTTGAGGCATAAAATTGGTTACTGCTCTAGATGAATTTATCCCAGCCCTCTTCAAGTCCTGCATTGGGTAAAAAAAAAAAAAAAAAAAATATATATATATATATATATATATATATATATATATATATAAAAATATAAATATTATTTCCCTTATATTATATTAATATTATATTATATTGAAAAGGTTAATATATAACGGGACTTGAAATGACCATTGGAAATTGATTGGGTCGATGCCGTTTGCGAGGGAGAGGGAAAGTAAATGTAGCACATGAATTATGTTCACAAATAGATCATTTAAAATAATCTGTCAATTTAGATTTTTTTATTTAATTGCAACTTTAATCAAGTAGTGCATTGGTAGAGTATACATGGTGTATATTACAATGGCAATAAGTGGAAATGCATTTAGTCATCAACACCTTGGTCAAATTTTATATATGTAATGTGACAGATCTTTAATTTCCCTAGCCTTTCATGCAAATTCAATGTCATCCATGCAATGTCAAACATCCTTGCATACATAACTCAAAAACAATGTCAGGCTGTTTAACATTCCTCATAACACACACAGAGATTTGTAAATTACAGTAATTACTGAAGCGTTTTGCCCATTGGCTACATGGAGAAAATTATTTTTAGAATATTGGTAAGTTTAGTCTTGCCTGTTTTATAGAGAATGCCTGACAGAAAAGACGAGCAGCTGAATGAGGAAAACACAGCTGGCACTCCTCAATTCCTATAGAATTAAAAACCACTTGTATCTATATTTAATGCTATGCTATATACTATACATTATATGTTATATACTTTATATAGCATATCAAAATTAAATCTTTCTAAAATTGAATTTATAAATCATCTCTCTGAGGTCATGTTATACCATTTGACTTGAGTTTACATTCTAAACAGGCTTACATTAACAACCGGCAGAAGAATTCTTTGCTTGATCAGTAACAACAACAATGCCTTCTGATTTACAAAAAGCTCCACAATTTCCCAGAACTATTTAGGGTTGCTGGGAATAATCAACCAGTGACTTTAAGTACAAATGGTTTGTATCTGTCAATCCCAAAGAGTTCTTACCACCCCTTCATTTTCTTACTTGTGTGGGTTTTTTTGGGGTCTCTCCATCTTTCAGTCAGCTAAGAGAGCCTGAGTCAGATCCACGGACACATGAAGGAAAGAGAAAGAAAGAAGGAAGGGAACGGCAAATTGGCCTATAAAGGGGGATAGCAATGAAATGTGACTAACATCAGGAGACACTGTTGCTGGTCTGCCTGCATGTGCTACAAAAATCTGGAGTTGATTTCAAAGAGTTTCAAAGATTTCAGTTTAGTCTGTGGTATTTTTCTTTTAAGCATTCTGTTTCCATCAATCTTGATAACTTTGTTTTTAGTTGATCTTATATTTGTTTGTTTTCATGTGACCAGAGCTCCCACAGCAGAGGCATTTCATATTGTTTGGCTGCTCGTACAACAGTTATTGGCAGTATATCATCTTTAAAAAGAGTGAGCTGGGTTTTCTCATCTGCGTTGCTCTGTGTTTCTGGCTCTTATCTGAGCGTCTGGCCCGTCCCGTGGGTCCTGAACCATTCCAGTGGAATGAGAGATGACTAAAATCACAGAGATCCTGGAGCCTATGAGAGCAATTTTCTAGTTTGACCTCCAGTCTTCAGCTCACAGCTGAATGTTTAATTGATTACTTATTGATAAGTGTTTAAACATGCTTTTTAAAGCCATTTGGTGTCCCCATCTATGTCACCAAAGCTCTTCCACACCAACCATTCCAATAACTGTCTGTGACCTTCTGAATGCTTTCAATCAGTAATCAATTAAAGTGAGGTTTTGTTGGCAAATGTAGTCCACAGGGTCCACTTACAGCATTGAAGAGGCTCTGATTTCAAAACTCAGTGATTAGGGCCTCTGTTCCAGTGAATAACACTGCACGGGTGGTTACATGTGTAAAGTGCATGTAGGACTGGTCTCCACTCCAGCCATTCCTGTGCCTCTTATGCAACAGCTAACAATGATGACCATAATGTCAAGAGGCCCCCGGCTGGTATTTACATAGCTTATCAGAGATGAACAGAGCCAGGTTATGATCCAATGTTCAGCGTGTAAGGGTCTTTGTGGCCATTTCTGTGATTGTGTGTCTGGATGTCTGTAGTCAGGGCTGTCCCAGACTACAGATTTTTCTAGTCGACTGTTAGTCGTTCATTTAAGCCATTAGTCTATTAGTTAGTGGAAAAACTGTTTGTCCACGATTTCGGGGAGAAGTGAGCTCCATGTCTTGCTCACAATGAAGCCGGCCTTGGAGAAGATGCACTCCGATGGCATAGACGTGGAAGTCAAGTTAAACATGTCGTGCAGAAACTGCGGTACTTAACTTAGCTTCCACACTCCGCTTGAACACTTGGATATGCATCTAATATTAGCACACATTTATCTAGGTTAACGTTAGAGCGACGGCCATGTAAAGTGGCTAACGTTAGGCTACTACTTGCATGTTTTAAATAAGTCATGTTTGAGGTTGCACATCACCTTTTTGTGGTCATTCTTTACTCTCTCGAAATGTTCCCACAGTACTTTTTATTTTCTACCCGACATATTACCCCATGGACCAGCCGTGACTGCGTGACTGCCAATTTCTGTGCAGTTTTTTTTTTTCTGTAACTAACTGACTAATTAAAATTTTGTCGCCAGAGCCTCATTCTCCTTTCTCATCGCCTAATGTTTAGTGCTTAGGGGGGCAGCCCTAGTAGTCTGTTGATGAACTAACAGCGATGCATGCAGATTTTTAGGGCATCATAAGCACGTCCCCGATATGTTGGCTCATCTATCTGTCCCAGAATTCATTGAGAAAATGTAATAAAAGGATTAAAATCCCAGGTGGTGCATGAGGTGAGAGAAATGTTAACTTAGAAAACTTAAATCTTTAAACAAAAGCATCAATAAAAATTGTTCCATGTAACTACAAATTAATTTTTACCCAATATTTGTGCGTCAGGTACCTTTATGTTGAATAGAGTACTGTGCTGTTAACTTAGCAACATGTTTATTAAAGCCACAACGAAATGTAAATTGACTTATTTTTTTTATTAAATTTCAATTTTTAATGAAATATTGCAGTGTTTATATGTAATGTAAATATATAAATTTTTTCATAAGTAATGTGCCCTTGCAATCTTTAATGGTTCCTGTGTAATTAGATTGTCCCAAATTGTTCACATATGCTTACAAGATATTAAGATGCTGTCTTTGAAGTCAGTAGGCAGCTCACTAAGGTTTTGAACCAGAGCTTCTATCTCCATCATCTTCTCTAAGGCTAATTTTAATGAGAGCTGTCAACAGCCTTTCAGCACACATCCATTTTTGGAGCTTAATTGCACAAAATCTTTGTGACGTGTTTGAATTAATTAACTTTTTTTTTATTCACCATAATTATGGAAAACTGCATTTGAATTGGTAGTTTTTACTTTGTGTTCAGGTCCTAGGTTTAGCCACTGATTATGTAAAGTCCTATTAGTTTTGCCTTTCACATGGTTTATTAAATTCCTGAGACTCATGATTTATTTGAGCAACCCTGGTAACAGAGTAATTCATTAACTCAACAAACACACTTTGTGTGTTGTCTGAGACAAAAATGCATACTGTTTTACCGATTTAGCTCTGAGATGTCAGAAGATTAATGAACTAATCAAGTTCAATGCAAAAGTAAGTTCATTAGGATATCTGTTTGCATTAATGTATGAACTGCTTTCCTTTTCGTCTCAATTTTATTGGAGTGTTTATCAAATTCAAGATGGTTTTTAGTTCCACCTAAGCAGCAACAATAAATTCTCCCATGGCAGAAAATTTGGCAGATCAATCTATCTATGATACAATCTTTGCACCCTCAGGTCAATTAATTCTCCATTTGTTTTATGACTGATGGTTTACACATTAGTTAGAACTTGTTTAAGATCACTGGTCCTCTAGTAAGAGTAGATTTGTTTTTGGTTGTCACTCCTAAATCTCAAACGGTATTGAATGGCAGCATTGAGAGATAAGTTTGTGGTAGCTGTGTGTCACTGCCTGGACTTGTGAGATGTCAACATAACAGGAATTTCTAAGGGCTGGATTGCATTGCAAAACCACCATTCTCTTCTTGGCCCCCGTCCCCTACCACAGGTCCTACTCTCTAATCTCAGCATATGAGATCTCAATACATAATGCAATAAAAAGCAAATCCCTTTGTGTGACTAAATCAGTAGATTGATTCAATCTTGTTTGTGTGGTCCAGGTAAACCCTGCAGTTGGGGTACCAGGTGCCCCCATAAGGATAGTAAAACCTGAATTTTTTTTTTTTTTTACTTGATATTACTGTTGTCACTGTATTTTTGACCAAAAAATGCAGCCTTGGTGAGCATAAGAGACTTTCAAAAACACTTAATAAATCTTATAGATCCCAAAACTTTTGAACATCAGTGTACACAGAAGCCCTGTTCAGATCCTATTGAAATGGAGCTAGTTTTCCCAAAGGAGGTTAGGTTTCATAAACAGAGTTTGTGATTTTAATTCCGTCCTAATCTAAAAAGGCAAAAGTGTAGAATTACGGAGAGTTCTTCTGAAAACTGATTCTGTTGGATAGCTATGTCTGTGGTTGTTGTATATAGTTTTTATTTTTCCTACACAGTAGTTCTCCTAATTTATTTTGCCCTTTGTCAACAAGTAGTGTTGCCATATCATCTGACTTAAAAATCTAAATCAGTAGGACAGTCTGTAAAAAAAAAATATAGTAGCAGTAACAGATCCTCTCTTTAATCAATTCCTTACCTCTAATTAACATAACTTTTTTTTATTTCACTGGGTTTCATGATGCATCTTATAATCGCATGACCTTCCGTAACGCCCACCTTACAGCATGTAGGCTACTACAGTATTCTTTACATGCACACAAACACACTAATACAACATGTTTCTGATCCACATGTTTGTGTGGATCTACAGGAGAATAGGTTTAACACTGTCTGTCTAAACAGATGGGCTCAGATTAACTCTTGGGTTGGAATTTAGGCTACAGTTGAGTCTGCTGAAAGGACACAACCAATAATACACATTATTCAGATGAATTTTAAAAGCTGTCCTTGTGTTGACTAAAGGGCAAAGATGTAAAGACCTCAGCGAGATTTCAGAACAAACACTCGGTTTAAAAGGCTGATTCGACTGCTGTCACTAGACTGGATGAGGCTAAACATTAGAATATTATCCACACTCAATCAAAAGTGTTTTATTTCCTCTGCCGTAGTCTTTGCTTAACACACACGCGACAACATCTACAATCTTCTGGCTCAGCAGAGTGTTTCTAGAGGGAGGTGAAAAGTCAGTGTTTGCGAGGGACGACCTTAGCATTGTAGTCTTTGCTCTGGAAGAAGATTGATGCTCTTGCTGGAACATCTGGAATGCTGTTATTGTGTTTACGCCAAGCCGACGTCATACCTCACTCTTGCGCACAATTAGAGGTTTATACTCCTTATGTAGAATTTTTTTTAAAAATGATGAATAAGCTGCAAAAGTCCCCTTATGAAAGACATGTTACAATATTTACACACATACACAACAGTTCAAAAGTTTTTGGGCAGTAAATTAATACTTTTAGATAGCTATTCTGCATTACAATGATCAAAAGGGACAGTACAGAAATGAATAATGTTACAAAAATAAAATGCTGTTCTTCTGAACTTTCTATTAATAAAATAAATAAATAAATCCTGAAGAATTTTTTTTATCATGTTTCCAGAAATATGAAAGGGTTAGTTCACCCAAAAATTCTGTCAGTAATTACTCACCCTCATGTTGTTCCAACCCCGTAAGACTTTCGTTCATCTTCAGAACACAAATTAAGATATTTTTGATTAAATCTGAGAGCCGTCTCACTCCTCCATAGGCTTCTCTGTAATTGAAACTTGCCGGCCCAGAAAGTTAGTAAAGAAAATGTTTAAAATAGTCCAAGTGATTACAGTGGCTCAACCATAAGTTTATCAAGCGACATAGTGAGCCTATATTCTGACATTGTGCTGCGCTGTTACACTACATTTTTGGGTGAACTAACCCTTTAAGCAGCTCAACTGTTTTCAACGTTGATAATAATAATAATAAGAAATGTTTCTTGAGAACCAACTCAGCATAGAATGATTTCTGAAGACTGGAGTAATGGCTGCTGAAAATCCAGCTTTGACGCCATCACAGGACTAAATTTAAAAAAATATTGGAAATAGAAAACTTATTTTAAAGGATTCATGAAATGGAAATTCAATAATAACATACTCCAGTTTCATTTCAAAATGATTAAAATTTTACAAATATTAAATTTTTTAAAAACAAACAACTTAGTTAAAATCATAAGCTAACCTTCAGAAACATAATATAAAGATCTGAAAATGCATTTCATGACTCCTTTATTTGTAATATTATTTCACAATATTGTTGTTTTTATTGTATTTTGACCTAATAAATGTAGTCTTGTTGAGAATAGGGCGCTTTCACACTAGCACTTTTGGTGCGCACCCGGGTTCGAATGACGTCAGAGTTCGGTTCGTTTGGATGATGTGAACGCTGTTTTCCGAACTCGGGTGCGCACCCGCGAACCGTACTCGAGTCCGCTTAAAAAGGTGGTCTTAAGGGTACGGTTCATGTGAACTCGGGTACGGTTCGCTGCTGATATGAACGCAATCGAACCAAACCGCGTAAGTGAACCGCTTTTGATGACGTATAATGTGGTGCGTGCCTGCGTGCGTGTGTGTTTAACAACTGTTAAAGGGTCTATACACTTACCTTGACGAAAAGCGGGATTGACGCACTGCGAGCAGAGATGATTTCTGCTTGCCTCCACAAAAATTGTCTTTGGCGGAACGGTCGGTCTTTGGAACGGTTTAATACTTTTGCGGCAGACAGACGAAAGTGTGTTTCTGTATCTTTTATTTGAAAACAAAACCAAAGGTTAAAAAAAAAAAAAGAGAACAAATGTGAAGCGAGCAAATCTATCCATTTTGACGCCTTTTCATAGCGATTACCAAGCAACACGAGTACGCGCCAGCTGCAGCTTGATGACGCAAGCGCACCGCGGTTCAGATACAAATAATAATGTGAACACAGTCCATCGGGGACAGGGGGAGGGGGGAGCAATCGAACTTGGGTTTGGAACAGGCAATCGAACTAAGTGTGAAAGCACCCAGGTTTGGTTCGATTGAATCGAACTCAAGTTCGTTTCCTCCCTTGGTGCGGATCTTTTGGGCAGGTGTGAATACAACAATCGCACTCGTGTGCAGACCAAACAACCGTACTGAGACCCAGCTGAAGAGGTGTTCTCGGTCCGGTTCCAAACGAACTCTGGTACAGTTTGTTTAAGGTGTGAACATGACCCGACTCAATTGTAGAAAGCACTGCACCTTTTTTGACAGGGTCAGATTTTTACTATGTAATTTGGGGTGATGAAATGCCTATACATTAGGGGTGCAACGGATCGCAGTTGATCTGTGATCTGTACGGACCAGGCTCCACGGTTCGGCACGCACGTGATTCATGGATTAACTGCTAAATTTAACCATCATAGAGTGAAAGTTTATAATTTAGGCGTGTTTAGTCTTACCAACATTCAAACTGCAGAAGAAGAGGCGAAAATCGCCGCACGCACCCGAAGCGCGCGCACACAGAGACAGAGACCAAGAGAGATTTCAGAGTTCAGATTTTGCTTTTCAGATAGTGCTCGAACACAGAATTGATTCCTCTTTTGCGTTTCCTTGCCCTTGAACGGACACATGCACACAAAATTATGTTAAAACACTCATCAAAATATCCTTCTCAGCAAGTATTCTCTGTTATGTCATAAGTGAACAGTTGAGAAAGGAACCAGATGTTTTTTTCGGCCCTTGCATTCGGTCTTAAAGTGACAGCAGACGCCTAATATTCCTACTGTTGTAGTAAATGTTAATAAAACAACAAAATACAACTTTAACAAAGATGAAACTATTTTTAATTTCTACAGTGAGTGAACCCATAGTGTTATTTTACATTAGGCTTAATTTATTAATTTCTGTACCTGAATACTACTGTTAGACTTAATAACTTTTGAATATTTACTATTCATCTCTACTTGTAATTTGTGTATTTGTTCTTATTTTATGACTGACTGTTTACTTGTTTTTAATAATGTTTGAACTTTATCACTGTCTCCGCCAGAACCATCTTACAGCACATCTTCGTCTTTGCAAAATCCTAATTGCTCATAAGTTTCTTCATATTGCTTTAGTAGCTTGAAACACCAAATCAGTAAAATAATAAAAATCGCACTACGAAAGATCTCCATGATTAGCCTGTTTTTTGCACTTCCTGCTTTTCCCTGCTTGAGAATTTCTGTCCAATGAACACGTGTGGTTTTGTTTACAAATTTTGTCTCACTTGCAAAAAAGGCAGTGTGAAAGCGAACCACACCAAACAAAAAAAATCAATATTGTATTTGGTCTTGTCCAAAGCAAGTAAACTATAACGTTATATAAATACACTGAGACTTATTTTTATACTGACTCCACACATTTGAACAGTAGTGTTTATTAAAAAATGTATTTTTTCCAACTAAAAAAAAATCATGTTTTTTTTTTTTTTTTTTAAAGGAATAGCCTAAGCTCTGTAAAAATGACTTTCCAGTAAACTAAAATTTTTCTTTTTTTTTTTTTTTTTTTTTTCTCCTGTGGTGATTTAATTGCAAATTTTACGGGCCTTATTTTGTCCACAGGCGGTGTTGTTTGACAGCCGGGCACTAGATGCTCCACTAAGCTAATGAGCTCTGCAGAGTGATGAAATATAGATATCAGCTACTCCAGTGCCTCGCATCACAACATGATGGAGAGAACTGTGAATAATTCATTAGGTCTGATAATCTTGGTGAGTTTAATACATTTTAACATAAGTCGTCACGTTTCAAGATGCAGCACGTGCCCGTTTCCCTCGTGCTGTTACAAAACACAGTTTTTGGAATGTTGCACTCAATTTTCAGTGGCAATGAACCCTAGCTGCAGCTTATAAAGCAAGTAGTGGGGTCTCATCAACCAACGGGCAGAAAACTTTACACAAAAACTAACACTAACACATCAAGGGCCTGTAAAATGTTCTTCACCTCATTACATCTCAAGTCAGGTCCTAATCAGGTGTGACTTGATAAAAAAAAAAAAAGAAGTGAGCAAAGTGATATGTTTTCCTTGTGAAATCTCATTGGTCCATATTCCAGCTCCCCCATACATTAAAGTCAGTATAAAACGTAAGTTCCAATGTTTTTTTTTTTTCTTCCCCAGAGTGATTGGTTATTAGAGTGAAAACGGCTTCTGGAACAAGAAAAAAATGTAGAGCTAGGCTTGATTTTGTCCATATTGTCATCTCAAGTGATTGACAGGTTGTCCCGCCTTCGCCCCATTAAACGCGTCATTAGAGAAGAGATGTCAGCGCAAGAGGGACGGGAATTTTTTTTATTAGAGATAACGAGGGCATTTATTCAAAAAAATAACAATGTGCATACTAGATCATTCATTTATAATAAATGCAGCAATATTCCATAAAAAAAAACAATAGGCTAGCTTTTCAATGTGCCCTCCAAAAGCTTGCGTTACCATCCACAAGAGGCACAAAATCACTTGCACATACCTTTACCATGACTGTTCCCTGCTGGTGGAATGACCTGCCTAACTCAACCTGAGCTGCTGAGTCTTTAGCCATTTTCAAGAAAGATCTTTTTTTCTCCACACTTGACCCATTAATATAAACACTTTCTATTTCTAATAGAAATAAACTTGCTATGGGTACTGTGCTAGACTAACTGGGACTTGTCACAGCACTTACATATTGTTGCTCTTTTGTTGGTTTAAATGCTTCTATTGTTCTCATCATTTGTAAGTCGCTTTGGACAAAAGCATCTGCTAAATGATTAAATGTAAATGTGATATAATGTTACACTGTTTTCATGTTCAGTGCGGACATGATTGTCACATTGCTCTTATGCCCTGTTTACACCTACTATTAATATGCGTTTTGGTCAATCAGATCATAAGTGGACGATGCTAAATACAGGTGTAAGCGGGATCTAAAACATTTTGAGCTTGTCCGCATTTGACCACTTCCAAAGATAGTCGAAAACACATTCGGATTGAAAATCCGCATTCTTCCCCTCGTAGAACTGGTGAATGAACGCATTCTTCCCCTCGAATAAATCCAGACAGAAGTGGTTTAAAGTGGACAAAATAGACAGATTAAAACACCAGGTGTAAATGGGTATGTCTCCTTCGTCTACTTGTGATCCGGTCAACCAAAACACATCTTAATACCAGGTGTAAACAGGGCCTTAGACACGTTTCAGTCTCATAACCCAGACTTCTGTGCTTCCATATATGGAAAGTGTGTGAGCATATCTTCTCAAAATATCTAGGCTATCTTTTGTGCTCAATATAGACCCTTGTGGTTAGCTCACTTGCAAGTGATCACCACACATCCACGTCAAATCCATTGTTCTTTTCAGCAGCCAACATGACCTCAGTGCAACTCAATAACGTGTATCAGTGAAGTAGGTCATGTTGTTTATTTTCCTTTAGTTTGTTACATTTGTACTCATCCCATATGCTCTGTTATTTTTCTCCCACTGTACTATAGGTGTGTGTCTGTATTTTGTGGATGCATGTGAGTGTACGTGCATGTGGTTGTATGTTGTGTATGACTCATTTTCATTCCTCTCACCAGCTTGATTCCCTCCTTCGTCATTCCTGTTCTCCCCAATCCAGATGAGGAATGCATCTGCTGCCTCTCTGATCTCTGTTACAGATTTTACACAGATGTGCTTGTGTGTGAACGTCCTTTTCCATGTAGTTAAAGGGGACATATCAAGGAAAGCAGGATTCTTCTTGCTCTTTTGATATAAAAGTGTTCAATGTATGCTATTAAACTTTCAGAAATACTGGCCAAGTCCACTTAGAGGGTTTATTGAAACTAAGTTGAGCACAGTAGAATTTGATTGCTTCAGAGCCCCAAAAGGGACATTAGTTTGCAAAAGCTTTGTGTTCCTCCAAGATACTTGGCATCCGCTTTCAAAAAACACAAAAGTTGTGTGAGCGAATGCGAAGTTTTTTGGGAAATGTAAAAGTTTTGCAAGTCAACACAAAAGCATTATGAAACATAATTTTTACTCCCAGCTCATCCCCCCCAATCACCATGTCTTTTAAGGGCTTTGTAAATTGCCCATGTTGACATAACAAATGTATATGTCAGCAATGTGAGGAGAGCCTTTTACATGCAAAGCGGTTATCCAGTCTTAACAGAGATCACTTACATATTAACATTTATGACTTAAATTTGCAGTAGCAAAAACAGCCTGTTTAATAATCGGGGTCAGAGAGAGGGTGGGAAGACAAAATGATGTCTGTCTTGCTGCCAAAAACTTTCACTAACATTATAATTGGACTTCAGGCACACACAAAATGAAGAATCTGTAGAAGGATCTTTTAACCGTCTCCATTATAAGAGCACAAAATCCCAGTGTTTACTGAATAAGGATGCACAAAAGTACATATTTTCAAAACCATCTGGCCAGAATGACTAATTGACAAATCCTCCTTAAGGGAGCCTTGTGTAATTTTCGGGTTAAGGTTCACAGTTTCTAAGGGTGGAGCTTTAATGCGTTCAAAAACAGCTATTCGGCGTTAAAAAATGTTGAGTTCAAAAATGCAAAACTTGTGGCATTCGACTCTTGTAATAGCTGTGAGCTATTATTTCCATTGTGTTTACATTTACATGCTCTTCTTCACATGCTGGTGTCTTTGACTTCCTCTGTCGTGTTTCGTCGTGTCAACAGTCTGAGCCTGTTTGCACCTGTCTGCATGCTTTGAAGTGTTTTCTGAAGTTTTTACAAGTTTGAAAAAGAGAGAGAGAGAGAGAGAGAGAGAGAGAGAGAGAGATGTGCGTGTGTGTTTGCTCTGTTTCTGTTTGCTTTAGTTGAATGTCTCTCATTGGCACTCACATGAGTTAGCTTTAGTGTAACCAGCTATCCCTCATGAGCGGCAGGTGAGTGGCTTGACAAGAACAGGGTTCCAGAGTACAGGTTATGTAAGAATGACTCTTGCTGGAGTGACATGGCACACCTGTGGGAAGGGCCTTGTGTAACAGTGGAGATTAACTGTACATTTACTGTGTGTGTGTGTGTGAATGAGAGAGAGAGAGAGGATGCAAATTTAGATCAAGCTGAAGAGAGATAGGGGATTTCATTAAAATGACTTTCTCTTGAAGAATTGGCTTACTGTTTCAGTACTTTTCAGCCGCATAAAAGTCAAATGCTGTTGTTTTTTAATATTTGTGCAGCAATTTACACGCCACCACTTAAAGATTGGGTTTGGTAAGATTTTGTAATGTTTTTGAAAGAGGTCTCATAATACTCACCAAAGCTGCATTAATTTGAAATAGAAATCATTCTTAACGATTTAAACCTTTTTACTTTCAATTTAATGTGTCCTTGTTAAATAAAAGTATTCATTTCTTTAAAAAAAAATCTACTGACCCCAAGCTCTTAAATGGCAGTGTTCACTGAGACAAACATATTAGCTGTGTTTTTATTGTTTACTTTCACATGTATACAAAGCAGTGCTTACGTAATTTCCACTCTAAACTTCATTCCACATGTCCACAAGTGGGACAAAGAATATTTTATCTGGGCATGTTTGCAGTTATATTAAGTTGTTTATGAATTTTATTATGTGTAATGATTAAAAGTAGCACCCTAAAGCTAAAGGGATCAAGATTACTGATCAACAGTGTCTTCACATTGTCTCTGCCCTCTCTTTCTTTCTGTTTACTCTGTCAAGGTCAGTTAACCCACTGGAAAATTGCACAGCCGTGCCTTTTTAATACATCATAAACTACGCAAGTTATTGTCATCTGATAAACACTTTCCCAGCCAGTTAGCTGCAATTTGAACCTTTAGTTTCACAAGCAAAAGTGGTTGAAAATAGCCAAAATGTCATACTGAAGCAGCAATCCTTTTGTATAATATGAATTTGAGGTTAACTTTTTTCTTTTTCTATTTTGAAAATTTGAGGTTAACTTTTTTAATTTCTAAAGAATGTGCAAGTGCTTCTTGCCTTTGCATTAGCACATATGCTAATTCTTAGTTATTCTCAGTGACTGTTAATGTGATGCTATGCAGTTTGCTAAGATGTTTTGTGTGGTTTCTAGAGCATTGCCATATGCTTGGTCCAATTGAAAAAAGCCCACACACCAAGTCTGTATGATATTAGTCGTCATAGCTTGGGTCTCTCCTTCAGTGTAAATTGTTAGTCTAGTTACTTAGAAATGCAAACATCTCCTCATTCGCACAATTGGAGAAATACATTGGTAGTTTGCATTTAAAATCCTCAAAATGTCTCTTGAAAGCCTATAGAAAGAGGAAGACATAGAGGAACCGCATGTGTGTGACATAAAGAGCATCCTCTGAAATAAAAGCTGTGAAACCAGACCCCTAACACCAGATACCGATGACACTGATGATTTCACATCTTCATAACAAGAGCTAACTAATCATTGTTTTGGCATTGAGATGTGAGTCCAGAGAGGACCCATCCTTGTTTTTTAAACTCTAATGAGGTCTATGAGGGTTTATACATTAATGAGCTTGCTATCATTTGATTACAATTATGACTAAGGAGGGTCACATAATTAGATGTCATGATATTATGGCAGTTATCAAACAAGAAATAGTCTGTTGTTAATTATGTTGTTAAACATTATACCACAGTCTCACATATGCCAGATATTGTGGAGATCAGTCATATATCAGCCCTTTTATCAGCATCGATGTGTGTGTGTGTGTTTGGACAGTCCCGCTGGAGCATCCAAGGGTTCACTGCTTTCCTCAAGGGCACAGCAGTAATAACTCACAGATCATCCCTCATGTGATTTAAACCTACCAGTTGTGATGTTTAACCACTCTTTCACACCATCCCATTATGTTTTACTACAGAAATAGTGGATCTGTAGAGTAAGTAAGTTATCCACAGCTAGCTGAGTTGGCTGGCTAATTTCTTTCCTTTTTTTTCTTCAAATTTGTCAAAAGAAGTGACAAAAAGAAATTGCTTCATAATGGAAAAGTACCTTGTCACCTAATTGTGAAAAGATGTAAGTTTTATCAGCTTTGCACACGTCACAGATGTAATTAGTTGTTACAGTAAATGTTTTCATTGTGGCTCAAGTGACTTAGCAGGCATTTGATGCTTTCCAGGTTACTCATACAACAGATTATCTTTCCCATCTGAAGTGTGTTTAGTAACAACGACTTTGTAGTGGAGTGCAGGACTTAGATCTCTCTCTCTCTCTCTCTCTCTCTCTCTCTCTCTCTCTCTCTCTCTCTCTCTCTCTCTCTCTCTCTCTCTCTCTCTCTCTCTCTCTCTCTCTCTGTGTGTGCGGTTTTATGGATCCATGTAGAACCAGGGTTAACCTAAGCTCCAATCTGCATTTGTTCAGTCACAGGGTGTTCTGAGTCACGCTGAGTAAATATCATCTGAGAAAATCTAGGACACCACTTTAACAGTCCATATCTGTCTGTTGGTTTGTGTATGTGAGAGGGAGTGAGTACTGTCATTTAATCATTCAACCTAGTAGCTGATTGTTATGTGTTTTGGCCTATGTAGATGGACCCCATGCAGAGACACATTGTCTTTCATCCGTCTTCTGTTTGATGTTCACCGGGGTTATGTGCCTTTCAGAACTGAATTTGAGAATGCCTTTTAAATTCTAGCTCGGTTGGTGAATTTGATTTGAAGCTGTGTTTGTTTATTTATTTAATATAATTTATATTATATATATAATATAATATAAATGATGTGTATATTTATTTATATGAATGAATTTATGTGCTTAATAAATGGGACAGCCATTAATGTCCTTTTGTTTAGTAGTAACTTTTGTTTCATATAGTTTTCAAAGCACATAGCAGTTTAAAAATCTGACTATGTTGTGTAATTTATGTTGTAGAACAAAACTTCAAAGTCTTTCCAGGTAATAATAACCACTGACGTTGTTACTCATACATTTTAAACTAGTTTTCTAAAAACCCATTAGGAATTCCTGAGAAAGCCTATGGCCTTCCAGATTGTCCTACAACTTAATGTCATGACCGAATACCGCTATAGTTTTGTATTGAACTGCCAATAGCATGTGTATGTGTGACAAATGTATGAGACAGAACTTGAAGGAACAGGATGTAAAATGTCTTGTGGATTATAACATTCAGCTAATATGTAAACTCTTTGTGATTTCATCACACCACATTACTGTATATTACAAAGCTCATTTTTGGTCATTCATGCTTTTTCTGTGAGGTTTGTTCTTTCAATACTTAAGGATGAAAATGCAATATTCTGCTGTCCTCTTATCTTCAGACCGCCAGTAAGTAGTGTATCTTGATGTGATCTTTGCGTCATCCTCCAGCTGTGAGCTGACAGGTGCTCGAGTGTTTCAGAGGAACTTGTGAATGTCTGATGTTGCTCAGAGAACAGGAAGGAAACACTTTCTCACTCAACTGAACAAAGCCATGGGATGTTACTCAGACTCTGGAAGAACTCAGAGCTAGCGTCTGTAGCTCCAGACATGTGTGTCTGTCATGTGGAGTGAGTTTGGAAGTCCTCAGCTTCACTGTGTAATATGAACTAAAAAGTCAGATTAGTTTGGGTTCACAATCTGCTTTGAAAGTGGGACAGATTTTCGCTTTGATTACTAACTGTTTAGTCTGGGATGCAAGTCTATCATTGTTATCAGACATATCTAGCTGAGTCAAACGTGACCTGTAGCCCATCAGCAGTCGGTGTTTGTGTGTGGTACTGGTGGAGGGCCGGTCCGTTCAGGGTCACACTCGGGTAATGGATGTGCAGTTATCCGCTCTCATTTTCCCTGGCACGCTGGCGGATATCAGGAACAGATGCCTTGGCAACAAGCCCAGGGTAAATAAAGGACTGGAGGAGGCCATCAAATCTGACTCCAGACACTGTACAATATGAAGGATAACTTAGTCAAAGAGCTTTATCTAGTGAGACAGACACAACAGTGCTTAGTTTTGTGATTACAGTCTCCATATTTGGGGCCAAATAATGTTTCTACAGAATTTAGTTGGAATAGCAGAAAATTTGAAATCATGAAAAGAGCCCCACCACTGCGGACAGACTTCCCAGGTCAATCTACAGGAGATCTACCATCTTCTCATTTTTGCAGAGTATATGAAAAAAAAAAATATATATATATACTGTATATAGATAGATAGATGAGATTAAGTATATCTTCTAATGTTTACAGAATATATTAGATATAGTTTATTTGGTAACACTTTACAATAAGGTCTCATTTGTTAATATTAGTTATAGTTAATGCATTAAGTAATATGAACTAACAATTAGCAACCTTTTTTTTTGCATAATATATTAACCTTTGTGAATGTTACTTAATAAAAATATTCATGTTTTGTTATTTCACAGTGCATTAACTAATGTTAGAAGTGGCTAAATTATATTTTGCAAAAGTATTTTTGAGACAAATCTAACTCATAAATAAAAAAGGCTCCATAACATCATGTGTAAAGCCTCAGTTGATGTTAAGTGAGTAAAAATCCGAAAAGATCATATCTTAAAATATTTCCAAAGTGGTTCCCAGACTGAAATCGATGTATTAATTTTTTTTTAAAAAAATTATGGATCTGACTGCAATAGAAATACAATGCAAATGCTCAGTAGAATATTCTGTGTGAATCTATGCATTTTGACGATGAATGATGAAATTATGATAATAATAATTTTCATAAAATTATATTAACAGACTGGATTTATTTTGCTTAGCCTAATTGTGTTTTGGAAAACTTGATGGGTTATAAATTAATAATTGTTAATAAATAAAGACCAGCAACAACATAACATCTAACTTGAACTTTTCACTACGAAATTAACACAATTTTTATCGTACAGATTTTATCGTACAAAGAATGTTTTCTGTTAAAAAATTGAAGAAGAAAAAACGTTTTACTATGCAGCCTTTGGAGAGAATTTATGAAAGTGGTGGGGATGTAAGAGAGTGGTGCAGTGCAAAAGAGCTGCAGGAATGGAGGATGATGAGAAGGAACATAACAGAAAGTGAAAAGAGAACACACTGACCCACTTTCATCAAAGAGGTCTGCAGAGATGAAAGGATGGCAATGGTAAAGTTTCCTTTGGCATTTCATACTGTTCAGTCTCTTTTACAACCTCTACTGCTACAGTCTGGCTTCATTTATGACTTAAAGCTCAGCTGGGTTCAAATCTGATTCTTTAACGTTCTCGTTTCCTGTGCAAAGTCCTGTTATGTCACACAGATGGACGGTTGTGGTGAAGAGTGATAAGTACCGGTGAATCGATTGCAGAAAACTTTTCATCATCTATGGCCAGACTTTCACAATGATCTCTGACCCTGTGAACTTTCTGAAAACTCAACCAGACTGACTATGTTGTCCATTTGTTAATCATCATAGAGTTCATTGTGTTCATCTGTGGTCTCCTCAGTTTATTCCACTGGCTGGCTTATAAAGACGAACTAAGATTTATAATGATGTTGATAACTCATTCTCTATCTGTCTCTCTACAGGCAGGAGGTTCAGGAGAACTGTGTTCGCTGGCGAAAGAAGTTCTCCTTTGTGTGTAAGATGAGTGCCATTCCTGCCACGGGGGTCCTGGACCCCTGTATTTGCAGAGTGTCTGTGCGTAAGGTTAGTCTCACTCACACACACAGATCTCATCTTAGACCAGTAACACACTGTTCTTTAATGTGTGCGTTGTCAGTAGATCATGTGCAAAACTTTCCACTCCCATCAGCGTTTTTTTTTTTGGAATTGCACTCTCACGCTAATTTGCCCAGTTTGGTAAATCTGGCCCTATGTATCTTAAATACACAGTTACATAACATTTTCACACTTTTTGCTCAATATTTTAAGATGCACAATACATTTTTTGCATCTATCACATCACACGTATGCCCTTCACTGACATTTTTGTCTTTTTTGTAACCAATTACACTAAGCTGGAAAATACTTTATTTGGGGCAAAATTGTTGGTTGTTGCACATTTGAGGGACACAAGTAATTTGTGTAAAATGTAAATTTAATACTTTTTCTCACAATATATATTGAATTAGTTTATTTATTTCTGTCTTTGGTTACATTATCATAGTTTTTAAATACAATTACTATTTTTATAATACACTTTTCATATTTTAAGTTAGAACTGTCTATAGGACGAGGGTAAAACATTACAACTTGTACATAAAAGGCATTTGAAGCAAAAATTTAAGATGAATGATTGGATAAAATGTTCAAAACAATCCCCCCCGGGACATAAAAGTACCCGTGGGTGAAGAAACACTCTTATCCTGATTAACAATCAGATTGTGGAGCTATTCAGTGAGTTCTGATGTTTGGTTTACTCCATACTGCTGTCTCATGGCTCTTATTACCTTTCACTCCCTTTGCCTCATAGCGTCACCACCAAAGGCTAACATATTACATAACAAATAATCTCTTACCTGCTTTCTCTCTTTTTTTTTACTTCCAGGAACTTAAAGGTGGAAAGACTTTTTCAAAGGTAAGAGCTTTCTCCTTATCCCTTTCTTTTTTTCTTTTTTTTTTCTTTCTCTCCTTATGATTGTTTCTTCCTTACATACTGGCTCTAAGGGAGCATCACAGATTTCTTTCTCACGCTCTGTTCTTTTTTTCTCAGGGTTTTATGTTTATAAACACAAAGCTTTTGTGAGTCACATGCATATACACACAAGTATGCATGCTGTACTCAGAGGCACTCAGGAC
Source organism: Scardinius erythrophthalmus (assembly GCF_964197995.2). NCBI lineage: Eukaryota > Metazoa > Chordata > Actinopteri > Cypriniformes > Leuciscidae > Scardinius > Scardinius erythrophthalmus. The sequence continues at coordinate 21,322,482 of NC_138225.1, read as the reverse complement.
ACCAGGAAATACTGCATAAGCAAATATAAATGGTGTAATGCAGTGGGAGGTTAGTTTTAGGGATTCTGTGATCTGGTCTGGACCTGTCATAGACATGTGTTTCCACACCTTGAGAATCTCTAAATCACACAGTTATCAGGCATTGCTTGTACCACCCTACATTAATTGTACAATAAAGTCAAGCAATTAATGATAATAGACTATAGATAAAAGGCTGAACACACACTTTTAGTAATTACAGAAAAGTCTGACACAGGCAGGCCATTTCTCTTGTGTCAACAAACAAAGGATGTGAGACGTTCCCTAAACAAAAGCCCTTAGTGTGATTTTATATATATTCAAAAGTTATTTATTCATTTATTTAATGTACATTACTGATCAAAAGTTTCGAGTCAGAAAAAAAACTTTTATTCCACAAGAATGTCTTACATTGATCAAAAGTGACAGTAAAGACATTTATACAGGGTTTCCGCGGGATCTTAAAAAGTCTTAAAAAGTCTAAAATTATGAACTTTAAATTTAAGGCCTTAAAAAGTCTTAAAAACAGCCAGATTTTCATCCTAGGTCTTAAATTTCATTTAGTCAGGTCTTAAAAAGTGTTTACCCTCGTTCATTTCCAGAAACGCTGGCCGCAGAAAGTTATTACAAAGTAGCAAAAAAGTATCGAGTTGTAGCCTACAAAGCGGAGCTCTAGCAGGGGTCTCCAACACGTCGCTCGCGTGCTACTAATAGCTCGTGGCTTGATATGACCTAGCTCGCCAGAGGCCGTTCACATATCGCGTCTTTTGCGCGCTCAAGTTTGTTCAAATGTAGGCACGCGGCAAGCGCGCTCATAATTGAAGCGACGCGCTAATTTTTTACCAGGCGCAACGAGATGAAAAAAAATCTAAACTTTTAAGAATGCCGCAAACGCACCGCAGGTCATGTGACAGGAACCAACCAATCATCCCTTTCCATAACAACATTGAAAGCTCAGTCAACATGAAGGATGGGGGTGCACCCAAACACTACTAATAAATATAAGCTAATGTGTAAATGTCAGTAATTTATCTTTTTTGACTTTTTGACATGTTGCAAGTCACTCTTTTAAAATCTGGCCATCACTTTTAATGGTATTTTAATGTTCACGTAAACAAAAAGTGCATATTGATGCTAATCAATTTGTTATTTGCTGTTTTTCGACATAAAACTTGTTGAATTGACTTAATTTCCTCTCTAGTTATGATCAACTATGATCAACTAAAATCAACAATTGCGTTTTTACAGTATAATATGCAAAAGTACAATTTTCTATAAAAAAAATCTACATCTCCCTCTCTCTCTCACACACACACACACACACACACACATCAGATAATCCTAGATAGATAGAAAGATAGATAGATAGATACTCTAATGATCCCGAGGTAACTATCTATCTAACTTGGATAATGCGTCGTGTAGGTCTTAAATTTCAATCTTTATGGTCTTAAAATGTCTTATAAAGGTCTTAATTTTGACTTACTGAAACCTGCAGAAACCCTGTTTATAATGTTACAAAATATTGATAATAAAGTAATGCACCAAATCAGCATATAGAATAAATTTCTGAAGGATCATGTGACTGAAGCCTGGAGTAATGATAACACACACACACACACACACACACACACACACACACACACACACACACATATATATATATATAATTAGGGGTGTAACGACGATACACGTATTTGTATTGAACCGTTCGGTACGAGGCTTTCGGTTCGGTTTTCGGTACGCATTTTCAAACCGAACGGTTTGAATGGTTGGACCATTTTTCCTGCCGACCAAAATTTCCTAATTTCAAATGTAGGCGCATTTGCGCGTGGCAAGCGCGCTCATAATAAAAAAAAAGACGCCGGCGTGACCATAACATTGCCCAACATCAAATGGCAAACGTAATGCAAGCGGAACGAAACTGCTCGTTTTTGTGTGATTGAAGGACCGTTTATCAGTTTGGACTAGTGCAGCGCGAGCCGATCGCATGCATGAGTAGAGAGAGTTACTCCTGTATACATGGAATTTGTAATCAATTGGCAATATCCCGATGTAAACGGCGACGCACGGTTAGCGTCTGGACGTACGGACGGTGACACACTGGATGCGTGGCGTGAGCGTCTCAGCTGCGTGGCGTGTCCGTTTTTATTTCGGCTCCCATGTTAACAGGTTAGAGCTTGCACACTGCGTGCGTGACACGCGCGTCTCAGGCGCGGCTCGAGCCGCGCGGAAAACGCGTGCCTACTAGAAATAGAACCGACGCCTATTTTTCACGCGACACGCAAGCGTCTTGGAAGCGTTTCCAGGCAAAATTGAATAGGAAAAGATGTTTATATGACATTTTGACACGAATACATATTAATACATGTCATTTTGATGTTTGAAAGTGTCTAGGGTTTGACATAAATGCAAATATAAATGCAATTTAAAAAAATATTATCGATTTTCAAATACTGCACCTGTCAATACAGAACGAAATATTCTATAGTCTATATTGCCGTCAACACTGCCGACGTTGTCTTTGCTGCTATATATTTATGTTTAACATGAAGTATAGGCCTTCCACAACTCTCTCCCCATGTCACCAATATGTCACCTAGCAGCAGCAGCGCCGCGTCAGACACGCTTCTGGTGTGCAAAGACATGGAAAACGCGATGCAGCCACCACGCAGCTGACACGCAACAGAAACGCCACGCTCACGCCACGCATCCAGTGTGTCACCGGCCTTAGACGCAATATGCGTCATTTCCGATTCTTCTTCCTGTATCCAAAGACAACAACAACAGCAGCAGCAGCAACACGCGGATAATGAATAGTTCGGGGCAGATAGCGATCGCATTTGTTTGCGCTTTTCTCCTCGCTCCAAAAGTGTGGTGCTGTGCTGCGTCTCGCCATGTTTACCTCTACTTCTTGTTTACTTCCGGTATACTGCACACGGGTTTTTGTATGCGCCGTCTCTACTCAAAAGACCAAGATTCCTTGCGAATAGAACATGCGCAGAACACAAATCAATGTTCCTTTTGATGGGGATATGCCGATACACGTTTACATGACCAAATATTCGGGTTAGAAAAGGGGTACCCCAGGTATCATATCCGGGTTTTTAAAACTGGGATATGAGCATATTCGGGTTTTTGCCGGTGTTTACATTAGCCCCGGTTTTTGCTAATATCCCGGTTTTGAACGGGTTATTGGCTGCATGTAAACGTAGTCACTGTTACTACACAGCGCTAATAAGAGATCCAGTAAAGAAAGCATTTGAATTCGCTACAGAATAACATCGTTGCGAGATCTTGTGAGAAACATTCACGTTTCTCCGTTATTAACGGATCAAACAGCGCGTGGAAACCAGGAAGAAACATTGTGCCATTAATGAACTATCCAGTGTCCACAGATCAGCAACATTTACCATGGATTTACTGTAGTAACACTAACTGCAATCATGGACGTTTGGCAGGAATAGTAGGCTATAATGCCTTCAAGTAACATTACGTCGGTTTTATTTTGACATTATGAATACAATTGCTGCCCTCAAATGTTAATCTGAACTAAAATAAACCTTTGTTTATAACTACTACAATATTACATTTAATTTTTTCCAAGGAGCTGTTTTGTTTTATATGCTCCTAAGAAGAGTCAATTATAGCTCCAGAATTGCTCAAAGTAAAAAAAAAAATATCATACTTGATGATGAACTAACATATGATGTTAGTTTTAATAATAAAAAAAAAGTATACAAAAAATTAAATCAAGGAAATTTCTCTGGCATTTCTTTCTTTTTGCTGTATCGATCCGTACCGAACCAAACCGTGACACAAGTGTATCGTATCGAACCGAACCGTGAATTTTGTAAACCGTTACACCCCTAATATATATATATATATATACACATACATGGAGCACTTTGAAGAACTGTTACACTCATAGCAGTGCTGCTGGTTGTTTGGGCATGTGACATTGTGATTGCTGGTTAAGGTCATCATGGCCAAATTGCTGCAGAGAAAGACATGTTTGGCACATTTGTGTTTGTAATGAGTTACAGGAGGATGTTTTGTTTGGGAGTGTGCATCCGTGTCCTCTTCTCTTCATTTACTGATCGCTTACATCCTGAACAGGAGCAGTTTGTCAAAACTGTATGCTGATGCAGCAAAAGTTGGGAATGAGGGAGGTCAAATCTATGGACCGTAACCTGGAATGAGGGAGAAACACAGGAAGGGGGGGGGGGGGGTTGGATATGACCTTTAGGATGAAATAAAGAGAACCTTTGCTATGACAGTTATTTAAATGCTACAGTACATTGACATGAGTTGAAATGAGTTAACATGTAATGAGAGTACATCAAAGCAAAGAATGCAAAAAAAAAAGATATTCCAAGGCACTCGAATAGCATTGAAAAAAGTTAAAAAGCCTTTATTTCATCATGGCTTTATCATTTAAAAACTGGTGGCAAGTACACACCTACGTGTTGCGGCTTACAAGCCTTCGTCAGGGTGTCTGTTTGAAATGAGTTAACATGAATTTGATCAATTATTGTAGAGTAATAGAGTAATTGTCAGTCTCAGAAACAGCACAGAAAACCAGCATTGTCTGGAGTAAACCACATAAACCTTTTAAAGACAGCAGTCATTTCTAGAAAGGAGAAGTGTGCCAGTCAGAGGAAATGTTTTGTACTAAAGGTAGCAGTGGAACAGCAAATATAGATAAGGAACGGCACACATGCATGCACAGATCTGTGAGAAGATGGGAAAATACACTTATGTCTCAGTCTCTCCTGCCTTTTGCAGTTTGCTGTCATTTATCTTATTAATAACTGTTACATAATAGCAAGAAAATTAGTCTGACCCTCACTTTTTGACAGAGATAGTTCACCAAAATCTTTTAATTCTGTCATTTAATTCAGAGTCAGCGTTTAACATAAAGGTTCATATATAATGATATTCTTTTATTAAAGTAACAGAAAATATGTAATAAAATAGATAGTTTCATGACCAGTACAAAACAATATTTTTAAAAAATATTTACAGTGGGTACATTTTCTTCTCACTCACTGTTGGAGGTTTGATAATAAAACATTCTGTGTGTGTCCTTGCATTAGTCCCTTTATCCCTTGCTGTAATATCACACATCAATGATTTTTAAAGGCCAGCTGGTCACGTGCACCAGTGCTGACTGTGTAGGGTGTTCATCCAATAAAGGAAATGGAAAGAATTATATCAGCTACCGTTATATCATTAACCAAGGTTAATAAAAATTTTCGAAGAACATTTTGTTAAGAACGAAGAGTGAGAGAGGGAGATTGCCGAGTAGTGTATGAAGAAAGTAACAACCATGCTTGTTGGAGAAACCTTTATCGAGTCAGAATCAGAAAGGGATTTCATGCATGACTGACTCTGCCAACTTCACATGCCTGTAAGTTATATAAGAGCACTCTTAAGAGTTAACCCTTTCCTTTCTTTCTTCCCTAAACTAGCCTTCATGCTTCTACAGCTTAACAGACTTTTTACTCTGAATAAAATGTACCCTTAATAAACAATTCTAGAAGATGAAAAAAGGATAAATGGGAAAAACAATGAAGCCCTAGATTTATGTCCTGACTCATTCCTAGTGTCATGTTCATAAAGCTAATGGTATAACTATGGGGAAATACTGCAGAACTCGCTTGAAGTCCTGTTTGGGAGTATTTAGAGCTTGATTTTTTTGTATGGCTGATGTACTGGTGATAAAATCTTTATTTTGTCTCTCCAGCTGGGCTTTGCTGACCTCAACTTGGCGGAGTTTGCTGGTTCAGGCTCCACGGTTCGCTGCTGTATACTGGAGGGCTACGACACCAAGAACACTCGGCAGGACAACTCTATACTCAAGGTGAGTGTGTCCCTGTTTGTGTACATGCTTGTGCGTATAGGTGTGGGTGCTGGTCGTCTCTTATCTCATTTCAGGAGTGAGACTAGACATGTCCCTTTTGATGGGCCAGCAACACTCAGTCAGTCAGACCAAAAGCACTACCTTTTTCATCTTGAAACACCAGGAACCTCTTTCTCTGCATTATTCTTAGCAACTTCAGAGTTTATTTTAAAAGGAGGCAGAAGCACTGTCCTCACCACAAACAGTGTCATCTAGAGACGCTGCACTGTGTGGGCGATGTGACTGCTCAAACCCTCTCATGAGTCCCTGACTGACTCACTGTCTCTTAGAAATGTCAGGAGGAAAAATGTGAAGGAAAAAACAACAGATAACAATTAATCATAGATATTTTTGTAATTTTTACTCATGTTAATCTATGTTTTATGTGTAGGTTCCCTCAAGCAGTCTGTTTTACTATTAAAATCTTTTTATGTTATGATTTTATATGTAACTCTATTATATTTTCATATCTCTTCCCAGGTTACCATTGGCATGACTCTTCTCTCTGGAGATCCCTGCTTCAAAAGGTGAGTGTGTTGTATAGTGTACAGTAACTTTGTGTTTCTGAATACTGCATCTGTCTAGTTCAGTAGTTTTCTCCCAGAGGCCAGTGGCCCTCAGAAGACTTCTCAAGCCTCAAGATGGCTAACAGCGATTTCAAATAAGGGAAAACAAGATTTAAAATACACTAAAACGATTACAAAGCAAGATACTTCTTAATTTAATTCGCTGCCTTCAACCACTGTTTTTTCTTAGAAGAACCAGGGTCTTGGAACACCTGGATGGATTTTAAAAGTGTGATTTCTATACCAGGAAAAGTCATGTTAATGCTGTGTCATTTTTATTAAGAATGTACTTTTTTCTAGTTACGTCAAGCTCTAAAATATTTTATTAGGTAGAAATTGAGAGTAAAAAAATATTTATACAAATTCTTATCATTAATCCTTATCCATTAAATCACTAGGCCATAGAGAGAACACATGCGCCTATTGCTCACTGGTGACATTTAAAGTTGTCTTTCTCCTCTTGCTCAGGCCTGAGAGCACAGCTAAGACCATTGCCATGGCTGGACAGGACCCCTCTCTGCAGCTGGACCGCAAGGGAGAGGGCACCGCCGACCACTCTTCTGCACCCCTCGGCGGCGGCACTCGCCGATCAGTCAAAACCAGACCCTCTGTGAACCACTCGGGTATGACCACATCTCTTCTGAAATTGTAGAGAATGTTAACAAGCTGATAAAAGCTCTCCATTTGTAATTGTATTCAAAATGCACAGTTTAAATATTTTATTATGATTTTGTAAGGACTATCTTGAAAATGGTATACTGTTGGTGTTCTATAAATGAATGGGGTCAACCGGAAGCTGTTTTGTTCTCAGGAGGCCTTCAGCAGGGATTGGAGGAGAACCTGTCCAGTCCAGATGAAGTGTTCCTCACGGGACACTCTCGCAACTCCAGCTTTGCCAGCCAACATAGCAAAATCTCAGGTGGGACTCAGGGCACGATCAAAAGAACATCAGGTACAGATTATAGCTGATTACAGAATAAAAAAAAACTTAAATCTAAACTTCTATCATTTACATTTAATCATTTAGACTTATAATTGAATACAATTTTGAGCATTTTATAATACAGGACACAAGAGCAGTTTGTGTTCAAAAATCAAAAACCAAAACATTTTCGAGAGAAATTTTCACTTAAGGAACGTGAGTGTCCTGGCTGCAAAAACACAGTAAAAACAGTAATATTGTGAAAAATGATTACAATTTAAAATAACTTTTTTAATATACAATAATAGTAATTTATTTCTGTAATGTCAAAGCTGAATTTTCAGCATCGTTACTCCAGTCTTCAGTGTCACATGATTCTCCAGAAATCCTTCTAATATGTCGATTTGGTGTTTAAGAAACGTGTTAATATCGAAAACAGTTGCTGCTTTTATTTGTGGAAACTTTGATTTGAAATAGACATCTTTTTAACATTTTGTCTTTACTGTCACTTTTGGTCAATTTTAATGCACCCTTGTTGAATTTCTGAAATGTACTTATTGATTAAAACTTGAGAGATTGATACATGAAAGTGAAAATGAAATTCTTCTTTTCAGTGCATTCAATTAAACCATAAAAAGATTTAGAGCTCTTTTTTTTTTTTTTTTTTTTTTTACATTGGAGAGTTTTACTTTTCATTTGTACAATACTGCTATAGTCAAGAGAACTGCCAAGTCACTGATGCACTGATTTGTGGGATGTGTTTGTCCTTCGCTCAGGCTGCAGCACAGAGCACTCTCACTCCTCCAGCCTGACAGATCTGTCCCAGCACCGGCGGAACACCTCCACCAGCAGCAGCAACACATCAGGAGGCACGTCTACAACTATCGAGAGCCCCGTAGAGCCGGAGAAAGAGGTGGTCAAGCCAGAGAGGCCCCCACGTCCCCCTCGCCCTGCTCTGCCCCCAAACAGACCCTCAAGGTGGGTGGAGTCACTCAAAGTTATTTTACTGTCTTATGTTTAACCGCACAAGCAAAAAGGGGATATAGCTTAAACACAATGTATAACGCGTCTGAGTATATTCAAAAGAAAATAAGTATCTATGTATTTACACAGGAGAAAGAAGGACTCTGTGGAGAGCCATCCCACATGGGTGGACGACACACGAATCGATGCAGATGATATTGTGGAGAAGATTGTGCAGAGTCAGAACTTTGCAGATGTCAGCAACAATGAAGGTGTGTTGAGAAGCAATTTGGTAGTATTAAATGTTTAGCACCATTAACTCCTCTTTAGCCCATTTATTTATGTTCAACACTGATACAATACTAATACTACAATACTACTCACTTATGAAGCCTTCACAACTCTGAAGCTCATCATTCTGTCACTCTTTTCTCTCACAGACAGCAACTTAACACTGTTTGTCAGTAGGGATGGTACCACAGCATTAAGCGGCATCCAGCTTGTCAACAGGTAAATTGGTACTCTCTTATATGCCTTTTTAACTTAGTGTTATAAATGTAGAAAAGTCTAGTAAGAATTGAATTATGAATTTATTGCTTATACTACCATTCAGACGTTTGGGCTCGGTAAGGTTTTTTTAATGTTTTTGAAAGAAGTCCCTTATGCTCACCAAGGCTACATTCATTTGTTCAAAAATACAGTAACAATAGTAATATTAGAATTTAAAATAACTGGTTTCAGCAACATAATTGTACTCAGACAGTTATGCTTCAGTATCATGTGTGATATGGGTCTTTTATTCTTTGGCAGGGTGTCTGCGGGTGTTTTTGAACCGGTGGTGATTGAGAGCCATTAGAACTCTGTGGACACGGCGGTCACTCTTTCACAAACCTGCATGTTTTTTTTATTTTTAAATGATGGAGAGAGCAAGAAAGGGACTGTATGTCAGAGTAGGCAACTAACTTTACAACTTGCTCATCTTGTGGGTCTGACATATTACAACCGTAACGCTGATGAAAATGGTGGTGGGTACGTTTTTTTTTTTATTTAAATAATTAATAAGCGTAAATATTTACAGCAGATTCTGAGAACACAAACTACTTGAAATGCCTTAAGAAGTGAGGCACGATGGGAACTTCAGTCTAACACTGTGAAATATGAGGGCAGTCCAAAGGATTTAGACGGAAATTCAGATTTTCATATACTATTTCATGTTTTAAAGAGAGGTCATTTAATCTCTTTTATTTCTTTGTGATGCATTTCTTGCCCCTGTTATATACACACCACTAAAATCTGCCCTCACATACATTGTAATAATTCAGTAACCAGTCGATTGGCCTGTGGTAAACATTGCCCGAAATCATGTATGGCTGGCCATACAAGTATGTCTGAGGCAGAGAAAACCATTCTCCCCATATAACCATTTTAGTATCTCAACACTTGTGCTTTTTTGTCAGAGGTGGGCAAGGGTTTGCTTACACATGTTCCAGCTGGACTGGTATACATGAAATACAGAAATATACTGTACTGCCCCCCTCTTTTTCACTTTCACATTCTCTTTCAGTAAAATTCCCAGTTTCTAACTCAGTCTGTCAGTATTTCTCTTTCACTATTCCAATGTTTCAGCTTCAAATATTTGTGTGACCCGGTACACACAACACAACAGTACAGCCCCAAGCCGATCGTGGCATTCTCTCGCTAGGGTTCTTGTCAGTATCAAAATGTTCGAATGACTTGTATCCTAGTGAGATGGTGTATTCAGAAGCAAGAGCAAATGATTTGTAGAGTCCTTGTTGTAAGACACAGCTGAATAATTGCATTGTTTTTAGAACTAGATCAGAGACAGTGACTCATAGTCACACGTCTGTCCTTGGCAACTGTGTTTCTGACCAGCACCTGGTGTGCCCTAGGAAACAGTGTACAATAGGCATGACAGTGAAACAGAACGGAAAGACCAGTTTTCTGTTTCTCTGTCATGCACTGCTTGTTTGTCATCTAATTCATGACCTTAATGATGGGCATGAATCTTTCTCAGTTGATCTGAGAGCATTGACCACAGTAAAAACTGACATTGTGAGTTTTTTTAATACTCATATCGCACACTTTTTTTTGTCAGTTGAGAGAAAAGTGCAATGTGGGCCCGTTGTTTTGTGACAGCCCATTTTTGAGTTTGTTCAGGGAATTGGCCCTTAAATATTTCACCTGTCCAGTGGCTTAAAATATTACATGCTTAAACAGAATCACTGTTCACATTTAAAAGTTTTAAATGTATATGAATTAACTTTGTTTATTATTGTTATTATTCATGCCGTTTTAACGTAACAAATGAGTCTGTGGCATGTTCCAGCTGCTTCTCTGCAGGATTAGTACTCCTGGAAATTTAAAGTAACACTAACTTTGAAAGGGCAAAATATATACGGTAGTTATGCAGCCTGATAAAGCCTAGTGTTCTGGATGTTTCTAATTAGCTAGTATAAAGGGATTCTCTAAAGACACTGAAAAACGTATCTAAATGTTTTTGTTCTTTACTCTTTGTACCTGTTGTCTACTTTATTAGCTATTAAGAACAATAACTCTGTTCTGTCATATCTGTTTTTTCGAACCAGCTGGCTGGTTCATTTAAAAAAAAAATTGTGTGGGATTTTTTCCCCTCAACCTTGATTCAAAATATTTTTATTGTCTAACATTTGTGATGGCATGAAACAATGACCATCTGTGATTATTGTTCTCTTTCTTTCTTCTCTCTCTTTCTCTAACAAAGACTTTTATAATGTTGATGTTTTTAGTCATAATTGACTAATCTGTGATCTTTCTTATGTAGGTGTGTGTGTGTGTGTGTGTGTGTGTGTGTGTGTGTGTGTGTGTGTGTGTGTGTGTGTGTGTGTGTGTGTGTGTGTGTGTGTGTGTGTGTGTGTGTGTGTGTGTGTGTTGTATGTGTGCGTGTGTATAATTTACTTGATCTATTTAAAATGCTGTTGCAGGGAGCTGACTGGGGGTCTATATGCAAAAGTTCATGTTGGATGCAAGACAGATGATGTAATTTATTATAAATTTTACATTTCAGTAATCTGGATCCCTTGTTTTCTTTAAAAATGATGTTGTTCACTTGATACGTGTTCATTCATGTAAATCATCATATTGTATTTTATCAGTTTAAAGAAAAGAATTAAAAAGACCAAATGGAACCCAGCAAAATATATGCATGTATGAACTACACTGAGTGGCACAGGCTCCAGGATACTGAAAACCTTAGATTGTGTGTGTACATATATATATATGTACACACACAATCTAAGGTTTTCAGTTTAGGTTTTAATATATATATATATATTCACTACAGCAGCACTTAAATACTGAGGACTAACTAATGTCACTCACATTCTCCAGAATGTTGATCTGCATTTCTCCTTTACTATCGTAAAGGATTTAAGCTATGCACTTACAGAAAGCTTTTCATGTTAACATCCATTTTAATAACAGCAACGTTCATTAGGAAATAAATTATATTCTGGAGATTTCTTAAAAAATATATAACGTATAAATGAATTTACCACTAAAGTACTATGGAAATAAATGTATTTTTCTGATTGTGACAAATATTTCTATTTTAAGATCACACATAATGTGGTGTTTCTCCAAAGTTTTCTTGGTCTTATGTTTGGTTTCATGCATGGAGAGGATACTTTCTAACGATGGACCGGAACTATATTTCTACACTTAAATGTGAATGTTTCTTTCTTTAATGTAACTGTCTGATGAGGTTGTCTATGTGTAATATTTTGGGGAAATAAAGATAATGTTGGATATCATAATACACAATCTTTGTTTGTGTGACTTATTTAACAACATCCAGCTAATTATGAATGATTTACTTGTGAATTGTGTATTTTTCATTGCCAGCATACAGAATACGTGTCCAAACGCAAAATAAACGTGCAGTTTAAAACTCATTTTTATTTGCTAGAAATGAGGCTGAAACTGAATGTCTCCAAACTGTCCCATTTTGTTTAGTCTTTGAATTAGAATTAATTTACTTGCCCCCAGTTTCGCAGACAAGGCTTAAGCCTTGTCCCAGACTAAAATGCATGTTTGAGCTGTTTTAACTGAAAGCAACTTTCACTCACTTATCTTAAAATACGTCGGTGCCATTGTTTTGTCTCAATATGCACACCAGTAATGTTTTTTTAAAGCATAAATATATAAGCATATTTATAAAAGATACTTAAATATCCTAATTAAACTAGGGCCTAATCCTGGCTTAATCTAAGCCCTGTCTGTGAAACCGGACATTACTTTACTAATCTTAGTTCCTCTGAAAGTTTAACTTAGTTTATTTGACACGTAGACATAATAAATTATAACAACCCGCTGATGCAGATGATACCAGTTCTGTCATTTAACATCTTTTATATTTTTTGTGAAACTTAACTTGAAGGAGGATGATGCTCTTTTATGTTTCCTCTCCTGTTGTTAATTTATAACGGGTTAAAACAAAAAGAAAACTGAAATAAACACACCGCTTGAGAGACGTTCGCCTAGCACTGCTTCTAACCAGTAAACATTTGTCTTTGAGCGCCCTCGTGTGGTGAAGAGATAAAAAAAAAACCTACATTTCCTAGCACGACTTCCGTTGTTAGTCGGAAGTAGATTTCATAAATTTTGGTTGCATACGGAAGTGGCACGTCCATAATGGTAAGATTAACTGAATGGATGTAAAAGTGTTATGTCTTTGTCGTTTTCATTTTAAATATATTAATATTACACTTTATAGGGCGCCGCATTGTTTGTCTAACTTTCTAGTAACTGGGATAAATATGATACACGTTTCACACTGTATAGTTCGTTGTGACACATAATTCACCAAAACAAAAATAGTTATTTGTTCAACTTCAATATTATATATTTGTTCATTTCTTTATGACTGCTGTTGAATGCAGTAGAATCAGACATTCAGTACTAGATATCCTTCATATACGCCATACGTGGAGTAGTGCAGGGATGACGTCAAAACGTTCCCTCAAAATTGGGAAACCTATGGGATTTTATAATGTTTTTTGTCTGTTGTTTTCAATTTATGAGGGAAATACGGTCTGTGGTAAACATAACTTGACGATACTTGAACGTTTGAAGCTGTTATGTTTATTTAAATAACTTTTGTTGTGTGACTGTGTAGTTTACGTTGTTGATTAGAGCAAAACGTTCGATTATAAAAAAAACTTCAAGTATCGTCAAGTTATATTTACTACAGTGTCAGACCTTATTTTAATGATTAGTCTTTTGTGTTTTGACTTAATCCCTGCACCACTCCATTTTTGCAAGCTAAACTTGAGTTATCATTTGTTTCTCTCAGTCTGGAGAACATTTAAAAGCCAAAATGTTAATTTTTTAAAAATGTAATATTTATATATATACAGTACCAGTCAAAAGTTTGGAAACATTACTATTTTTAATGTTTTTGAAAGAAATCTCTTATGCTCATCAAGCCTGCAGTAAAACAAAAAAACAGTAATATTATGAAATATTATTACAAGTTAAAATAATGGTTCTCTTTTTTAATATACTTTAAAATGTAATTTATTTTTGTGATGCAAAGCTGAATCTTCATCAGCACGTACTCCAGTCTTTGGTGTCTTATGATCCTTCAGAAATCATTCTAATATGCTGATTCATGATCAATGTTGGAAACAGTTGTGCTGCTTAATATTTTTTTTATAACCTGAGATACTTTTTTCAGGATTATTTGATGAATAAAAAGTTAAAAAGAACTGTATTTATTTAGAATAGAAATCTTTTGTAACAATATACACTACCGTTCAAAAGTTTGGGAACAATAACTATTTTTTTTTAAGAAATTAATACTTTAATTCAACAAGGATGCGTTAAATTGATAAAAGGTGATGGTAACGATTTATATTGTTAGAAATGTTTTTATTTTGAATAAATGCTGTTTTTATGAATAAATGCTGTTAACGTTTTACTCATCAATGAATCCTGAAAAAAGTAGCCTAATCCAAAAAAATATATTAAACAGCACAACTGTTTCCATCATTGATAATAACTGAGTATCAAATCAGCATATTAGAATGATTTCTGAAGAATCATAAGACACCAAAGACTGGAGTACTTGCTGATGAAAATTCAGCTTTGCATCACAAGAATAAATTACATTTTAAAATATATTAAAAAAGAGAACCTTTATTTTAAATTGTAATAATATTTCATAATATTACTTTTTTTTTTTTTTTTTTTTTTTTTTTAACTGCAGGCTTGATGAGCATAAGAGATTTCTTTCAAAAACATTAAAAATAGTAATGTTTCCAAACTTTTGACTGGTACTGTATATTAGGAAAGTGAGACTTTATAATGTAATTTGCACTTATTTGTGAGCCAAACCCTAAAAAATATTTATTTTCAGGCAACTGGAGCAGATCAAGCTGTTGGCTTTGGACTTGTTGGCTTTAGTCTGTTACTGTTCACATATTACACTATTTGGGTCATAGTCTTGGTAAGTGTTTTTTTTTTTTCTTAAGACATGCTTTTTTTCATATGCTACTGAACAAATATTGAAGTGATCAAACATTGATGCAAACTCTTCTGTCCTTGTTCCAGCCATTCGTAGACAGTGACCATGTGATCCACAGCTATTTTCTTCCACGAGAATATTCAGTCATACTTCCTGGAGTCGCAGCATTAATCCTCTTACTAGTTGTTGGTAAGTAAAGCAAGCAATATGTCACCGATAAAGAAATGAGCAGTATATGGACTTAATAAAAATGTTATTTATTAAATTCAACAGTACAACCATGTTAATTACTCATGCCTCAGTACAAGAGACAAGATTTAACCACTAAATCTTTATTAGATTGCAAGAAAAAGTTTTAAACAGAAAATGTTTCTCTGTTTAATCTAGTGATCAAATTTACCTTCATTTTTTCAGGCACCTTCATAGGAGTCGTAACATGGAAGAATCGAAAGCCTAAGAAAATGGATTAAGACCCTTCATGCTGCTGTGATTTCTCTGGTCAGAAGAACAAACTGTGTTGATTTCACTCATGTACCACTTCATGTACACTGCCACGTGAAGCTGCTATCCTGGATTCCAGTCATGTTCACGTGTTTAGTAAAATAAAAATCATTTTAGTAGCCAAAAGCAGTAATGAACATTTAGTTAAACAGTAGTCTAACTGAGTTTTGTACATCCCGTCTCCACAACCTTGACTTAAGACCACACTAGTTAGATGTTCAGCTTTGGAGAATTATTTCCATAATCAGGAAGTTAAAGGCAAATAATACACGAGATCATAATTCCGGCACCTAAGACAATGGGGAAGATATGGGTGTACTTTGTATCTGGATGGCATCTAAATGGAATATAGTATTTTTTAAAATCATGCTTTACGTTGAGGATTGTTGCAACTGTTCTCTTATGTTGTAAATAAACATATTTATAAGGTAGAGTGCTTGCCTCTAGCAGCAAAATAATTTAGGACAATAATCTAAAAAGAATGAGAAAGAGAACTTTCTGTAAAACCATACACAATCCAACATAAAAATAATAAAAATATGCAACATTTAGTACAATGCCATGTGTTTGTTTTTCTCACCCATTTTATATGTATTACTCTATCTATCTATCTATCTATCTATCTATCTATCTATCTATCTATCTATCTATCTATCTATCTATCTATCTATCTATCTATCTATCTAACTTATACAATGCGTGTCATGTATCATAAACTATTCAAGAATTGTATGACATCGATTTATTTCTCGACATGTGACGTTACTTTGCATTTTATATAGTGGGCTATATTATATATAATATGTATAAATGTATATTTAAAACGTGTAGACCAATATATTCATAATCACTATTTAGTTTTGTCTGTACTGTGTTTGTCAGTTAGTAGTTGTGGTGCATGTATTCAGTAACAGTGTGTGTGTCTGTGCTGCTGTGTTGTGTTGTGGGATGGGCCGCTGCAGTGATGAGAGACTGATCGAGCGCGAGCAGCGGCTCATCACACACACACACACACACACACTGGCCGTGTCATGTCACGCGAGGACAGAAACCGTGCTCTGATCTTCACGGACGACGAAATGTATTAGTGACCCCATAATGAATCGCACTGAGGTACGTACATAATATCTTTATTTATTAGACTATTCTATTCATTTTTGTCGAAGTGAACGTAAACTCAAGTTCCTCTGACAGTTCAAACGTCTTCCTGTTTTAAAATGTTCTGTTTGTTAAAATGTAGGCTACATCAAATAGGCTATTAGCCATGCCTGATTCACAATTATATATATATATATTTATAACTTTATTTCGGACTTGGCTTTCTCTTAATTCTGTCCTTCATACGAGGATCTGATGACAGAGGTCTTTTTAAGCCACAGGCAGAGGGAAAAATCTGCAACGAGATTGGAAAATTGAATTTCTTCATACAGAACAGCTGATTACCATTACTGGAAACAAATAAACTTCTGATTCAAAATTTCTCTGGCATTCAGTTGACAGTGGTGAAAACCCCATTTAGGCACATTACAGTTGGGAGGACAAACCGAACAGGCTTGAACTGTGAGGCAAAATTGTCTACAGTGGTTAACAACTATGATTTCCTTGCGTGCAAACAAAATACTGATGTATTTAAAGAGCAGTGCATTTATCGCAACTAATGGCATGTTATATTTGTGCTGTGAACCGCTGCAGGGGCTCTTGTGTTCTCCCATGATGATGCTGCATTCAATAATAAAGACAGATTTCAAATCACTTAGTATTTTCCTGTCTGAGTGACCACACATTAAGACCTCCAAGACACTTGAATAGAAATAGATTTTGACTTGTTTATCTGTTGTCTGTGAGACAGACTTCTACCAGTTTCAAGATGATGACAAATCCTTGCCATCATAACATGAGTATGGAGTGCAGTAATAACTTCTCACTTTATTATTATTATTTATGTAAAATATACATATTCAACAATTTGAATATAAGTTTAATATTGTATATAAAAAATACATGCATGCACACACACGCACACAAAAATCCCCCCCTCCCCCAAGCTTCCAGTTCCATCTTTTACCAAAAATACTGATAAAATGTAAGATATCAGAGTCAGTAAACAAACCTTACACCTGTCTGCATGTGGTTTCTACTAAGGATTTGCAAGTTGTTTGTAGGTGTGCTGTATTGAACTACGTGGCTATTGTATGTTGTAGATGGAGACGTCAGGGCCAAGTGTGAGGCGACACAGTCGTACAGTGAAGAGGAAACGGTGGGGTGGACTGAGGCAGCAATTGAAACTGCTGGGTCTGTTTGAGATTGACCAGCAACATGAGTTCTACAGTCTCACCTGTATGATGAAGGAAGGGCTATTTGCTGCTGTGCAGAACACCATTGACAACCCTTTACCTGTGAGTATTCCCATGTTTATGAACCTACACCCCATCCAGTCCCTATTGATTATCACTTTTTCCGTTTTCAGGTAAAGATTACAGAGAGGAAATGCAGTCAAGCTAGAGTTTCTAGAGCCTTCCTTGGGGTCCAAGATATATAAAACCGAATTTCCTTCTGAAAAAATAAAATAATATATATATATATATATATATTTCTGCCTATTCACAAAGCTATTTTAAAATTTCACCAAGAAAATCTATTTTAGATTTTCTTTATTGTTTTAATGTTTCTTTATTAATTTAATAAAATAATAATGAGTGTTAGCATACCCACCACTCAAACTTTTATGAATACATTTATATGTACAGTGATGATTGTAATCAAACAGGTTTGGAATCATGTAATCAAAACCAAAATACAGTCACGTGGAAATAAGCAATTCAGCTCACATTACATTTTCAGTGTTGAAGTGCATATTGAATAAATGTGCGAGAGACAAATGCTTGGCATGATCAAACCCCTCCAAGGAGACAGACATGTTCCATTTGACATTAATTAGTATGCGGGCTAACCTCCGTAGAGAGGAGCCTATTTCTCTCCATGGAGACTGTGTGTTTGTGGTGCTGAAAAGGCACCACGCAATGTTTTAGCTTGATTAGAGCTGTTTTTATCCTGGTAATTTGCTCAATAGTAACAGAGCAGGGGGAGTGGAAGAGTAACCAAGTGTTTCGGTAACAAACACCATTGTACTGTGCACGCATTGGGGAGGAGGGACAGAATTCAAACAATGCAATGTTTCTCACAGTGCTACAGTACCACAACAGAGGGCAGAAATGTTAAAGCTAAAATCAGTGGCTTCTTGTTAACCATGAATAAGAGACCATGTAGAATGCAGATGGTTAAATGGCATAAGTAAATAATAATCATAAGTATAATATCTAAGCTTTAGTGTATTTTAGATGAACAAGATACTTTTCATGTCTAAGGTAATGTATAATTGATAATTGATGCATGTCAGATATAATGAACTAACAATGAAAAATACTTAAAACAAAGCATTTATTTATCATCGTTAATGTTAATCGGAACATTTACTAATATATTTTTAAGGTCAAAAGTTGTATCTGTTAACATTAGTTAATGCACTGTGAACTAACGTGAACATTTGTATTAATTATTTGTTCATGTTAGTAAATGCATTAAGACCTTATTTGTAAATTGTCGCCCTGTTTTGTAGTGTGGTGGCACTCATAGTCATGTGCTCGATCGCTAACAAACACACACACAGATGATGTTGCAGACCCCAGATTCCATTGAATCCAGTCTGCTTATGCAGCAGTATGACTCATGAATGTGCTGCCTGTTGTCCAGGGCTTAAAGCATCTCTCTCACACACTTAAACAACAAAAAGAAAAACATTGCCTGCAAAAGCATGTTCTACTACATGAATACTTATCATTAATGGTCATATATTTTGTTTTTAGGATGAGCTGTGTGAAGATGACTACAATTTGGAGGTTACTCAAATCCATAAGGTACATGTACATTAAAGGAAAAAGCGGACACTGCTTACTGCAATTTTAGCATTTTTTGCTTTACTGGACAAAATGTGACGTAATAACTAAGCAGCTGTTTAGCATTGGCTTGTTTTGCTTGAATTATACATAAGATCTGTACGTATAATTTCTACTGAATCTCATCTGTTGTGTTTGTGACTGTGTGAAGGAGTTCAGAATGGAGACGTATGCTGGGCCGGTGTTCGCCAGTCTGCGGCGCTCCCTGGGGATGACAGAGAAGGGATACCAGCAGTCCCTCTCCTCCGAAGGCAGCTACCTGCAATTTATCAGCAATTCCAAGAGCAAGGCAGACTTCTTTCTAACGTGAGTCAGCACAAATGTTTTTCGCTTGCAGGAGCATAAGCAACAGAGACAGCATAAAGAGGAGACAGACTGCTCGTAGAGGAACTAATGGGAGAAATCACATCGATAGAGGCATTGGTGTGTATATACATAGTGCTGTGATGTGATTAATCGCATCTAACATGCTGTTCTTTTGAGCTTTCTATTCATCAAAGAACCCTGAGGAAAATGTATCATGGTTTCCACAGATGTACTGTGTTAAGCTGCTGTGTCGACATTGATAATAATAAGAAATTTTAGTTTTAAAGCAGAAAATCCGCATACTATAATGATTTCTGAAGGATCATGTGACACTGAAGACTGAAGTAATGATGCTGAAAATTCAGCGTTGCTGTTACAGGATTAAATTACGTTTTAAAAGTATTAGAATAGAAAACAGCTATTTTAAATTGTAATGCAATTTCACAAAATTACTTTGTACTGTATTTTTGATGGTGAACATACTGTACGAGACAGGTCAGTTTTTCAAAAAACAAACAAAAAAACTCTCTGACCCTCTCTGTATCTGTAAGTAAAGTTTGTAATATCAATATGTTTGTTTGATATCAAACCAAATGTCCTTTAACACACATTTCTCTCTCCTCTGTCCAGTAATGACAAGCGGTTCTTCTTAAAGACACAGAGTAAAAGAGAAGTGCGATTTCTCTTGTCTAACTTGAGAATCTACATGGAACATCTGGAGAAGTACCCACACTCTCTGCTCGTCAAATTTTTGGGTGAGAAGCTGGCAGCTGGTAAATTAACTTTAGCAAATGTTGCTGGACAATTATTTTATATAGTTCATATGCATTATAAAATTAAATGTGTAATGCATGATGAGACGACTTAAAACCCTAAATTCGAAAGAAATTGTCATGCTTTATTCATGAACAGGTGTTCACAGAATCAAAATTGCACATCAGAGGATGGTAATTATTTCATTTATTAAATATCTTCAATTTCCTGTCAATATTATTTATTATTTTATGGACCCCGAAGGTACATGTTATAAAACTCTATTGGTTTCCTGTGTGCAGAAGTACTTTATTGTGATGCAAAGTGTATTTTACCCTGATGACAGAATCACTGCAAGGTAAGACTTGCTGTGTGTTATAAATGGAAATGGTGTTATCGCTCTGTCCATTATCAGTCCTGTAAATATTTAATGTTTCTCATTTCCCTATCACATATGGAACTTTGCTTTTGACCTACTGTAATCCACAGCCTTGCACTTATTGACCATTAAATTGCATTGCCCTTTAGCTGTTTTTTTGGCTTGCACTGATGATCTAATCCATCACTCCCACCACCTTCTCCTTTACTCCTCCTCCTAGCTTTACATTCATCCTTCTGTCTCAATGTTTAAGGTATGATATAAAGGGCTGTGAGATGAGCCGGTGGACAGACCCGGCCCCTGAAGGCAACCAGATCATTGTTGTTTTAAAAGATCTTAATTTTGAAGGACAGTTCATTCAGTTAGGTAAGGTCAGTTCCTTGTTGGCAAAGGATACGTGCTGTAGACTTCATCTGCACCATTACATTCAATCTTATAGCTCCTTGTTCATATGACAGATCAACAGCGTCCTTGGCTCCTGCGTCAGGTGGAGATCGACACAGCCTTTCTTCAGACACTCAATGTGTTAGACTACAGCCTCCTGCTGGCCCATCAGCCCCTGCACCAGGATGAACTCAGCCAGACTCTCTCTTTCGGAACACTCATCATGCGTACCAAAAAGTGAGCATAGTAAAGTTTAGTATACCATGCATATAGTCATCCATAAACAACCACAGACATTTACAAAGATGTTTTTAAGGAAGGTCTGCTTGTGTATATTCTGTACATACTGTATTACAAATAAGATCTAAATAACCTAAATCTAATTTTTATTGTTACTATTTCAGGGAAGTTAATGTACACTATTACTATTCCCATAAACAATCAAGGTGTGACTGTGTTTTGAAAAGTGAGGGTTAATGTATAGTGAATGGAAACCTTAAAGGAACATGCCGACTTTTTGGGACTTTAGCTTATTCACCATATCCCCCAGAGTTAGATAAGTCCATACATACCCTTTTCATCTCCAAGCGTGCTGTAACTCTGTCTGACGCACCCACCGCTAGCCTAACGCTAGCCTGCGAGCAAATCACTCTGCCCAAGAAGCAGTGCTTCGCCTTCTGAGAATATAGTTCCCAGTATGTATACGGTTTGAAGATGGCTGTGTCTCGTGTGACCTTGTTATTTGTACACGCTGTGACTATAAAAATCACAACATGTTGGTGTTATTTTATGCTAGCTGGAGCCGTTGACCTCCAGTCTTTGTGCTAAGCTAGGCTAGCGGTGGGTGCGCCAGACAGAGTTACGGCACGCATGGAGATGAAAAGGGTATGTATGGACTTATCTGACTCTGGGGGATACGGTGAATAAGCTAAAGTCCCAAAAATTTGGCGTGTTCCTTTAAGGAAGATGCCAGTGTTATATTGTCCTATAATGTTTTTCTCATTTCGAAAGCTGCACATTTGCCTCATTTCAGAAAAGTATCTATTACATTCCAAAGGAAGAAAGAAATTACAGTAATGAATGCCTCATAAGGAATAGCAATAGTTATTCTTCTCTGAAATGAGACATCCTCAATGAAGTATTCAGCCAACAAATGCAACCTCTGGAGGGGGCAGCCTTCAAAATGAGACGTTTATCTCAACACACTGATTACTTAAATTGTGTTGAATAGATACTGTAACAGTGGAGATTATAGTAATCTCAATTATAGTAAGTCTCAAGGTTGGTGCAGTTTGCTATTCTTTACACAGTCAGACAGTACACAGATGCTTATGACTAGTCAACACTATCCCACATATTCAGCTGAACTACTCATGCTTGACTGATGTGCACACAAATGATAGAGATAAACTTTATATGATTAAGTGCAGAAAACTGATGTTTAATTATGCTTCCACTGTTGACATGGTTCAGAAACAATATTTCCTTCAAGAAGTTTCTTTCTGCTGCCTCGTATCTCTATTTCAGTATTTAAGGATAACAGGCTTTTCCCTGACTGTGAATGTTCATGTTCACATCTGTTTCCAGATCCTTCTCCTTCTCCAAATGGCCAATAGAAGGCAGGCATGTAGACAAATAATATCTAGATTTAATGTCATTTTTAAAGTAATGACTCAGAGAAATAACACAAACTAAATGACTAAACTAAACTATAATAGCCATGTCTACCATTCCATCATTCATTAAACATCATCTCATATACTGTATATATCCAACTTCTAAACTTATATTTCACCCAAACATTTTTCATTTTATTTCATTGTCTTTTGAAACCTTTATGACTCTGTCTCTGTCTATGTCTCTTCCATAGAAACCAAAGGACATATTTATAGCAGAATGTCCCAGCTGCTTTTCCATACAATGAAAGTGAACAGTGATCACGGACTGTCAAGCTTTTCAATGAACACTTAAATTTTAAAGTTGTCATATGACTTCAGTATTGGCTACTTTTATGGCTTTTTAGGAGTGTGATGTTTTTGGTCCCCATTCACTTACATTGTATGGAGAAAAGCAGCGTGAACAAAACATCTCTGTTTGTGTTCCAACTATTCCTTTAAAAGCATGAAAAATTCAGGTGAAAAAATCTGCTGCAGAAAAACCAAGAGCTTTAATTCAGAATTAAACGACAGACAGCCACATATTTTGATCGAATGTGTTCCTCTCTGACTGGTTGTTAGGTCAGTGAATGCAACATCTAGTCCTACACATGCTGCATCAACCACTGTTCCTGGGGTGGTGGCAGAGGAAGACTCCACACTCCTCTCCGCAGAATTAAATTGTGCAACAACACAGTGTCACACAACAGAAATGCACAGTGGCAATGGAGGAACGGACTGTAGAAGCATAGAGGGAGACAAAATTGAGCAACCCAGTAGGATGGGAACAGATTCAGTCGATCTACAAGAGTTCCAGGCCCAGAACCGGAGACTGCTTCCCAACTTCAAGAACCCGCTTCATGTCATTGATGGATCAGAGCATCGTTACTTCATCGGAATTATTGACATCTTCACTGTTTATGGTTTCAAAAAGAGGCTTGAGTATTGGTGGAAAAGACTGAGATACCCACGGCAAACATTCTCCACAGTCAGTCCTCCAGCTTACTGTCACAGGCTGCGCCAGTGGGTTCAGGACCATACCAAATAAAATAAGACCTCTTGGAAAACAAGACAGCTTTTGAGTTGACCGTTTTGAAGTGTCCGTGTATGAATAGCTTTGTTTAAATAAATACGATGCTAATGAAAGTACTTGATTAAACACTGTACTTCCAGAAAATGCAAAAGTTAAAGTTGTATTCATTTAAAATTGTTAGACGCAAGTAATGGTGCAGTGACCATTGCATAATGCTGAAGATGCATAGGGATGAAAACATGAATATGTTTGATGAATGTAATGGTGAATTATGTAATACTGATTACATATATCCCATTCATTGAAGAGAATCAGAAAGGATTTTGAGAGTAAATGATCAACAGCAGCAGGGTCCCTTATTTTATACTGTCTTTCATTTTCCGCATCTGTTATGTGAAGCTACATAAGTAGGCATTCGAATGGTTTTCTTGCCTTAAATATTTATGCAGTATAATAAAAGAATGTTTAAGATCTTTTCTTCTTTAAAGTTTTAGTTAGACATCAAACTGTATGCGATTGAAACCCACCTTGAACAGATGAGATATGTGTTGAGCAATTTGTCAGCAAATTATGAAATGGTGGATTTATATCCCTGGAACTAGCAGTTTTGAGCACAGTTTTTAGGTATTCTGTCTAAAAGTAAGATACTGTAAGTGAGGTATATATACTTTTGAACTGCACATTTTATGGCTTCCAATAAAAGAAACGTTACAGCATGCATCATGGCTTAAATGCAAATAAATCACTATTCACATTGTTTTGCTCCCCTCCATTATTTTATATATAAAAAGAGCAGTTCAAACATATAGACTCCGGGTTGTATGCCGACATATTTTAATTGAATATTATAACAATAATAATAATACAATTTGTGTGTGTAAAAACAAAACAAAAAAACAAACAAAAAAAAAAACCAGCAGGCCTGGTTTTAGTGGGGGTCTAAAAGTCATATATGTTAGGGTTAAGTTTGATTCATATATTTAACAACAACAACAACAAACCTGAAAGCTTATATCCCAAAAGTTCATTGGTAGAAGGTCTGTTTTAAAAAAATAATAATATGGGTCCGATTTGACCTGCATAGACCACAGAAAACATCTGTTTTTAATAGTTATTTTTTCATGAAAACTACTTTTTAAAGAACTTTATTTGGTTACAATACTCAAAATAACTTTTTATGTGTTCAAAATAACTACAATAATAAAGGGGTTAAAGCAGGCTGAGTAGAGGATGGCTGATGTAACCGATGGTAAGATCATTAAACTCCAGGTTGCGCTGTCGATTCAGCCTCATCCTGCACAGTCGATCCCGTTGCAGGGACAACCAACAAGCTGATGTTGCTGAAACGCACACAGTGAAAACGCTGACACTATGGATTTCAATGTCAAGAAACTAGCGTCCGATGCAGGCGTCTTCTTCACTCGTGCTGTTCAGGTATGAAATGACCCAGTGCTTTCTGTTTACTTCACGGGAGTTGCGTTCAGCCGTAAAGTGACGTGCGTATAATTCAGTAGGATGGATGAACGCAGCAGCTCGAGTGAATGACTGGACGAACAGCTTCGCTCTGTTTGCCTTTATGGACTCTTACGCGATTATTCAGACACGTCGCTTTCTGTAAATTCTAATTTATCTGCCATTGTTCAAGCGAACACTCCTTATGTCATTTTACGATGATCTGTATTTTCCTCGCCATTGTAAGCCGATAGACGCAAGCCAAGCCCGTATCCATTATTAATGGCTGTTCATGTGACAGTCACCAGCTGAATTCTCGCTTACAGCGTATTCACCGTTCACTAGAGAACAGTTAATTGTTTTTATTTTTAAGATGCATGTTTAGAGGTGCTTATGTTGTAGTTTGTCCCCCCAAAAATTCAGCTAATTAAAAAATGTATATACTCCGTTATAATCACCACAAGACAGTTAACAAAGTTTGAAGGGACAGTTCACCCACAAATTGAAAACATTGTCATCATTTAGGCCTACTCACCCCTCATGTTGTCCTGAACCCCTACTTTGGTTATTCCACTGAACACAAAATATGTTCTGCTACTGTTCATGCTTGTTGTTTTTCCCCCATAAAATGAAAGAGATACCCGTTCAATTGGACGGCTCCAAAAATGAGAAAAATGCTATCTTCAGAGTAATTTCTTAAATTTCCATTTCATTGTGTTCATTACACAAAGCTGTTATCACTCATTTGATGATACTCTGTGTTTTCTTTATTGATTATTATTATTATTTAAGCAGTATTAATATTTAAGTATTTAATTGCTGTGAAGAAAATCTTAAAGGTTTTGGAACAACATCAGAGAGATCTTAATACATTTTAATAGACCTTCTTGTATGTAGAGCACTGAACGATGTCTGACCAGCTGGTGTGTATGTGACTAAATCTGTTTCCATGATGTGGGTGGTTTGGCATAAAAACTTCTTTTTTTTAATTCATTTCAATATTCATAATTTATTTTCTAGGCTGAAACTGTCTGTATGTTGTGACAGATTATATTTTCAGTAAAATGGATTCATTATTTCTAAAGGATACACCTTTTATAGGTCTGTTATCACAAACAAATACAATTAAAGTCAGCATGAAATGTACTTTGTTAGCGCACATTACTAGTCTTATGGTAAACAATTCATCCTCGCAAGTTAAAGGAGAACTCCGGTCAATTTTAACATTGAGCTCATTTTTTTGTACATTTGGAGTGCTGTCAGTACAGAGAACAGCGACAAAAATCGGTGTTGCCTACACCGTTATCCTCTTTTAAAAATTTGCACCCTGTTGACCTCAATGGGGCAAGTTTTAAACCTGCTTTTAGCCTCTTAACATCCTTGATGTGTCATTACAAGTGCACAGCTAATGTGAGTGATTCCTTCGGAGTGAACGCGGGTGAATCTGACTGCAGTAGATGTGAAAGATATGAATAAAAATGATGTTTATTCAGCCAGCGCACATACCTGTATTTACTTCCTGTTTTCGGTCGAAGTCCACAGTAGTCGATTGTCGAGTTCATGCGCGTGATCATAGCTACTAAACCTATGCGCGTGAACTCGACAATCGACTACTGTGGACTTCGACCGAAAACAGGAAGTAAATACAGGTATGTGCGCTGGCTGAATTAACATCATTTTTATTCATATCTTTCACATCTACTCCAGTCAGATTCACCCGCGTTCACTCTGAAGGAATCACTCACATGACCTGTGCAAAAGCTAAAAGCAGGTTTAAAACTTGCCCCATTTAAGTCAACAGGGTGCACATTTTAAAAAGAGGATAACACGGTGTAGGCAACACCGATTTTTGTCGTTGTTCTCTATAATGACAGCACTCCAAATGTACAAAATAATGAGCTCAATGTTAAAATTGACCGGAGTTCTCCTTTAACACACACACACCAAAAAAAAAAAAAAAAGTCTTTGTAATATTTAATCAAAATCTGTAAATGTACATCCCCTTTGGAATAGCCTCCCCTGACAGTGAGCTGAATGGAACGCCTACTTTTCTAGATCCAATTAATTCCCAGTGGGAAAAAAACAAGCCATGCCCACTATTTTTCTCATTCAGTGTTCCGTTTCACTCTGAAAATACTGAAGTAAAGTTGGTCACAGCTTCCAGTTCAAACGGACTTTAATACAAAATGCAAGAATTTTATTTGATTGATAATTAACTGATAAGTTGAACCAATATGTGATGATTCAAAGACATTGCATGTGGTATGAAAAGATAAAACTAGTCATCAAGAAAATGACATACATTCAAAGCTGTAGATGTAGCCTAGACGGAATCCTTCATGCTGAGTCGCAGCGTGTAAATGTGATTTATATTTCCTTTTTTTTCCTCTTTCACCTTAAGCCTGAATTTTATGCTCAGTCAGCAGGGGTATTCCCTGTGTGTGAGTGAAATATCAAACACCAGCATTATATATTTTTTTCACCTTGTCGGAGTGCTCTATTCCAGGAGAGCCAGAGAGCATTTGGTCAGCTGTTAGCTACTGAATTTCAACATTGACTGAGGTTTTAGCCTCCATGTCTGGATATTAAGTGAATATAATCTGCAAAGGCCCAAACAAACCTGTGCCATACAACACTTGTCTGACCCTCTTCCATTTTATTCTTGTTATTTCTCCCCTGAGAAGACACAACAGTAAACAAAAGAAGAACTCAACACTGTTTGCTGTCTAGGGACCAGATGGAGGGGGTGTCCCCATCCCTATCAGCCAATCACCTTAAGCATCCCTGCTTAGCCAGTCACTACTACTGTACTGTCAGGGATTTATTTGGGAGCAGATCATTATCACTCAAAGCCATAGTTTTCTCATGGAGTTACTGCAGTCAGAGCCAGTGCATATATGAGCTGTAGATTACTGTCTATTATGTCTATATACTTTAGGCCTGCTCTCAGAGAACCGTTTTTTAGTAATGTATGATTATGTTGGCCTTTTTTTGACCTGTTATTTTTTGATGGGAAGAAAGTCATAATGCCAGCAAATCATGTGAATAACTGTAAGAGTTCTTCTCCTTTTCTTGTTGACAATATTCGTTCTTTGAAGAGTACAAGAATGCTGCTCATTATTTGTTAACAGACTAACATTTGCACATCTTGTTTAGCATTCTGAAATAAAGTGTTAGATATGAGCTGCCGATATGAACATCTGGTTTGGCAGTCTGAATTGTTTCATGTGTTCTTCAGTACACAGAGGAGAAGCTTGGCCAGGCAGAAAAGACTGAGTTAGATGCGCATCTGGAGAACCTGATCGCTCGAGCAGACTGCACCAAAAACTGGACCGAAAAGATCTTCAGACAGACCGAGGTGCTGCTTCAACCCAACCCAAGTAAGAATCTACATGGGCATTTCATGTTTAAGATCTTGGGTCATATGCCTAAGCCCCTGTATTGCATTTTCTTAAAGAAAATATTTTGTTACTGAATATGGTTTGAAATGTGTGGCCTTAAATGTGTTGGAAAATGTCTCATGTTGTTGACATTTCCCATTAACATGATGAACAGGAACATCTGTTTGTTGGCTTCTGAATCAATTTACTTTAATGTCACCATTTGGTTGATTACACCATGAAAAAAAAAAACATTTAATTTGAGAAATCAAATGTCTGCTTAATTCCTGTACAGCCAGCCAGTGAAATATAATGCCTGACAACCATCTTAAAACAGCAATGGTTCTCACGTGTCACCATGTCAGGTGGTATCACGTTATGTGAATGCAATGTTTCACAAGGGTGCTGAGATGGACATCAAACTGGCATAGCGGTTAAATCTGAGCTGTTAATCGTCAGTGTGCTCTTACTTCACTCCAGGTTACTCCAGGCAGCGGGACTTTCCCTGCTATAAGCGTACTGGAAGGCACTTTGGATAAAACTGTCTGCTAAATTACTTGTTTCCTAACTACTGTTCAAATGTTTTATATTAATTAATACTTTTATTCAGCGAGGACACATTAAATGTATCAAAGGTGATACCAAAGACTTCCACATTCTTACCCAAAAATTCTGTTTCAAGTAAATGCTGTTCTTTTGAACTTCATATTCTTTAAAACATGTCACAGTTTCAGAACATAAATGAGCTCATTCAAAAACGTTAAATATCTTACCAACCCCAAACTTTTGTACAGTAGGGTATATCTCTTACATTTGAGTCAAACATCTGTTTTTATATCGGCAGCAAACAACGGAGTAAACAACAAAAAATATTTTATATTAATACTCTGTTATAATTCCTGGATCATTGATAAGGCCACGGGTTTCAGATGCTGTAGAACTCAACTTTGACTGCAGTACCTTGCAGTTTTTAAGTTTTTTAAAGTAATTGCAAGAGGTTCTGATGACCTAGTGATTGTGTACTAGTAAGAACACTAACCTGTTCTTTCTAACTTTTTCCATGCTCCAGTTGACCAAACTGGTAAGTCTTGTGTTTACTCCACATGGCCTGTGCTTTAGGTCACCAGTTTAATTCCTTCCCCCAATGAATGATGTTTAGTTTTTTTAGACACAACGTGTGGATTTCGCTCTTCTCACTATGCCTTTGTCATGATAGTTTGATAGTTGTCATGAAAAAGGAGAATGAATCTTGTGGTTTTAGTCAGACACAAGCTCAAGCTTGTTCTTCAGTCATCTGAATGTCTTAACCAGGGGTCAGTTGCATAAACATAGCCATTATGTTAAGACTGTGTCTTAAGAACTAGTATGATCAGCTAGAAGTTAGGGGTAATCAGTCTTACTGTTCGGTGTCAAATTAGACCAATCTACGTTTTTATGTACTGACTTTAAAAAGTTATTAACGAATTAAAGTTATTAAGTTAAATTAAAGAATAAAATTGGATGACTAACTTGTAAGACTAGTCTTAACAGTTTATGCAACTGGCCACAGATCTGGTTATCAAAACTGAATAAACTGACTGAATAAAGCATGATGTCCATCTTACTGATATGAATCTCTGTTTAGGTGCCCGTATTGAAGAGTTCTTCTATGAGAAATTAGACAGAAAGATCCCATCCAGAACCACCAATGCAGAGCTGCTGGGACAGTATATGCAGGATGCTGCAAAGGAATTTGGGCCAGGAACTCCATATGGTTCGTACAACCAACCAGAGGAAAATAATATAATATAATATATTTAACCCTTTTTTTTTAATGATCGTTTTGCCTGCATTAATGCCAACTGCATACATTTTGGCACAAGTCTGTAGTTTTAGTGGAATTTTACTATTTCACCCCCATTTCCTTTAATAAACCTATTTTACACTAGGCACACAAAATAGTTACACTCAGGACCTTAAGAACAAAACTGTCCCATTAAAACTGCAATTTTTAATCACAGGCCATTTAACTGTCAAATGATGCAGTCTTTGCTAATAGGCTTTCATTCTGTTGGCAAGGCTTCAGAATTAAAATATTTTACAAGATGGTGCCATTTGATCAGGTCAAATACTTGCTTTTTCCTGTTTTCTGCTTCTGCATATTATAGTGTGGTTTGTATGTGTCTAATAATTTTTTTTTTTGTCCGTGTAATATTTGAGAGAGAAAAACTGTACTGTACTGCAAACCCCAAATCCCAGAGCTCTGTGTACCAGTGGAACTCTGGCATTTAATTGGAAAAATGTGGTATTGCGCCCAAACAAAATCTTACTGAAAGCTAATTTTTTGAGATATCAACCTCAGATATGGAATACAACTTGTTTAGATTAATGGCCTTGATTTTCTAGCAGTTTTTGAATTCGATAAGTTTTATTAAATGTATACATTTTAATATAAAATAATGTTCATAAATCATTTTCGTAAAAACTTTTTTTTTTATACTTCTGCCAAGGGTCTTCTTTAAAATGAGACCAAGCTTAAGTCTGTGCTCCAAAGCTTCACATTTTTATAACAGTTTTTGTCCAAAGGTTAAAAAATACCTGCACTTATAATTACACTGTTGACCCTTCCCTTAACCCAAACCATATCACTTAACCTGTCCCTAACCTTATCTGTATAACATCTTAATAGCAGCAAAAGTGTTTTGCAATTCAACATGAACACAATAAGAACATTGTAGCTAACAATTTTTTGTAAGTACATTGTAGTTAAAGACACCTAATATAAAGTATGACCTTGAAAATTATCAGTTTTTCCCTACTAGAAGCCAGTACATATTAATGAATAAAATAAAAGAAGATATTTTTATATATATATTTATTTACTCAATTGCTCTGGGATGCTGTGCCTCATGCCTGACCTTGCCTATGGCGCGATGTGAGTCAGGATCACTGCTGCCCAAGCTCTCATCTATTAGCCTATTATTATTTTTTCCTGTTTTCCACTGTTTCGCTTCTGACATGACAAAAAATTAATCTATGATTTGTTTGATTCTTGACAAGTGATTGTTATATACTATGCTGCATTTTGAAGTAATCTAGCTTTGCAAGTCTCCAAATCAAATTAATGTTTTGCTGCAAGCTATGTGTCACTAGATGGCGCACTTGCCCACTCTAAACAGAGATTGTTGGCAAACAGTTTTTCACAGATGCAAGTGATTGTGTATATCTGTGTATGATTCTGTAACCATTTGACATATAACTAGTTACAGAGTATATGTATTTTTTCTCTCAATTATTATTACGAAATCATAAAATTTGTGTAAAAATGTATAGGGGTGTAACAATACCCTCATGTCACGATTTGATACATATCACAATACTGCACTCACAATGTGAGATTATTATGATATGGTAAGACATATGGTAAAAGGTTAACAAAAAATGTACTGTTGATTAAAATGCTAAATTTGGTATTTTATTGGGGGTGGAAATGAATAGGCTTGGACTTGGTGCTGGTAACCGAATGTAACCCAATTATTCTGACACCAGAATAAAAATATTCATGATTCTGAAGCTAAAAATACAGAATTATTTTAGACTAATATATGCTTGCACTCTGTCATTGACTAGGATATATTTAAAATAATGTAGGGCACTTTTTACTGGTTATATAAGACACATGGCATCATCGGGAGCCACAAATATTGCATTTTACATTATATATAGTAGTTTAATGTAGTACTAAAACTATGTAAACTTGAATTTTTTTCTCACGTAGTAATTTTAATTTTGGGTGAACTATGCACAATACAGATTGCCACTATTCACGATATTGTTGCATTTTTGTATTGCAATATAGTGTGACACAAAATATTGTTACACCCCTAATAATTTAAAATAATAGTGCCTGTTAAATACTTAAATTAATATAATCATGTCACTGCAAGACAATTTTATAAAAACAAAACAAAAAAAACAATCAGGACCACTACCAAAATAAATATTAATATAAAGAAACATGAAAAAACAAAAAATTGTTTCATTTACATAGAATCAGAGCATCTCTAAGTGGTTCATAGCAGGTGTGAGTGGTTCATAAGTGATTAATTGAGTTTAGGACTGTGACTGAAGAATACATTCATTAAGCTGAATGATGAAGATGCTTACATGCGTAACAAGGTGAGATGAGTCAAAGATTGTTTTGTCTACATCTGATAATCTTATCACAGAATGTTCATCTCCCATCGAAATGAGTTAAAAATGTGAAAGCCAAATTGCCCGAAGCAATTTCCATGAAATGTTCTTGGTTAGTTAAACAAGCTTGAAAGTTATTTGACAGGAAAGCATTGAAAATGTAATTGGAATCGTATGTAATGTTATGTTTTGTGATTGTTTACCAGGCAGTACTTTGATCACTGTTGGAGAGTTTCAGAAGAGGTTAGGTGGAGCAGAGCGAGAATTCTTGCATACATCAGCCATCAACTTCCTCACACCTCTGAGGAACTTTCTAGAGGGTGACTGGAAAACGATTTCTGTAAGTGAAATACATAATCTTGGCATTAGATGGCTCACTTCCATCTAGTATGTTGGCTAACATACATTGGCTGATAAAATCTGTTAGTTTTCTTTGGACACTTATCTCTGTAAAATAGTTCATAGGTACTGCTTTTGAATTGAAGAATATCTTCACCATTTTAGTACATAACTTCAAATGTAATATTGAATAACACACTAGTTAAATTTATGATCAAATAGGCCTACTTTACATGTGCTTTAGCTTGTTTGTCAACCCATCAAAATAAGAGTACTTCTTTAAATCCTGACAAAATATTATTTGATTTAAAGTGTACTTTAAAGTAAAACTTGTTAACTGTCACCCCTCATTTGAACAGAGATCAGAACTTAAATGGTTGTAATTCAGGAATGCTTTGGAATACAGACCTAAGGTTGGTCTTTTTTTAAAGAAGACAGTCAGCATATTAGTGCAGAAGTGAAAGCACTTACGGTAACATGGAAAAGTTGTAGAAGTTTCAGTTTACTGTTAGTAAATGTGCTGAGCTAAAAATTTCTTATTTTATACCAAATATATATTTTACAAAACAATTGCTAAAAAATTAAAGCCATATGCCTAACCAAGTTGTGTTCCAAATTTAAAGTTGATATCACAAAAACTGAGCCCACTAAAAGGTTTGCAAAAAGTATGCAAAATTTTTGACACTGACAGTTAACTGACTAAATGTGTAAAGAAATAATCATGAAATTGTACTCCCTTTAAGTACACTTAAGTGCCCTTTTATTCTAATAATATTGTCTTCATGGACTGTTTTTTAAAAAATGTACTTTTATGATGCAAAGTACAATACAAATACACATTCGATACAGTTAAGCACACATTCTTTTTCTCAAAGTTTTGTATGTTTTGTTTTCAGAAAGAGAGAAGACTGCTTGAGAACCGACGCCTTGACCTAGATGTGTGCAAAGCTCGACTCAAGAAAGCAAAGTCAGCAGAGGCCAAGGCTGCTGTAAGGTTTATTTACACTTATTCTATCATCATCACATACCTCATATCCTACCACCCACTTATCAAGAAGCACTTATGAGCTGTCAATATAGGATTCCGATTTCTCATGGGACAATCCAGGAAGTATGCTATGAATAATCAAGAATATTCATTCTAGCCCACAGCCTAAATATAGCCCATCATGAGGTTATCATTGATGACTGTAAGTGTAACATCTAATTGAACAATGTGTCAAACACTAAAAGTTGAAAAAAATAAAATAAGTAACAGACAGTTAAAATATCCAAAATCCACTAGAACAATGTTATATATTTTGTTGATTTGTGTACTTACATTATCCCAAATGTTTCTAAGAATGTTTAAATCCAGAGAAATATGTCCGTGCGTTGCCTATCAATGACATCACACTCACGTTAACCTCGATTTACGGTTTTATTTTGTAGAAACCATGGAAACACCAAAATCGCTTTAATATATTGGGCCCTATTTTAACGATCTGAAACGCAAGTATCAAACGCGAAACGCAAGTTACTTTGTGGGCGGATCTCGGGCACTGTTGCTATTATACTGGCGGGATAAATGACTCTTGTGCCCGACGCAAATCTAAATGGGTTGGTCTGAAGTAGCTACATTATTCATAGGTGTGGTTTGGGTATAACGTGAAATAAACCTATCAGAGCATCATCTCACATTTCCTTTAAAAGCAGGCGCTCTTGTTCCATGGCGGATTGCTATTATAACGGCGGATTTGCCAGGCGCACGACAGGAGCGGTTCACAGCCGAGGAGACCGACGTTCTCGTCAGGGCCGTAAAAGACAGAGAAGTGACATTGTATGGGGATGGGAGAAACCCACCCAAATAAGCTTCGGTTAAACAGGCGTATAATAATTTGGGTAAATGTGTAAGCTAGATTTATGCCTATTTTTTCACATCTTCATGGACACCACAATGATTTCCCTCATGTGGAATATTTTCCTTGTAATTATGTATGGTTTGCAAAAATGGCAACTGCTGCATTTATGTGTAGATGAGAAAAGCACAGCGTTGTGCAAACGCTACATTATGGCCAAGCATGCGCCCTTAAAATAGCATCTGAATAACGCGAAACTTAGCCTGACGTCATCATACTCAGATTCTAGTCAGAATGTGAGACTGATACTGCTCCATTGGGCTGTGATTATGGGGCGTGTTTCAACTGAACCAGGAAAAAAAATGCCTCTGCACTCAATTGGATAGACCTACAACCAATCAGAGCAACGGAGTAAGTGACGTATGTTTTTCATTCATGTTTCCGATTGACAGATGCCTTGATCGCGGTTCTCTGTTCCTCTTTTAAAATGAATGTGCTGACGATATCTTCTATAACAGACGCGATGGTGGAATCTGCACACAATGTTTTATAAACAAAGTTTGGGAGGAGCACGTTCAAATAATCAATCCAAACAACATGTCATCAAACAATTACTGTCTACCCTATCAGCATGAGAGGAAGCATATATTTATTCACTGTCAACTCACCTAACATTCCTTGACAGTTTTCAGCATCCCTCCAGTCACTCTCGGCTTGTTCTTCCAGAGCCTGGAATACGGGGGGAGTACTTTGGGTTCGGGCTGAATACTGAGCCCGGAGCCTCTCCTCGGACAGCACGCCAAATATGCATTTATTCTAAATGACTTATTTGTAAATGTGAACTCGTGAAATCTCAATTCTCCAGCAGCAGCCGTCTTTGTTGTAAATTAATTCAATCCAAGCGCTCTTTGGTGACGTGGATGATTATGTTACAGGTGATCATCTGTCCATCATCGTATAAAGCCCGCCCTGACAATTTGATTGGTCCGAACAGCTTTTGTTTGGGCATAATAGCTGCTCAACGGATCAAGTCCAGACCGAACTTCCCGACCTAAATTTTTTGTGGGCGGGGCTAAGTTCGGCTGGCATCCAGGCTACGCGCCACTGACTTTAGACTAGGTTTTTCCTGGTCTGTGGCGGAATTGTTTTCTGGAACTGCAAAATAGTACCAGGGCACGTTTACGCCGGAACACGCCTCCTCTTTTTGCTGAACCGCCCCCGGGAGCACAAGTTCATTCCCTATACCAACGTGCGTCTGTCGAGGGAAAAGTCCGCTGTGCAAAATAGGAATGATACATGCGTCGGTGTACAAAGTCAGTTGCACTGGGTGCAAGATAGGGCCCATTATGTATTATTAGACAGGTGAGCAGCTATTTGGATACATTCATCGACAGAAAACGAATCATTGTTATATAGCTCAACACAGTTAGTCTTTTTGTTTAAATCTCATTTTCTTTTTTTTATCGCGAGTACCATATTTACCATGCCTAATATCGATCTAGCTCACAAACAAATTAGCATTATAACAACTCTTTCAACACACTCAAATGTATATAATATGATAAAACAGTGCTGCATTTCCCCACATATGCATGACCGGAAGAAGTGAAATTGGTCTGCGGCATAAAAGCTCCACTGCTCTCGAGCTGTGTGTCGTGCTTGTCTCCCATTAGCAATCGCTCCAGCTGCTTCGTTCCCCTCAACGGCTTTCGTAATGTTAATAAATCTTTAATACATTACTGGTCATCCATGAATATGATTTCTTCCCGAGTCCCATTGTATTCTCCACCGGCTTTAGAGGTGAAGACAACAACTCCCATGAGTCCACGAAATCAAGGCGCCATTATTGTTTTGAATAAACAACCTCTAGTGGCGAAAAATTACATAGTGTGCCTTTAACCACCAAATGGACTGATTCCTATTAATCTGTTAACATACTGGAAGCATTTTTGAATGAATTTTTGAATCTTATGTGTAAATAAGATTTACGTGTTTAAATTCACCTTGACTAAATAATTAGACGAAAAAAAAAAAACTGCTAAACGTGATGCATGATGTGATAAAATATGAGGTTTGGGTAACATATTGGTTACAGCAAATTTTAAAGCCAAACAATTATCAATAGAACTTTACAATAATGTCTCATTTGTTAACATTAGTTAATGCATTATACAACATGAACTAACAATGAGCCATTATTTTTTTACAGCATGTATTAATTTTTGTTAAGGTTAGTAAAATGCAATTGTTCATGTTAGTTCACAGTACACGAACTACTGTCAGATACAGGTAGATTTAGATTTCTAAATGTACAATATTAGTAAATGAAAAAAAAAATATGATTAATAATACATTTAAATAAATTAATCATTAGTTAACAATTGTTAGTTAATGCAGTTAACTAATGTTAATAAATTAACCCTTATTATACTGTTACTATTTTATTAATTAGCCCCTGGTCACCACATCTTTTTTTTAAAAGTGGCCCCTGAGCTCTGTAATTAGTCACCCTGTGGTAAAAGTGGTGCTTCTGGTTTATTCTGTTTACCTCATTACAAAAGGGTAATTTACAGGGTCAAATTACAGGGTCAAGATATTCCTTGAGTCTTGCATTATATGGAAACATCATTATCAAATGATCCTTTCATATGTTCTCCTACTCTGAGGGATGAGTCACCTGCTTTGAGTCATATTTTCATTGTTTGCTTTCCTATATAGAGACTGTTTGCTAATATACACATTTAGGATGTGATTTTAGTGATTTCCCTCTTGATACATATCCTGTTAAAATTTTAATGGGGTTATCTAAGGTCAGGACCGGACCGGACTAGACTATGATTACCTCAATAAATCTATATAAAATCTCTATCTCTATAAAGGAACCTGGTTGTTTGTTCCTTTTGTGTGTATATGGGAATACAATTATGATTCAGTCATAGGGAGGTTTCTTTACTTTCCAATGGCCACATATATTTGATTGTGTGCTCTGTGTCGGATCTTTTCCTTTCCATGTATTCACTAACACGTCTCTCTGTTGTCATTTGCACAGTGTGAGGGAGATGTGAGTATCCGAGTTTGTGTGTGTTTTCTCAACTGCCTTTCATACTTAGCTGGCTCATGCAAGCAGTTACTTAGTCACTATCTATATCTATATCTATATATATCTATATCTATATCTATATATATATCTATATATATCTATATCTATATATATATCTATATCTATATCTATCTATATCTATATCTATATATATATCTATATATATCTATATCTATATCTATCTATCTATATATATATATATATATATATATAAATATATATATATATATATATAAATATATATATATATATATATATATATATATATATATATATATATATATACACACACACACACAGTAGTCAACATTTGAAGTGGATCAAAAAAGTTAATCAAAGTTGTCAAATATATATATACAGGGCTTGACATTAACACCCACTATCCTACCAAAAGTGGGTGGATTATTGCAGTGGCGTATAACATTCATTCTCACTAGCCACTTTGACGGTTAGAATTTTATTTTCAATTAAATAAATATATGCGCTGCAGGTTTCAGAGCATGACGCTTTAACCCTTACACTGTGTTGAAATCCCTGTAACACCTTTGGTGTTCCTGGTAAAAATGACCTGCTTTAAAAAATGTTTTTGTAAATCGATCGTTACGATATATTATCACCATATATTGGATTCAATCTTTTTGTCAACTTGTTTTCATTTAATTAGGACAGGTTTTGTATTCCTTTTTGGAACTAGTTGACCGTAGGCCTCATTGATCTGAGCTTGAGCACCTCAGTTTTTGAGTGAATTTCTTTCATTTTTTTCTCCTAATACTATATTATCATCAAATATTGGATCAATCTTTTTGTCAACTTGTTTTCTTGAAATTAGGGCAGGATTGATCTATGGATAATGTTCATCTCTGTGAAAAGCCTGTAATACTCAAAATAATGTGTGTGCATGTATGCGTGCACATGAACATGGTGAACACTGTCCTGAACACTAAATGTTTCTCTTATTTTCTATCTCCCCCATTTATTTTCAATGGATGGTCATTTTTGACCAATATAAGGTCAGATCAATGAGGCCCACCAGCAGGCAAAAATAAATACAAATCTGTCATAATTGAAAGAAAACAAGTTAACAAAAAGATTGAATATAATTTTTCGCATATAATATATATTGAATATAAATTGAATAAAACCCTGTTACATTTGTGGCGTTCCCAGTCAAAATGACCTGCCTACAGAAAATAGCTTATAATTCTCCCTTTATGCTATATTAATAGTACAAAAATTATCAAAATATTTTTGGTAAGTAGTTATACCCTGTGTGAGCATAGTCACATTTTCAAAATGAACCGAACACAACATAAATACATGCGTACAGGTTACTTGCTTCTTCCAGCGGCTCTATTCACAGTAAATGCTGCTCCATTCAAACTCAGTCACTGCATGTGCCATTTGTTTGGGTTTCCAATAACGTGCATTTGGGAACACGCATAAAGTCTGACGCGCTTTGTGTTTCATGCAAAGGGTTGCTCTGTTATTATTTACATGAATGGAGCTCTGCAGCTCGGTTAACAAACTCCATCTCTGCAAATGCTGTGAGTTTAGGTTCCTTATAATGTTTGTCTTGGAATGCAACGTGCATCATTTCACCAGATTCATAGTGGTTGTTGCATTTCTATTGTAAAGAAGGCGGCAAAATATTAAAGATTAAGTAGACAATTGATTAAAACAAGGATTTTATCATGTTGTAAAGTGTAACAACAACAATCACCAGGCCATTGGCGCCCTCTGCAGGCATTTATTGTAAAAAGTAATGTGCATAACTTGATTATATTTATATTATGCACATTAATTATTTTAACAGAGTTGTTAAATAAAACCAAATGATTACTTGCTTTTGATGCTTTATGTGAACCAATTATTCACGCATTATTATATGCAATTATTATGCATTTTAAGTCATTTGAAAGGCTAATATTCACATAGGTCTATTTTTATTACCTAAATAAATAGATGATCCGATGTTTATCGCCACACCTGTCATAAAATGTCATTTCTCAACGAGAAAATTGTGGCCAGTGAAAATGCTTGTGGCGGGTAACTTTGGAAAACCACTAGCTACAGTGGCTGGTGAGCAACAAACTTTAATGTCAAGCCCTGTATACACACACACACACACACACACACACACACACACACACACACACACACACACACACACACACACACACACAGAATTGTGGTCAGAATTATTGATGCCCCTGCTAAATATGATTAAAAAAAATAGCTGTATAAATAAATCTGCATTGTTTATACTTTGATCTTTCATAAAAAAAAAAAATCACAAAATTTTAACCTTTCATTGAGGTAAGAGAATTAAAAGTGGGGGTAAACTCACATTATGAAATAAATGTTTTTCTTTAAAACACGTTAGCCACAATTATAGGCACCCCTAGAATTATGAGTAAAATATCTCTGAAGTATATTCCAATTAATATGATTTTTTTTAGCACACCAGGGTGACTAGAAAAATGAAATTGTCTAGCTATGACTTCTTGTTTCACAGGAGTATAAATATGAGGAAACACCAAGGCCAGATTACCTAAATCCATCACAATGAGTAAAACCAAAGAATATAGTTCCGATGTGCAGAAAAAGATTGTTGAGCTTCACAAAATAGAAAGTGGCTGTAAGAAAATAGCTAAAATTGAAAATTCCCATTTCCACCGTCAGGGCAATAATTAAGGAGTTCCAGTCAACTAAAGATGTTCGAATCTGCCTGGAAGAGGACGTGTATCTATTGTCTTATACCATGGTTTGTCTGAATACTCTATTCTGATTGGCTGGAAGGTGTGCAATAAAACCTTTTAATGCACAGGTAGTTCCAAGTCAGTTTAATCACCGTTCTATTTGCTGTTTTCATTGAAGCGCACATACACATACGTCACTCACACACAGTGTGCTGCACCTGAGCACATACACACAAACATTCAGGAGCACAGAAACTTCTCAATAGAGAGAAGCTGAACAGACGCAGGTACGAATCTCTCTCTCTCTCTCGCTCTCTCTCTCGATAATTAATTCAAATAAATGCTATAATTCATTCATTCAAATAAATGTAATCTTACGCACTACTTTATCTGTGTGCCTGATTCAAAGCGGACAGAATGCTAGATCTAACAAGCCTTCTGCTCAAATATTGCGCTGCAAACATCAATAACAGCTTTAAGTTGTCAATGCTGGCAAATGTGCATGGTATAAGCAGTCGCGTCGGGCGGTTCTCCTCTTAGTGTTGGACGGTTCTTTGCCTCCACGTCGTGCTTTAAAATCGTTTAATGCATTGCACAGCTAGCTGTGGATTATCCCTTGCTTAATGCATGGCGAGGAGGAAAGTTTGAGTTGCCAAAGACTCTCCCAGGTTCACAGATGGAGAATTGCAGAGAATTGGGTCTTGGGGTCAGAAAGCCTAAAAAAAAAATCAAACAACCCCTACATCACCACATGTTGTTTGGGATGTTTTCAAGAAAAGTCCTCCTCGCTCATCCAAAAACAAACTCCAGCATATTCAATTCATTTCAAAAGAGACCTTGTTCTATAGTCAGATGAAACAATTTTGTTTTGCTTTTTGGTAGCAAACCCACCAGAAAGGTTTGTTGCAAACAGGGATAAAAAATACCCCATACCCACAGTTAATTATACTGCTGGATCTTTAATGTTGTGGGCCTATTATTTTCTATCACGGCATTATGGATTCTAGTAAATGCCAACAGATAAAAAATCAAAACCTGACGGCCTCTGCTAGAAATCTTATAATGGGCAGTGGTTGGATCGATCCAAAACCAACATAAAAGTCAACACAAAAATGTGTCAGTGAGCACGAAATGAAGCTTCTGCCATGGCCGTCCCAGTCCTGTGACCTGAACCCTATAGAAAATGAGTGGGCTGAACTGAACAGAAGAAGCGCCGACATGGATCTGGGAATCTGAAGGATCTGAGGAATGTTCTCTGATCTCTTGTCAGGTGTTCTCCAAACTCATCAGGCATTATTGGAGAAAACTCTGAGCTGTTATCTTGGCATTAGCCAACTTAGCAAAAAAAGTCTTCAGCTGCCCTCCTAATTTCCGTATTTTTGTGTGTGGCAGAGGTTATAGGCTGGTTTGTCATGTGTGTGTGTGTGTTTTTTTTTTTTTCATTTTTTTTGTTTTTTCATTTGAAAATAGTGTTGTTTGCTGGGTTAGTTCATGTGGACGCATGATTCTCTGTAAAACTCTGTTTTCCCCCCTCCACCTGTAGGCTGCGCCTGACTTTCAGGAGACTAGGCCACGCAATTATGTTCTGTCCGCCAGTGCATCTGCGGTAAGAAGGCTGTAGACCCTTAGCATTAGAAGTCTTCCCCCACACTCTCTCTGTTTGTTTCTCTCTCTTTCTACAATACCCTTAATTGTATATATTTCCCCACTGATATTTGCACCAAACCTTTTAAATTTAGATTAGCAGGATATCCTCCAACAGTCCGTTCTTTAATGTGGGTGGTATAACACTGTACTGTTGTTTTGGATTAAAAGCATTAGCTAAAGCAATAAATTAATGAATAAATAAGTCTCCTTGAGCTTTCCATCGTCCCATCATCTCTTACTTTTTCATTCCACGCAGTGGGATAGTGAAGTTGGTGATTCATATCTGAGTGACAGAGAAAAGGTTGTATGAACTTGAATCAGAAGTGAAGCCTTAAGTTAAACCCCTCTTAGAGTAGTGTACTTCGAGACATGCAATAGTTATTGTGTGTCTCGTCAGCACAGCTCAGTGATGGTAGCATCTCCTTTCAAGACTTGTCAAAGATGTTAACCCATTGTTTAAAAACTAGTCCTGCTTTTTTCTCTGTCAGTGTTGTGCGTTTACCCCAGTAACATTGTCTTATTTACGTCTCCCGTCTTACAGTGTTGTGTTTCTGTGTGCCTTTCCCCGTGTGACTGATTAATGTTTTGGCAACAGGAGATGCAATACATGTGTATTCAGTTGATTAGCCCTAGTAATACATAATAGTAGGTTGTAGTTTGTGTGTCCTTTTATATATATATATATATATATACATTACAGCTCAAAAGTTTAGACACAGCTACTCACTCTTTACAAACATTCTTAAATGTGTGAAATTATTAACCTGTTAACTGTTTAAAAAAAAAGAAAAATTATATTCAAATTATAATTTATGCAGTGAAGACTGTGCAGTGTTTATTAACTGCACAGATACAGAAATTATTCAATTTCTGTATATTTTTCAGTTAGACCTACCTGGGGGTTGTTCCATAAAAGACGCTTAGAAAAGCGGGGATTAAACTCCAAAACCGGACTTGAATGAGCCTAACAAATAAGTTGGGGCTAAAGTGGTTCCATAAAAGGTAATTGAAGCTCACGCAATCTCACTAATTTGATCCAGGTTTATCTAGTCTAGAAAATTGCGTGTGCACGCGTTTCTGAAGCAGCCCTAGAGGTCGATCGTGGATAAAATCGATCCACCATCAAACAGCGTATATTTTGTGCTGTTTTATGCGTTTGTGACATGTTCTTTTTTTCCCTCAGTGCAAAACTTACATTTTACAATTATATTCTCCATCTGAAAATGTTAGAAAGTCATGCAAATTTATCCATTTTGCTGCTAATCTTCATATTGAACGAGCGCTGCTGCGCGCATGCGCGCCAAATAGGAGCGCAATAATTCTGACTAAAATATACATTTTGCTTGGAAAATGAATATGCGATATTTCATAACACTAGAAATATCTTCTAATTATAATAATTTATCTTTAGGATTTTGGATAAGTTGCAGTGAACTTCTAGCGAACAGAAGTACTTCAGTGAAGTAGCCTATAATTCAGGGAAGATTTTTTTTAAGAAACTAAATATATAGAGATACAAAATATAGTTTTGGGTATAGGACCTATGCTACTTAATAAAGATGATGTATACTTATTTAGAATGCTGAGAATTACAGCTTTTAATGCAATACTTTTTTGGAGAAAGCAAGAATCCCCAGTTTTAAATGAGTAGATTTAGTTTCTGAAGTACACTATGGGGAGGATAACATGAAATTAAAAGCAAATGTATACATTTTGAAAAGATATGTGCAACTCTAAAATCAAAGAATATTCCATAAAATTCCATACACATTAGCCTACATTAACTACATTTTTATATAACCCCCTCCCTTTTATTTCTAGTTATTTGTTATTTTATTTATTGACTTATTTAATATTGAATATTTGATATTCAAATAATATTACTATTATTAACTATTAGGAATTATGTGTAATTTTAAGAGTTCGATATAAATATGTTAAATTTTTATTACTA
Source organism: Scardinius erythrophthalmus (assembly GCF_964197995.2). NCBI lineage: Eukaryota > Metazoa > Chordata > Actinopteri > Cypriniformes > Leuciscidae > Scardinius > Scardinius erythrophthalmus. The sequence continues at coordinate 21,278,039 of NC_138225.1, read as the reverse complement.
TTTATTTATTGTTTTTTGTCTTTTCCCCCTTAAATCATATGTAAAAGTGTCTATGTACTTTTTGGTTATTGTTCTACTCATGTGTGTTTTTAGGCTATGTGTTGGTGGGTATTATCACAAAAGAAAAAAAGTAGAAGGAAAAATAAGGAATATTTATTGGGGGAAAATATGATGTCTTTAAAGGAACTGTCAATTTGTATAATTGTGTTTAATGTGTTTGAATTGAAAGACATAATAAAGTACATTTTATATATATATATATATATATATATATATATATATATATATATATATATATATATATATATATATATATACTAAAATATTTGTTATTTGGACATTAGATGTGCCTTATTTAGAATTTTAAACCTACAAGTGTATTTTTATGATAGCAATAACTGTAAAGGGACTATTGTAATGGGGTAAATCAAATGTAGGCTAATATACTGTCAATTACTAAGCTCAGATTCATCTTAACAGTTAAAATTTATACTCTGCTTTTGTAATTATTTATTTTTAATTTTGTGATTTTAACTTCTGCTTTACAAAGCTTTTTTCAGATTGTGTTCTAATGTTCTTCTAATCATAAACGTACTACAGCTGCCAAACAAAACCAGAGAGAAATGTATTCATAAATCTTTAAAACAATCTAATTAAATCTTGGGCACAAAACATTCAGCCAGTAAAAAAAGAAAACCTGTAGTATATACAGTATATTGTATTTAGGCCTATCTATCTATCTATCTATCTAGGTCTATATTGTCTAATTTATCATTGTAGCCTTATTTAAGTTGATTTTCTGTCTACTGTGTATTTATTTTTGGACTAATAGTGGTTAATAAAGTCCAATAATGGTATGAGAGAGTGTCAGTGGTAATATCATTGTGTTCTTGTCGGTCAGTGTTAGAGGATCTGTGTAACAGCTGAGGCTTAGCCTGACAGTTAGCCTGCCCTGGACCAGGCTAGTTTCCCAGCATAAGTTGCCAGGGTAACTGAGTTTGAACTATTTTAAGTTTGCTTTATGAAACAGAATCCACCGACAATAAGTCTGACTAACCAAAATAAGCCTGGCTTGTATTCTAATCTTGTTTTATGGAACAACCCTCAGATCTTAAAGCACTGTTTGACAAGGTATTGGCCATAAAACACGAAAACAATAACTTTTTTTGTGTGTACATTGTAGCAGGGCAGGTAAAAATCAGAACCGACCCTGGGCCAGTAGAAAAAACCCTTAGTGTTGAGTCCTGAATTATTAAAGGCACAGCTAAATGTGTCATTTATTACAATGGGTTTATGTGAAGATTGTTTTAAGTTCACTTAAAAGTCGTTTTTTTAAAGCTAACTAAATGTAAAAAATTATAGCTTTTAATTAAACTGTTATGTTGAATGGCTATAATTAATGGACAAAATTTAAGGAAAAAATCCATTTAATAGAGAATGAGAAAATATTAAAATGTTTATTTTTAATCGATTGACAGCACTAATGTACATACACATACACACACACAAATATATTTTGGGTTTTATTTCAATAAGTATTTAAGAAGCATATTCAGCTTCAAGCATGTCCAAACTTTTGACTGGTCCTGTAATATAGTTTGCATTTGTTGCTTTGAAATCATACTGATGTCATGTTATTGCAGAAGTCAAAACATGAAAACCCCCTGCGATGAACATTTGCAGTCGAATGTGGGGGGAAAATACCTGGCTTTTATTCTTTCACTTTTATTTAAAAAAATGTCTGATTACCCCCAACACTGCACGTTTTCTTTGTCTCCCTAATCAAACACACCTGATTCAATTCATCAGCTCATTATCACATGGGAGTTGAGCTGATATAATGAGCTGATGAGTTGAATCAGGTGTGTTTGATTAGGGAGACAAAGAAAACGTGCAGTGTTGGGAGTCCTTCAGGAGCAGGGTTGAAGAACACTGTCTCTTTTTGATGTTCTTTAAATTTAACCTATAAATTTTAGTCAGTATTTTTTCCCACAATGGGTCTATAGTTGTTATGTTGTCATCACTGTTCTTCTTTCGTTGTTAAGTTATGTTGTCATCACTGTTCTTCTTTCGTTGTTATGCTGCATGTTCCAGCTCTGGAGTGAGGAAGTTGATAAAGTGAGTATTGGGCATCTGAAGATTGTCTGTTTTTAGACATGTCTTTGTTTGCTTTAGTTCTCAGGGAACAATAAATCACTGCATATTAATTTATGTAATAATTGTTTGTATATGTGTATAATGATAGTCTTCTGCATATATTTCCATCTGTACACAAATCTATACATCTGTCAGTTTTTAAGAAGAAAATTCGATTTTTCTTATAAACAATTTTGCTGAATATATAGATATATAAGATATATAGAAATATAAAGCAGTAGCAATAATAATAATGTGCTCTGTGAAAATGTTAAGAAGAGTTTTTCCTTTTCCCAAAGGGACATTTTTCTTACAGCAGATGCAGAATTCAGTCATGTTATTCCTAATTGCATTACAATCACCAACAATTCATGAATGGTGTAAGTGAGGGAGAGGCAAGCGGTTAGATCACATGACGAGCAGATGTTGAGCCATGCGTGTCATGTGAGAGATGTGGGTTGTTGTGGTTTGCACATTCCGTTTCCCCTCTGCCTCCATATGATTTCCTGTCCTCTCTCTACTGTCTCTTTCAAAAAGTGGCAAAAAGCTCAAAAATAATATTTTTTTTAAAGATTCATAAAAAGATGAAATGATGTCAAATCAAAAGTGATATTGTTGCCGAGTACTTTTTTCTATAAAACAAGAAAGAAAAACTGAACTAGAGGTTAGTTGTCTGGACAGGAAGAAACAATTAAACTAATCCAAGTAGGCTAGTTGATGTAAGTGGATAATGTGTCCTGTGATTTTTTTTTTTTTTTTTTTTTTCTTATGTTTGTTTGTGTGTGTTTGTGGCTCCACCAGGCAGAGCATGAGCTGCGTGTGGCTCAGACCGAGTTTGACAGGCAGGCAGAGGTGACACGCCTCCTGCTGGAGGGCATCAGTAGCACACATGTGAGTATCTGCACTTCTCACACTCACACTACTGTTCATTTTAAACATTGCACAAACAGAATAAATTGCAATGCCAGTGTTAGTTAGTTAGGCAATTGAGAGAGCAGAACAATTCACCATACAGTCACACTTCATCCATACAATACAAAACAAAACATTTCCAAATGGCACACATCAGTTATTTCACAATTCTAATATTAGACTATATTTACAGTACACCTAAGATATGTAAGGGATAATATACATCTAGCCGGTTGTTCTCACAAAATAAACCCACAACAGGGTGATGAGAACCCTGACATTTAAGAGATAAGGTGTAAAGTCATGCCACTTATTACACAGCATTTCGCCACATAAATACTAATGGAGATAAGCGATATTAATTTCAGATTAAACCATTTTAAAATCATACTTGTTTGTATCTTATAATCCAACAATGTACAAAACAGTAGTCACAAAATGGCAGCAGCTGTGTTTGTATGAAACAAGAGAGAGCAAGTCCATGATACTGGATGGCATAATTAAATAACTCTACACAAAATATTGATTTGACTGAGTTTTAATATTTTAATAACTCGCCAAATGCAAAACGTCCACGAAGAAAAAAACGTTCCTAGCAAGCGTATAGCGCTGCTGACTTCAGTAACCCGGATGAGCCTGCGTTATCTGTTTTCAGAGGTTGTTATCTGGGAATAACTTACCGCTGGATGGCGCGATTGACCAATCAGAATCAAGTATTCCACAGAGCTGCATAATAATACACAATACCTAACTCATTGCACATCTACCCTCACCCACACACCAATAATTACCTGTTGTTCAATAATTAAAGTGATGTTGCAATTAGAGAGAATATATACCTCTTCAACCTTTTCTTTACAGACCTCTCAAAAAATCTCCTGAAGAGAATATCTAACCACATTTTTAAGTTTTAATGGACAAGTTGCCAAAACTTAACAGTAGTTTACAATAACATTTAAAAGTTTGGGGTCTTTAATTAATACTTTTAATCAGCAAGGATGCATTAAATTAAAAGTGACATTTTTTTTCTATTGCAGGTGAACCACTTGCGTTGTCTGCATGAATTTGTGGAGGCACAGGCTGCTTATTACATACAGTGTCACAAGCACATGCAGGACCTTCAGAAAGAGCTGAGCAGGTGAGAACTTCAGTTAATCACTGCAAACTGCAAACAACAAACAAACAGTTTGGTAGTTTACTTTAGTTCACATTAGTTTATTCTTGATATGGATAGATGTGACAAAACCAAGTATTAGTAACACGGGGTTTATCCCACACATTCCCTTTTTAGCAACTGGTTTCTAGTAAAGAAAATCACAAGACTTCTTGAAATCAACTTTTTTTTCTGCTTTTTCTTTTCTCTGTTCTCAGTGCAAACGGAGATACGTGAGTAATTTTTTTTTTTCATCACGCTGAAAAAGGAAGAGAGTTTACAGACTAAATTTAAAGGGAAAGTTCGTTCAAAAATTAAAATTCTGTCATCATTTACCCTCATGTCATTCCAAACCCATAAGACTGTTGTTAATCTTTTTTAAAATCTGTATTTACCATATGTGATGCACTCTATGTATGTGTGTTTATATGTGAATAAGAGCCTAAATGAAATCTGTCTGATTTTTATTCTGTGCTTCCAGGTTTCCTAATGCCTTTGCTGTGAATGCCTCCACATCAGGGGTGTCGACAGGCCCTTCTCCCATTTCCACTGCAACTCTACCTGGGGCTTCTTCACCTAGTCGTCCCCCAAACCCCTCCAATGCCCTTGAGTCCAGCACCCTGAAGATTGAGGAGGTGAAGCCTCCCGCCACTGGCACTCGCAAGGCCAAAGTGCTGTATGACTATGATGCTGCAGATACAAGTGAACTTTCCCTTCTCTCTGATGAGGTAGGGCATGATTGAAATCGTTTTTTCCTCCTTAACAGTCATTAACATTCATTATATGTGACCCTGGATCACAAAACCAGTCACAAGTAGCACGGGTATATTTGTGGCAATAGCCAACAAGACATTGTAGGGGTCATTGTAAGATTTTTCTTTTATGCCAAAAATCATTAGGATATTAAGTAAAGATCATGTTCCATGAAGATATTTGGTAAATTGACCCTGATAAGACGGTCATTCAGGATGCTAATCCTGAAACAAATCTTCTCGCAAGTTTGCCCAGGGGATTGGTTTTTATCAGTGCATCTGAAAGATGCATACTTTCATATTCAGATAGGCAGATAGTATATGAAATACTATCCCCCCCCCCATCACAGATCATTCTTAAGATTCACATTCGTAGGGGTGTCAGACGAATCATGGAGGACAGATGCTGGGTCCTGCTAGTGGGTCACAGTCCGGAACGAAGATCCCTTAACCTGTGACGTTGTCAATCTTGTCCTTCCTTCAAGAGCTGCTGGATGCGGGACGCACCCCATCCATGCTCGCACGCCCCATAGCCGGACAGTCAGTGGGTAGGAATGACTTGATAGTGAGGTTCCTACAGGGGGCCAGAAGGCTGCCCTACTGCTTGCTTTAGCATCGGTCAAGCGAGTAGGTGACCTGCCATGAGTTTGGTTGTCCTGCAAGGTTATCCTCAAGCCAAGGCATGGTAATAATAATAATAATAATAATAATAATAATAATTTGTTACATTTATATAGCGCTTTTCTAGGTACTCAAAGCGCTTTACATGGAAGGGGGAATCTCCTCAACCACCACCAATGTGCAGCATCCACCTGGACGATGTACCTAAGGTGCTCTCCACTCCGTTCAGAGCACAGGTCATTACTCTCTCTGCTATCCCCATTTCCGAGGATGAGCAGTCTTGATAATTACTCTGCCTGGTCTGGCCATTTCCAGTAATCAGAGCAGCTTTTTGTGTGCTTCGGAGACCACACTAAGGAACTGCCAGTTACGAAGCAAAGACTATCCCGCTGGATAGTGGATGCGATAGCGCTGGCTTACGCCTCCTTGTGTTTACAGTGCCCTATTGGAGTGAGAGCCCACTGCATCATGGGAATGGCTTCCTCCTGGGCTTGGTCTAGCTGAGTGTCCATCGGTGACATCTGCATGACGGCCGGCTGGTCTTGGGCGTTCCTGCCCTTCAGGCACGGATACTATCCGCTTAAACCAGTCTAGGACCTCCGTGGGGTCTAGTCTGCTTAGGGCTTTATGCCCCATGGTGGGCATGCCCCAAGGGCTTCTGCCTCGTGGTCTGAGCCTAACTATCTTGGACGAATTCTTGCCTCAGCCTGGGTATTTTCCACTCTAGTGTTGGCCCATGAATAGCCATTTAAGGGCCCTTGACCTTGAAGGACTGGGCTCGCTGGATGGGCTTCCAATCTGCATTTGTAGCACTGCGCAATTGGATTGTGTTCCCCTTAGCATCATCAACTGACGCAGTGCGAGTGAACTGTATCGAAAGGGAATGTCTCGGTTACTCACGTAACCTCGGTTCCCTGAGATAACGGGAACGAGCATTGCGTAGCTGGCCGTGCTCCTTGCACTTGCACCTGAGTCGATGCTTGGTGCATTCAGCGAATGACTTATATAGGCAGGTGGCACCGCCCGTTTTGGTTGGCTGAAATGCAATTTGTCTGTGTGAGTGCGCATAGCGTCAGCAACTGACACGATGCTTGTTCCCGTTATCTCAGGGAACTTGGGTTACGTGAGTAACTGAGTAACTCTTTACAGTGATATTTACATTTATTCATTTTGCAGACACTTTTATCCAAAGCAACTTACAAATGAGGAATACAGTGAGCGATTCATCGTGAAGAGACATTGTTCAAGTTTTAGACATTGCTTAGAGTACATTTACATTTAGTCATTTAGCAGACGCTTTTGTCCAAAGCGACTTACAAATTAGGACTAAACTAAGCGAGTCATCGTGAAGAGGCAAAAAACAATGCAAGAAGTGCTCAAAATACGAAGTTCAGGCATTAGCATAGCATAAGCCCGATAAGTGAGGATTTAAAGGAAAAGGAAAGATTTAAAAAAAATTTAATGAGGTTAAGTGCTCACGGAAGAGATGGGTTTTCAGCTGTCTTTTGAATGTTGTCAGGGATTCTGCATTCCGGATGAGGGTGGGGAGAGCGTTCCACCAGCATGGAACTGTGAATGAGAATGTTCTGGAAAGTGATTTTGTGGCTTTCTTTGAAATGTGATCTGTGAAGGTCAGCTGGTCATCAAATGTTACTCCAAGATTTCTGACCGTCCTTGATGGGGTGATTGAAGATGAATCTAGTTGGATGGTGAAGTCGTGCTGTAGAGATGGATTGGCAGGGAGGACTAGAAGCTCAGTCTTTGCCAGGTTGAGCTGCAGGTGATGTTCCTTCATCCATGTCGAGATGTCCACCAGACAGCTTGAGATCCGTGCAGCTACTGTGGGATCATCTAGCTGAAATGAGAGGAAGAGCTGTGTGTCATCAGCATAGCAGTGATAGGAGAAACCATGTGCCTGTATGATGTGTCCCAGTGATGTGGTGTAGATGGAAAAGAGCAAGGGTCCAAGAACTGAACCCTGAGGAACCCCTGTGGTCAGTTGATATGTTTGGATACCTCGCCTCTCCATGCGACCCTGAAGGACCTACCTGTGAGATAGGACTCGAACCAGTGGAGGGACGTTCCTGTGATGCCCAGTGATGAGAGGGTGGACATAAGGATCTGATGATTCACAGTGTCGAAGGCAGCAGACAGATCCAGGAGAATGAGAACTGAGGATTTGGATGCAGCTTTTGCAATCTGTAGGGCTTCTGTGACTGACAGTAATGCAGTCTCAGTTGAATGCCCTTTCTTGAAGCTGGATTGGTTGACATCCAGCTGGTTGTTCAGAGACAAGAAGGATGTTACTTGGTTGAAAACAGCTCTTTCAAGTGTTTTCGCAATGAATGGTTGGAGAGAGATAGGTCTGTAATTCTCTGCAAGTGATGTTTAATGTTGTTTTTTTTAAGCAGTGGAGTTACCCGAGCCTGCTTGAATGCAGTAGGGAAAGTGCCAGTATGGAGGGATGAGTTGATGATGTGTGTAAGTGCTGGTAGAAGTGTGGGAGAGATGGCTTGTAGAAGGTGTTAGGGGATAGGGTCTAGAGGGCAGGTGGTAGGATGACTGGAGAGGAGAAGTTTAGATACTTCTTCCTCGGTTAGCGGAGAGAAGGAGGAGAGAGGGTTATTGGCTGTGGAAGGGGTCGGTCTGGGTTCCTGTGTGTGTGGAGCTGAGAACTGACTGCTCATAGTTGTTTTGTTGGTGAAGAAGTTAGCAAAATCGTCAGCAGTTAAAGAGGAGGCGGGTGGTGGTGGAGGTGGACAGAGGAGAGAGTTGACTGTCTTGAAGAGTGATCGTGGAGTGAGAATAGTAATCGAAGAGGGAGGGATTAAAGGAAAGTGAAAGCATCCTTTTTTTTTTTTTTGATTTTTTTTTTATGATGAGGTTAAGTGCTCACAAAAGAGATGAGTTTTCAGCTGTCTTTTGAATTTTGTCAAGGATTCTGCATTCCAGATGAAGGTGGGGAGATCATTCCACCAGCAAGAAACAGTGAACAAAAATGTTCTGGAGAGTGATTTTGTGCCTCTCTGCGATGGTACCACGAGCTGTTGCTCATTTACCGATTGTTGGCTTCTGGTAAGGATGTAGACTCGTAAGAACGAATGGAAGTAGGAGGGTGCTGAGCCTGTGGTAGATCTGTAAGCTTGCATCAATGTCTTGAACTTGATGCGAGCAGCAAGTGCAAGAGAGATAAAGAGAGGTGTAACGCGGGCACTTTTGGGATTGTTGAAGACAAGACGTGCTGCAGTGTTCTGAATCATTTGTAGAGGTTTTATTGCACATGATGGAGGTCCAGCCAAAAGAGAATTGCAGTAATCAAGCTTAGAAATTACCAGGGCTATATTGATATATTTCTTGTATGGTTTAATTTTACAGTTTTTGGAAGTGAAAAACTATCAGCCATCTCATAATTTACAGTGAAAAAAACAAACATAAATTGACATTCCATGTGCTTTCTAATGGTTCTTTATTATAAAGGTAAAATGCATTTTAGTACTTAAGTAGGTTGGTATTTTTTACGGTGAAGTTCTGGCAGCCTCTTTACCTTTTTTTTTCTTTTTTTTACAGTGTAAAGGTTGTAAGTTTGAACCCTGTCAGGAATTATCAATCTCTGTTGTTCCCTCATGGAAGGCTGCCAGACAGTTACATATGATTCAGCCTCACTGATACATGTATGACTATGAAACTCAATCCTCAAAAGACGTCAAAGGGGTTTTTGCAAATGTTATTTGTTAACACATGTCTGAACCATGGTCTGAACGCTTTGGGAGGACTGTGGCCATTGCAACACAGTCAGCCGTCAGCAAAGTGTCTTCTTGATTTTTCTTTCTCTCTGTTTCTTTCTGTTCTTCTGTAGCTGATTACGGTGTACACAGTGCCCGGAATGGACCCGGACTGGCTTATTGGAGAGCGAGGCAACCAGAAAGGCAAAGTGCCTGTCACATACTTGGAGCTCTTAAGCTAGACGCCTCATCTTCTCCACAAATGCAAAGTCACACTCAATTATGCATGAACAAACACTCAAGCACTCCTGAACACTGAATTTACCTGGTTTCGTACTATTTAGTTTTTTTTTTTTTTATACCTAGATTTACATCTAGGTCTGTCTTGTTCTGATGTTACTGTGCAGAAATATGTATTATTATTTTTTAGGCCCTAGTTCTGTGTGTATGTTGTTTCATTTGAACACAATCTTGAATAAGGCATTTCTTAAAATAACTGATTTTATTTGTGACTGCTAGATTTCTATGAATCTTTCTTCCCCTCAAAGTGAAGAAAACAAACCGAAAAGCTTTGTGTTTGAGCTGGATGGAAGTGTGTGTGTGTGTGATCATGTTCTGAAGACACTTAACATCTAGACTTTGCTTCTTTGCATGTCGTCTCACTCATCAAGCTTATATGGTGGTCTTGGTTTGATTATCAGCGTGTTTGATTCCGAAAGAGGCATTTTTGTGTTTTGTCAATGATTGACAAGATTGTAAAGGTATTAGGTGTGGTTATGATGTACAGTATGTGGTTTACTGTGATCTGTTCATATTCGAAATTTTGAATTTATTTACCCTCATTAGTACTTGTTCACATTCACATTCACATCTGCTCAGTCAGCACCTTCCCACCTTTGTCTTGGTGTTCTGTGCTTGTTCCAAAAAGCAATGCATATTGAATGGATACAATCTGAATATCTAATAAAGAGAGTTTTACTGGGTCTTGATCTAGATGTTGTCGTCTAATGGGGGTGGTCGTGTCCAATACTTAGTGGTCAGATGCTATTAAAAAATGTCTGGTTTTTAATTCTCACTCTGTTAGTGTTTGCCAAAAATACAGATCTTGCAATATGAGCCTTCATCATGCTTGTAAATTTACATCACTACTGCACTGACAAGTTGGTGTGGCAGCTTGGAAACAAAATGCAGTGATTGGGAAAGTTTGTTTTTCCCAAACAAACTTGACTCACCTCAGTCAAGATGAGTCTTGTGTAGAGAAGATTCCAAAATTCCTGGAATTTTCTCTATAAAACTCACAACATGATTTTAGCATACACTACCAGTCAAAAGTTTTGGATCGGTAAGATTTTGAATGTTCTCTTCTGCTCACCTAGGCTGCATTTATTTGATTAAAAATGCAATAAAAACAGTAATATTTTTTAAATATTATGACAATTTAAAATAACTTTTCTGTTTTAATATACACTGCTCAAAAAAATAAAGGGAACACTTGTTAATCAGAGAATAGCATCAAGTCAGTTAAACTCCTGGGATATTGATCTGGTCAGTTAAGTAACAGAGGGGGTTGGTAATCAGTTTCAGCTGCTTTAGTGTTAATGAAATTAACAGCAGGTGCACTAGATGGGCAACAGTAAGACAACCCCCAAAACAGGAATGGTTTTACAGGTGGAGGCCACTGACATTTTTTCCCTACTCATCTTTTCGGACTGCTTTTCACCAGTTTTGCATTTGGCTAGGGTCAGTGTCACTACTGGTAGCATGAGGCGATACCTGGACCCTACAGAGGTTGCGCACATGCGCAGGCAGTCCAGCTCCTTCAGGATGGCTCATCAATACGTGCCATTGCCAGAAGGTTTGCTGTGTCTCCCAGCACAGTCTCAAGAGCATGGAGGAGATTCCAGGAAGACAAACAGCTACTCTAGGAGAGCTGGACAGGGCCGTAGAAGGTCCTTAACCCATCAGCAGGACCGGTATCTGCTCCTTTGTGCGAGGAGGAACATGATGAGCACTGCCGGAGCCCTACAAAATGACCTCCAGCAGGCCACTGGTGTGAATGTCTCTGACCAAACAATCAGAAACAGACTTCATGAGGGTGGCCTGAGGGCCCGATGTCCTCTAGTGGGCCCTGTGCTCACTGCCCAGCACCAGGGAGCTCGATTGGCATTTTCCATTGAACACCAGAATTGGCAGGTCCGCCACTGGTGCCCTGTGGTTTTCACAAATGAGAGCAGGTTCACCCTGAGCACGTGACAGACAGGAAAGGGTCTGGAGAAGCCATGGAGAATGTTATGCTGCCTGTAACATCGTTCAGCATGGCCGGTTTGGTGGTGGGTCAGTGATGGTCTGGGGAGGCATATCCATGGATGGACGCACAGACCTCTGCAGGCTAGACAATGGCACCCTGACTGCCATTAGGTATTGGGATGAAATCCTTGGATCCATTGTCAGACCCTATGCTGGTGCAGTGGGTCCTGGGTTCCTCCTGGTGCACAACAATGCCCGGCCTCATGTGGCGAGAGCATGCAGGCAGTTCCTGGAGGATGAAGGAATGATACCATTGAAGGGCCACCACGCTTACCTGACTTACATCCAATAGAACACCTCTGGGACATTGTGTTTCGGTCCATCTGACATCACCTGGTTGCACCTCAGACTGTCCAGGAGCTCAGTGATGCGCTGGTACAGATCTGGGAGGAAATACCCCAGGACACCATCCATCGTCTCATTAGGAGCATGCCCCAACGTTGTTAGGCATGCATAAGCACGTGGGGGCCATACAAACTACTGAGTACCATTTTGAGATGCTGCAATGAAATTTCAGCAAAATTGACAAGCCTGCTGCATCATTTTTTCACTTAGATTTCCGGGGTGTTTTTGAATTCAGTCCTCTGTAGGTTGATCATTTTCATTTCCATCAAACGATGTGGCATCCTTTCGTTCATAACACATTACCCAGTCCATATTAGTAAAGATATCCAGCATGATATTTTTCCCCATTGAGATCTGATGTGTTTTCAAAGTGTTCCTTTAATTTTTTTGAGCAGTGTATTTTAAAATGTATAATTTATTCCTCTGATCAAAGCTGAATTGAGGTGAATGGATATACTTTTATCTGCTTCAAATTTAGTTTTTAACAATATATTTATAAATCAACATTTAAAATGTCTAGTGGTGCAAAGGTTTTTAAAGTTTGGTTGTTGAAAACTATGAATTCGCAATCAGATGATTTCTTGTCTGCTACTTAGAAGTCAATTAAAAAAGGAACTTGCACCAACTGTTAAACAACAAAGGTTGTTGTGCTGAAAAGATCAGTTACATAGCTATACTATGATTGATCTTTGTTATAGTTCACAGTGCTGAGTAGTGAGTGCTGTTGATGCTTTGTATGAGGTGAAGCGTGTTAGTTGTCAGTAAACACCAAGAAGTTGTAAAGATGTTTTTGTAGTTATACACAATATACAATTTGAATTTATGCGTCTGTTCCTGCAGCCATGTTGATGTAAATGTTGTTTCCTTGGGATTGTGTTGTGGTCTCTAATGCCGGGGACACACTTAACGACTAGCTGAAACATTCTAAGCTAAACTGAACCACTGATCTATTTATATATATTTTTACGTTTGCATGTGATTGTTTTAAACCCGTTTAGACCCGTGTTTCCCCCGTGGCCGACCCGACACAGTTGGATATTTTTCACCCGTTTGAGCAAAATTTGCAGGTCACCTGTCCGAACCCGTGCAGGACTCTAATCAGACAATCGCCATTAGCTAAAACAAGTTTATTATGGTTCTGTTCCCGTTCCTGTGATGACAAAAACAGTGCATACCCTTGACACAATATGCCGGTCTATTAGCCGCACCATTTTTCTGACCCCATGCTGCGCGCGCACCCAACCTAGGCGTTCGATGTTTACAAACATTGAAGGGGTCTTATAGAGCTGGTAAGTCCCGCCCATCCGTAAAACCCCAAGTGGACCTCTAGGTTGAAAAATCGTCAATGCAAGTAAAAGTGAGAAAATAATTATTTTCTGGTCCCGTTTGAATTGTGCCATGAATGTGAACATATGTTGTCTCTGAATTTTTTATAAAAAAAATTATGTTACGAGTTTGACAGTATATTGTACGATTCTTTGGCTAGCAGTTGTGGAAAAGACATAACGGAGAAAGACTACATGTCGCCTATGTGACGTCATCCCATAACACATTTTCCCTCCACTTGTCAAATCACGGTGCTAATGCTGCAATAATCTATGGAGACAGATTGAGATGCCTGTGTGTTTTGTACCCAAATGTCACCATTCAAACCAAATGGGCTGTTCTTTCTTCAGAAACGCGTCAAAAGCAGTGAAGAGTTGTAGTCCACAAAGTGCTCTCACACAAAGTCTAACCATATCAAACTTCTACCAGCTAAATTGTAGCATTCTTCACACGAAAAATTATATAAAAAATTCACAGACAACATATGTTCACATTCATGGCACAATTCAAACGGGACCAGAAAATAATTATTTTCTCACTTTCACTTGCATTGACGATTTTTCAACCTAGAGGTCCACTTGGGGTTTTACGGATGGGCGGGACCTACCAGCTCTATAGAATGACTGGATAGCCCATGACGTCACAAAGAGTGAAGCCACCGCGCCGCCATATTGGTATTTCCTAGTGAGCTCACGCGTTCTATTGAATCAATAGGAAATTTTATGATTTGACTGAAAAAAACATTGACTAACGAGACACAGTTTTTAAATCTAAAGTCTCCCTGTACATTCTCACAACGCAAACATCCTAAGCATTTAAATGGTTATTTGTTTGAAGTCGGAAATTTTTCCTGCTTATTAAAAAACAGCAATTTCTTTGTAAAAGGAATAAAAAGCTGTACGAGAACACTAGTCGGCCTTCACTGAAGAGCCGCGCGCGCACTCTCACCACCTTCAAACCACACGAGCACTGTATTGCTCTCTCTCTCTCCCACCACCTTCAAACCACACGAGCACTGTATTGCTCTCTCTCTCTCCCTCCCGCATATCAAAATCAATTGACACAATAGTAAAAGGTCGGAAGACCGATTGTATTTTATAGACTGGTAGTTTGTTCATATAAAGTGTTTGATTAGCAAGTACATGTTCAGGAAATGCATAATACAAATTGTATGGGTAAAGCAACACCATGCAACTTTTGCTCTCGGGGTCCCCCTACAGTTTGGAAACAGTATTGTCTTCTACTACTGTCGTAAAATCTGTCATGGTTACACCAGGGGATACACGTGCATTTGTTGACAAGCCCCCCGAACTCTGCAGGAGGAGTTCAGTTCAGTATCAGTTCAGTTCAGTAATCCTTGAAACAGCGGGTGACCAAAAGATCGCGTAGCTCACGTTTACAAGCCAGCGTCATTATAGTAGCCTATTGGCTACTGTTTTACAGAATGGATATGCTAATTCAATTCAATGTTTGTGTGGTAGGTATAGCCATATATCGTCAATATTATAATATCAAGCTACCATAGATGAATCTGCAAAATTGAAAAACTGATTTGCATTATAGCCTGAGGCAAGACACTTTCACCAGAAAAATAAATAAACAAACATGACTATCAGCCTGGGGCCCGTTCTTCGTACGTTGCTTAAAACATCCGAGATCAAATGAGACATCCAAGATGATATCATTGTGCTAATCATGATCTGGCTAACTCGGTTCTTCGAACACACTTGCCGGATATGATTAGTATAGCTGGTTTGAGTCATCTGAGATAATTGCGCGTTCATGCGCTGGTTAAAAGGGGATATGTATCGATAGTAGAAACATTGATCAGCAACGCTGCTATTGGCTGCTCAGCGTGGGCGTGGCCAAAGAGCGCGCTCAGTTTTTCTCCTTAGCAGAGCAAGAACTAATAGTCAAAGTTTATTCGGAATTTTAATGTTTAATTAAAACACCAGGGAACACCTCAAAGTCTGCAAAAGCCAGGAGAGAGGGCTGGCAAAAAGTAGCAGACAATTTAAATCCGTTAGAAGTGGCCATGTTAGATGTTTTTATCACTTATTAGCCTATATTTTTGTATTTTAATAATTGCATAATTACTTTGTTCATTGTAATGTCAGAGTCACCACACTAGAACATGGGAACAAATAAAAGTGAAGTACAAAAATATTCTACATAATGGTATTTTTTGTTATATAGTCTCTTTTATAAAAGGCACTGTTAAATAAATGGTTGTCTGATTATAAAAGCAACCAAGAAAAAGGCTGAGAAAAGAAAAGATATTAGTAGCCTACACTGTAAAATAATTTTTGCTGCATTAAATTAAGGCATAAGTCATTTCAACTGTTAAATCTTGAGTGATGAATTGCTTTGACTTGTGAAAGTGAAAACTGATAAACTTATGTTAATGTAAAAATATTAACACTTGTATCTGTTCCTAAGAAAGTGGTGGCTGAAATATGTGCAGTAAGTGGACATTTTCTAACTTTCCAAAATAAATAAAGTATAAGACTTTATAATGTCCATTTGTTTCCATTGCACTGGACAGTGAATAAACCCTCTCAGATAACTGTCATATAAAGGAACTAGCCTACCTGCAAGTGCATAAATAACTTTACTTAATTTATACTTGTATGCTTTATGGCTGCAATATAAGTTGCAGGATTCCACATCTACAGAAAGGCCTACAGAAGAGTTTGCACAGAAAGAGGAGACATAGGCCTACCAGGTGGGCAGCGTATAGCCAACTTTTCCTTTTTATTTGTTGCATGAGGCATGTGTCTAATATCTCTTGTTGCAGGCACTTGACCACTGGCTTTTCTTTACAAAGAACAACTGAAATAAAACTCAAGGAACTAAGCATATTTGTATTTTATTAAACATTTAATGAAAAGTGTGTTTTTTTGGCAATGTTGTGTAATATGGCACATGCAACAATGTCACAGGCCCTGTCAGGTGTGCAACCCTCAGACTTTTCAGACACTGAAATCTTCCCTTTAGCCAAAGTTCATTTCATTGTGTGCCCTTGTCCTGGCAAGAGCTGCATTGTAACTGGTTTGGGTCAATGGGGTCATAAAACACCTGTCTGCAGGCAGGAACATGTCATAATCACCTATGAAAAAATGCAGTTCTGTTAGGATCAGCATAAGTGTATGTAATACAGTGAGCTTGATATTTAATTGTGGAACTTTCCTTACCACTTTCAAATAATGTGCATAAATGTGAATCTCTGAAAATGCTTAAGTCATGCACAGACCCTGGCCATTTTGCTTTCACATTTGTGATATGGAAGATTTTAGTCAATTGCCTTCTTTTTTATATATATATATAATATTACTAATCTGGAATATTAAGAATCACAATAGTAACTGGGCTGCACATTTACATTGTGAACCCTCTTTCTGTTCACTCCCCTTATTGAGGCCTTGATGGCAGTCTATAGTATAGCCTATAGTCTACCAATCACGTTAGTGAAGCCTGAGTGACATATACTGTAATCGGCATGGACCATGGTCATGATTGCATGATCTTCATAAAAAATTATGATAGCCTAAAAAAAAAAAAAAAAAAAAATGCTTTAAAAAAAATGCTTTACAACATTGGGTTTTAAGTGGCTTGGAAATTCCACAAAAAAAAACAACCTAAAACTGTTTCTTAAACCTAAAAGCGCCAGGTAAACTCCGAATAACACGACAGACAGCACTTTCCATCAAGTTCTTCGCATCTCCAATAGTGTAAAGGAAAGCCACTCGCAAATAATCTTAGGGCAATGCAAACAGTTTGTGCTGTAGCCTAGTTAAAGCCCGACTCCGACAAGTCGAAAATAAATGTGCGTTTCCAACAAATTAATAATGTAAACGACAATCTCACGAATCACGAGAAAAAATATATAGCCTATCTCAGAAAGAAAGTGCACTATCGCGCTGCGCTGGACTTCCCGTATCAACTCCGCTTATGAAGCCGCAGTCTAATCCTGATAACATGAAATAAGCCTGCTCCCGAGCAGGTTTAAGATTGCGCACCTGTTGCTATGACAGCAAGTCCAGGATGAGCGTCGAAGAACCAAACAATCCAAGATCATGCCAAATCCCCAACAATCAAATCCAGCTAAGTGAGTTAGCGACGTACGAAGAACGGGCCCCAGCAGTCATTAGGCTAGTTAGCCAAAAATAGGGTGCCCAATCCTACTCCTGCCGATCGACTGTCCTGCACAGTTTATCTCCAACCCTTATCAAACAATTTAATTTTCAAGTGATCCTGAAGACCTTAATTGGTTTCTTCAGGTGTGTTTGATTAGGGTTGGAGATGAACTGTGCAGGACAGTCAGTCGGCAGGAGCAGGATTGGGCACACCTGAAAGATGACTTTGTCCCTCTAATCATGTATTATGAGGGGGAAGTGAGGTATGCCATAAAGCAGTCGAATTTTGTAGTTTTTTTTGTGCTCGGGTTACTACCCGAACCCCGAAGTTCCGTAGTGCCAGTAAAAGCGATACAGACCCCGTCAGGCTATGGCAGACGTGTCATTCAACCTATTGTAAGTAAATGTATCATCACAAGAGTCTTGGAAATATATTATGAAGGTTGAAAAACTACATGGTGTTGCCTTAATGTAACGATAAACAGACTCTGCATGAAGCTCTTTTGAAGCTGTCAAATGGTGTCGCTAATGGACACTTAATTGTGATTATTGCTGCTCTGAGGTTTCTTATAGGCTACTGTTGACTGTTTTACGGTACTGATCCACTTTTGCGACACGACTGTCGCGTGGTGTCGCGACGCCTCCCCACATTTGTACGTTGATGGGCGTTCACCTCTATGGGCGGCCAATGCAGCCTTAGCCGATTGCGTCAAGTAAAAATTTATTTCTATAGAGCACATTTAAAAGCAACAGAGTTGCACCAAAGTGGTGTACATTAAATCACTGAGCACATAAAAAGAGAGCATAAAACGAAACCATTCAGCATACAAAATATAAACACATTAAACAAAATACAATAAAAAGTACCTTTAACTAATCTAATCTAATCTAATTGTTACAAAGGTAGCGCAAAGGGGCCATCTAGTGGCCATTGGCGGATGCGCTGAAAGTGATTGCGGCGTGATATAAAACAGCTGCGCTCTCAACCGCAAGACTGCTCCAGAATGTTCCAGAACAGCAGCGGTGTTCGTGTTGAGAATTAAGAACTGTGTACGTCCTTATGAGAAAAGTAACACTTTATACAGTAACATTTATTACTGTTTTGTTTGTTTTCAGCTACACACATACACTCAATTACACAATGTAAACCAATCACTTCCATAAATATAAGCTGAGAGGCAACTACTACATTCAAATCTGCTGTCTAATGTATGTCTGTGCTGCCAAAGGAAGTTAAAGGGCACCTATTATGCAAAATTCACTTTTACATGGTGTTTGAACATAAATGTGTGTTGGCAGTGTGTGAGCAAAACCACCCTAGAATGATAAAAATCCACCCAGTAGTTTTTTTACTATCTCAATAAATCATAAGCACTGTCTCAGAACGCCCTGTTCTAGATTTCCCTCACTGTGACATAGAAATGAGCTAAGCCCCACCCACGTGATTTGATTGACATCTGGTTTTGGCATAGACCCCGCCCTCGGTGATCTGCATCCTCCATTGTTTTGGTAATGTCTCCTAAGAAGTGTAGGTGTTCTGTTGTGGGATGTAAGAATGGACATACTAGTCTTCACTGACATCAGAGCCACCGAAAACGCAGCGGATGGATTTTATTTATGAAGAAAAGGCACCACTTAAACTTCCTAAATACGAGATTCATTTTCTGACTGACTGTTTAGTGAACGAGGGTCAAAGTTAAAGTGTGGATCGTTGCCTACTGTTCGCGATCCAACGTCACCTCCAGAAGAAGTAAGTGTATTTTATGATTTATGAGCAAAGTCATTTCAATCGATGTCAGCCAGTTCAACAACAAATGCGTCTAAAGCTATTTATTGTCGTCATCATAGGATGTCTCAACAAACAACGTCAGACAGTTTTATGTCACGTAGGCATTTTTTTGCAGCATTTACAAATGTAAATAAATTAAGGTCTGCTCTATCTCCATAGACAGTAGGCTATATAAACGTCTATCTCCCTCCCCTTAAGAAAAAAATAAATAAATCGTTTGTACTTAGCAAACGTTATCACAGTAGTGTGTGTGTGTGTGTGTGTAGGTTCAAAAAATTGCGCGAACGTTATCACAGTTCGTGTGTGTGTGTGTGTGTGTGTTGCACATCCATAATGTCAAAGGGGACGCGATTAAAACTTTGTAAGTACATACATGTATCAAATAACCATTCCGAGACGTTTAGTCCATTCTTATTCGTGTTTATTCTGTGCCGGAGTCTCTTCATCATCTAGGTCCAGCAGCAGGGCGGGGATATGCAGCTCATTTACATTTAAAGTGGTAGACGCCAAAACAGCTCTTTTTAAAACAGGCCCCAAAAATGACATTTTCAAATGGTTATAATAAATTAACTGTGGGGTATTTTGTGCTGAAACTTCACAAATGCATTCTGGGGACACCCAAGACCAATATTACATCTTCTAAAAAGGGGCATAATAGGTGCCCTTTAAGTAAAGTGTTCAAACTGATTCCTGCCTCCTGTCCTGCGTTCTGAGCAACGCTCCAGGGCGAGAACTATAGCCTCCTAAGCACCTATGGTCCTTTCTCTAAAATATTTGGTCTTAAGAAATCCTATATTTCTTATCAAGGCGCGACGAAGGCTGTCCCAATTCGAAGGTCCCTCGAAAGCTCCTTCTAAATCCGGCCTGCAAATGTGTCCTTCTTTTCCCGTGAAATGCAGGATACATCAGTTGGATCCTTCAAAGCCTTGCCTACCCCAGAATTCATTGCGTGCCGGAGATGAGTTTTTTTTTTTTTTTTTTTTTTTTTTATTGCCAGATTACACTTTTAAATGTAATTATTGGTTTTCAATTCAATTGAGTAATCTAATGCATCTATTGATAAAAATGAAAAAAATACAATAAAGGTTCAAATGTTTACTTATGTTACCAGCATGTGATTTTATACAGTTTTTAGTCAAGTCAAGAAAAGTCATTTTAATTTGTGTTGCACTTTTAACAATATAGATTGTTTCAAATCAGCTTTACAGTGATAATAGGAAATTAAAGATTGTTTTGGATTTACAGCAGCTCTAGAATAAAGTTATTGTCCAGCTAAAGTTAGTTTTGATTGATTCACTTCCGTTGCAAAGATCATTAGTTATTAACTTAGGGGCCGCTAACACAACACGTTCTAACAGAAAACCCTTAACTCTGGCCCGCTCATTCGCACAACAACAGAGCCTGGTGGCTTGAGAACGCAAACCTTGAAATAGGTTCCAAGATGCAAGCCTTTTTTTATTTATTTATTTATTTATTTTTATCTCTGCGCAAGGCTTTAAAAACTCAAACTTGTGAAAATGCTGATGGTGTGCACATGCGTATTACGTGTTTAGTCTACAGGTATGTGCGTTTGAATATGTATGTGTGCAGGCGTAGTCTTTCTTTACAAATTGACCTCAACAAATTACTTGTCTGGCCTTAAAAATGTATAATACAGAATTATTTATTGCTTCCACGTAGCTATGTAAACAGGAACTATTTTGACAACGTTTTATCTGTACAGAGGTAAAGGAAAGGAGAGGGGGGCCTTCACCGGGGAGAGACTAGTTGACACTTCAGGACTGCGTTGTCGTCGTGTCCAAGCGCAGGTCGATGCGGCTTGGATTAGGCTTGCATTCTTACTATCCTCGGTTAAAGTTTGGATGCATGTCTCTAGTTCTGAAATCTTCTCTTTCAGCCCCGAGGACTTTACATGTGATAAATGCAGGGAGATAGTCAGGCTGACGGAGAAGATTTCAGAACTAGAGACACGCATCCAAACTTTAATCGAGGATAGTAAGAATGCAAGGGTATTTAGATACTGCTTTGTAGATACATGTGACATGAAGTGCAAGTGAAAATAATAGGAGAAGACATGACTCGCAGTGTTTGTTGACTGATCCTACTCACCACAGTTGTTTGATGGACTCGAAAAGATGCGAAAGAAAAAAAAAGACGGCAAACAGGGATGGCAGATTAACAGGCTAGTGGAAGTCTAGCGCGTTTTGCGAGCGATAGTGATTTAGATTAAAGCTAGCAAAGTCAGATCAATGTGGCAGATGAAATTAGATAATATCAGATATCTGGTTGATGAGTACGATATGTTTAGCGAGCGACAGTGGAAATATGCACTCATCCTAGATGATGTCCTGCTGGTAGAGGCCTTACCAGCGTCTCTATTGTGGAGCCCGTCCCGGTCCAGCAGCACCAGGATCTCCTGCTCAGCTTAATAACAGTCTACAGATTTTTTTTCTTCCAATCTGTTTTATGTACTGTTATTTTACATTTTTGCTTTGTTGTTCTTATCTTAAACTTAACTTATCTTGTAAATGCTTGTAAAAAGTACTGTAAGTAAAAATGTATAGAACAATTTATTTTCATTTACAATTTAATTGATATGACAAAAATAAATCTACAGATTACTTTAACTTGCATAACAAAAATGAATACAACTATTTATTTCTCATTTACAAATTTTAACTTGCATTACAGAAATAAACAATGCACAGAAATAATTTTTTTGTTTCATTTACAAATTTTAATTTAACCAAAATTTTATCTACCAATCTGTCAAGAAGAGAAAACAATCTGTCCATTTTCTCCCTGCTCTCCTGTGATATCCTCTCCTAACGCCTTGTCTTTAAAACATCATGTCCTCCCTAATTAGCTTAATCAGCTCATCCTCTCGATCTTGTTTTCTCTTGGCTGGTGCTGGTCCTGGTTTCTCCTCATCCTGGTCATCTGCTGCTGAACTTAGCCCTTGTGTGTTCTCAGGGATGGAGGCCACAGCATAAACTCCATGACACTGTGTCGAAGTTCCACTTCAAAAGGAAATGCGTTTTTGTTTATTTGAACAATACATTCCAGCAGTTATTTTTTAGATCGATACTGCTACATATTATCACTTATCGCTTAATTAACTTTGTCTTCATGTTTGTGCACTGAATGCATGTAAATGCAAGAAATTTATCTGACACCACTTGTGAAAATGTTTCAGTTTTGCAGTTTCTCATTTAATACAGTACAATCCTTTTAATATTTTTTTTAATTACTAGCATGACAATTGAAAAATTTGTTCTTAATATTTTGTTTGATCTCCACACGTTTGTGTCAGACCTGATGATTACGTTCTCCAGCATGAATTAAGTTTATCTGAGATAATCCACAGAGCATCTTGGGCTCAAAAACAAGAACATCTGGCTGTCTATAAAAAGTCACATGATCAATGTCACATTCGGTTATTAGTGACCTAGTGAAGAAGACCATTTTTTTTTCTACAAGTTCTAAACTTGTCTAAAGTCTACTTTACTTAAGTAAATTTTTCACGTATCTGTACTTTACTTCAATAGAATCAATAGTGCATACTTTCGACATTTACTTCGTTACTTTTTGCAGCAATTATTATACTTTCTACTCCACTACATTTCTACAACGTTTCGTTACATTTTTGTTACATTTTCTAATAATTTTTCCCCCCTGCCAAAACAGGGATTGAAACAAATCTCCATGTTTTCGTGCTGATGCGGTGGTGAGCGTTCATGTAACATGTAAGGGTGGCGCTGCCAATAATGCACCTAAAAGCTGTCACAAAGAACCGCCAAAAGTAATGATTATGAATATGTAAAATATAGCAAGGAGACATATTAATTGTTTATTAATAAACAAGTGTTTTCTGTGTCAGTGTCGGCTGCAAAGATGAAGCTGACGATGCTGACTTGCAATCTTCGCAGTAGTGAATGCGCCAGAGAGAAATGCACATTTCATACGGATTACATAAGCAGAGAGCAGTCTGTTCCCTTTCGTTGTCACTCAGAGTTACGTCGAATGACAACGAATGGGGTTTCGCTTAGAAATCCTATCATCTTCGAGTATATAAAACGAGCCAATGGCAATGAAATGCCATGGGTCTGCGGAATTTGCATAGCGTAACTCCGCCCCACCCTGGGGGTATATAAGGAAGTGCGCTGGCAACATGTAGATATGTTTTCGCTTCGGAGCCAAGTTGATGTACTTCACTCCACAGCCAATCCTGAGATTCATCTCTTCACTTCTCTTCGAGACGAGCCTCTCTCCAAGTGTTGGTGTGACAGCGAGTTCCAGCGAGTGCACATTCCCTGCTTATCTGTGCAGTGATTTGCCAGTGTTTGTGTGTTCTCTCCCTGGTCGCTTCAGCATTTGTGGAGAAATCTCCTTTCTAAAAGAGCTTGCACGCGGCACGTCTTTTTAAAGATGCCTCGCCGACGCCCGTGCACTTCTGGTTGCGGTCTTCTCGTTTCTGACTCTGATGGGCACAATCGCTGTCTTGTGTGTCTGGGCATCGAGCACGCTAAGGCAGCGTTTGTGGATGAGTCATGTTCCCATTGCGGGAACATGCCCATCGCACGGTTGCGGTCTAGACTCAATGACCTTCATGGTAGAGTCCCCTCATCCGCACCCTGATCTACGGGCTCCGCGAGAGCTAGTACTTCGGCTGGCGGCCAGGGTGACCTGAGGATTACGGTGTGGGACAAAGTGCCGACTATTCCACACTCCACACCGTCCTCTAGCGCCGTGCAACCCGCGAGTGGTTCAAATGAGCCCGCAGTACAGTCCTCTGACTTGCCGCGGGTCTCATTTGGCGCTCCAGAGGAAGATTCGATGTCAATCGCTGCATCACAGGGTGGGCAAGAGTCCTTGGGAAGTGAGGATTCGGCTGTGCTGCCACCTTCGGGTGTGCCAGCATTGCCCGAGTCTGATCCCGAGATGACTGCCATGCTTTCCCGGGCAGCCGCGGCCATTGGGCTTGAGTGGTCCCCGCCACCTGGTCCGGTGTGCTCGCGGCTGGATGATTGGTTTCTGGGTGCCGCCACTGATCCTCGTCAGCGCGCGTCCCCAATGCCTTTCTTGCCGGATGTGCATGAGGAGGTCACGAGGTCCTGGAAGGCACCATTGTCTTCTCGTGATCGCTCGGCGACCTCCTCCGCCCTGCTTCCTCTCGATCAGGCGGCCGCCAAAGGGTACACTGGGGTTCCCCAGGTTGAACGCTCTGTTGCGATGCAACTGTGTCCTCAGAGTGCTTCTTCCTGTGGTGACCCAAAGCACCCCCCCCAAAGCCTGTAGGTTCTCTTCCACACTTGTGGCGAAGGCCTATAGAGCTGCGGGGCTGGCGGCCTCCTCACTGCATGCCATGGCGACACTCCAGGTCTACCAGGCCCAGATGTTGCGTGACATGCACGAGGGACATGCACGACCTTGCTCTCCGAGCGACGAAGGTGACCGCACGCTCCCTGGGTCAGATGATGTCCACTTGCGTGGTCCAGGAGAGACATCTGTGGCTCAACCTGGCCGATATGCGTGAGGCCGAGCGGACCCGGTTCCTCGACACTCCCATATCCCAGGCTGGCCTCTTCGGCGGAGCGGTTGAGGACTTTGCCCAGCAGTTCTCGACCGCCCAGAAGCAGACTGAGGCTCTCAGACATGTCCTGCCCCGACGGCCAGCTGCTGCCTCCACCCAGCCGTTGGCACAGGTGCCTCAGTCTGCTCGCCGCCGAGGGCGCCCTTCTACGGCTCCCGCCCCTTCGCACGGCCCCAGCAGCAGCCTCCATCCGGGTCGCGTCGTGGAGGACGCCGTAGGAAGGCGCCACAGCCCTCTCCCGCCCCGTGCCCCGCTAAACGCCAGGCCAAGCGGCGCTCCTGAGACGGGCTGCTCAGAGATGGCGTTGAGTTCTTCCCAGGAGCCGGTAGCAGGGCCGCTCCTTCCCCCGGTGGAGGGCCGGGGGAGAATCCTTGGTTTTCCCCACCCCTTTGTTTCTACGGTTTGCTTTCGAGGGGCAGGCATACCAGTACGCGGTTCTCCCTTTCGGGCTAGCCCTGTCTCCTCGTGTCTTTACGAAGGTCGTCGAGGCAGCCCTTGTTCCCCTTCGGGAACACGGGGTTCGCATCCTGAACTATCTCGACGACTGGCTGATCCTAGCTCACTCTCGAGACCAGGTTTGCGAACACAGGGACCTTGTGCTCCGGCACCTAGCTCGTCTGGGCCTTCAGGTCAACTGGGAGAAGAGCAAACTCTGCCCCGTGCAGAGGATCTCTTTTCTCGGTATGGAGATCGACTCGGTCGCCATGTGCGCGCAGCTTACGAGCGAGCGCGCGCAATCACTGCTGACTTGCCTTCGTCAGTTCGAGGGCAAGAGTGTGGTCCCACTGAAACTATTTCAGAGGCTCCTGGGGCATATGGCATCCGCAGCGGCTGTCACGCCGCTCGGGTTGCTTCATATGAGACCACTTCAGCTTTGGCTTCGCGATCGAGTCCCGAGGTGGGCATGGCACCCCGGCACGCTCCGAGTTCCAGTGACTCCGACCTACCGTCAGACCTTCACCCCATGGTCGAACCTCAGTTTTCTTCGGGCCGGAGTGCCCTTGGAACGAGTGTCCAGGCATGTTGTTGTGTCAACAGATGCCTTCACCACGGGCTGGGGCGCCATGTGCAATGGACATGCTGCCGCGGGCTCCTGGACAGGACCCCAGCGCCTTTGGCATGTCAATTGCCTCGAGTTGTTGGCTGTACGTCTTGCCCTGCACCGCTTCCATGCGTTGCTCAGGGGTCAACACGTACTAGTCCGATCGGACAATACCGCGACTGTAGCGTACATCAACCGTCAAGGTGCTCTGCGCTCCCGCCGTATGTCACAACTCGCCCGCCACCTCCTCATATGGAGTCAGAAGCATCTGAGGTCGCTTCGTGCCATTTATATCCCGGGAGACCTGAACCAGGCGGCCGACGAGCTGTCTCGGCTTCGGCCTCTCGCTGGAGATTGGCGACTCCATCCCCAGACGGTTCAGCTGATTTGGGATCAGTTCGGGGACGCACAGGTAGACCTGTTTGCCTCCCACGACTCGTCCCACTGCGACCTGTATTATTCCCTGACCGAGGGCACGCTCGGCACGGATGCACTGGCGCACAGCTGGCCGCGGGGCCTCCGCAAGTATGCGTTTCCCCCAGTGAGCCTTCTTGCGCAGACCTTGCGCAAGATCAGGGAGGACGAGGAGCAGGTAATTTTGGTTGCCCCGTATTGGCCCAACCGCACCTGGTTCTCAGAACTAGTACTCCTCGCGACAGCACCTCCCTGGCCAATTCCTCTGAGGAAGGACCTGCTTTCTCAGGGACGGGGCACCTTATGGCACCCTCGTCCCGATCTTTGGAACCTCCACGTGTGGCTCCTGGACGGGATGAGGCAGGTTTGAGTACCCTACCACCAGCGGTGGTGGCTACCATCACTTCCGCTAGAGCATTGTCCACGAGACATGCCTATGCGTTGAAGTGGAACCTCTTCGTCAACTGGTGTTCTTCTAAAAATCTAGAACCCACGAAATGCCCCATCAGTGTCGTGCTTTCCTTCCTGCAAGAAGGGTTGGGGCGAAGGCTGTCTCCCTCCACCCTGAAAGTGTATGTTGCCGCCATTGCCGCACATCACGACGCAGTTGATGGTAAGTCCTTAGGAAAGCACGACCTGATCGTCAGGTTCCTGAGGAGAGCCAGGAGACTGAATCCTCCTCGTCCTCCCCTCGTACCCTCTTGGGACCTCTCAGTGGTTTTAACTGCCCTGCAGAGTGCTCCCTTTAAGCCTCTGCAATCAGTGGAGCTTAAGTTCCTGTCAATGAAGACAGCGCTCCTGGTTGCATTGGCCTCCATCAAGAGGGTAGGGGACCTGCAGGCATTTTCGGTTGACGAAGCGTGCCTGGAATTCGGACCGGCTAACTCTCACTAGATCCTGAGACCCCGGCCCGGATATGTGCCCAAGGTTCCCACCACACCCTTTCGAGACCAGGTGGTGAACCTGCAAGCGCTGCCTTTGGAGGAGGCAGACCCAGCCTTGGCACTGCTCTGTCCAGTACGCGCACTCCGTGCTTACGTTGACAGGACGCAGTGTTTCAGGACCTCAGACCAGCTCTTTGTCTGTCATGGTGGGAAGCTGAAGGGAAAGGCTCTCTCCAAGCAAAGGTTGTCTCACTGGATAGTGGACGCCATTGCTTTGGCATACCAGCAGCAAGGTCGACCATGCCCCCTTGGTGTGACGGCCCACTCCACCCGGAGTGTGGCATCCTCTTGGGCTCTAGCGCATGGCGCCTCGCTAACAGACATCTGCAGAGCTGCAGGCTGGGCGACACCTAACACATTCGCAAGATTCTATAATCTTCGAGTGGAGCCAGTTTCTTCTCATGTACTCGCTTCAACTAGCCGGTAAGAGATTCTGCTCAGGTGTCTTCGCTTGCTCGCCATTCCTCTCCACGGACGGGATACGTGCGATATTTTCCTCAGGTGAGCCTGATAAGCCCTGAGTCTCCTCCAGCACTGGCGACGTTAACGCCAGAGTTATGCCACCGGCAGCTTTCGCGCTTGGCTAGGTGCCTCCATGTGCATGGTTCCCCTCCGGGCGACCCCCACATGTGTATTCCACTGTAAGCCTCTTTGAGCATGTGTCTTTCCCTTGGCAAGCCACCTTGCCACCCCTGGGGTTGAAATATTCCACCTGCGGCTGGACACCCCAGTGTTATTCCGTATGCAGCCCTTCGGGGTCATATGTGTATTCCAAGTCCCCCCCTTCGGGTTGGGCATGATTGCATATTTCCACTGGATATGCTTCCCAGTGTACCTTGGTATTCCTGTGTTAAGTAGGACTCCTTCGTCCGTGCTAGTCTCACGACAGGGAGCTCAGACTTACGCAGGGCACTGGAAGACAGTCGAGAGGTGGCGTGATTACACTGGGAACCCCATTCGTCGTCATCCAACGTAACTCGGAGTGACAACGAAAGGGAACGTCTCGGTTACGTATGTAACCCTCGTTCCCTGAGTAGGGAACGGAGACGTTACGTCTCCCTGCCACTTCCGCTGTACCGCTGGACGCCTGAGTTCAGTCTCGGCTCCTCAGCGAAGACATATCTGCATGTTGCCAGCGCACTTCCTTATATACCCCCAGGGTGGGGAGGAGTTACGCTATGCAAATTCCGCAGACCCATGGCATTTCATTGCCATTGGCTCATTTTATATACTCGAAGATGATAGGATTTCTAAGCGAAACCCCATTCGTCATCATCCGACGTAACGTCTCCGTTCCCTACTCAGGGAACGAGGGTTACATACGTAACCGATACGTTTTCTTTCGTTTTGGATTGCTCTGTTTTAAAGTAGACATTTCAAGCTTTCTATATAAATATATATCTCAGGTCTGTGAGGCAAGTAGGCTACCTTATACGCTGAGTTTAATGAATATTATGAATATTTACATGAATATGAATATTCAAATAAAATGAATATTTTATGTTCTGTGGAGAGCCAACCCTTTTTCATCCGGTGGGTAGTATTAATTTTAGTTTGCGCAGTGTAATTCACAGAATTACTAAAAAGTATTTGGCCACCTAAAAGTGAAAGATTTTTTTTGTGTCACATCTGCATGTAGCCTATTTCCCTCATATTAAATATAAAACGCATGTGTCTCTAGACTGATATTTTTCTAATGTCTGGACTCCTTTATTAAGGGAGTATGGATATATAAACAGTTTTAATATGCATTGTATGCATTTTCTGAGAATTTATATTTCAAGTTTTCACTGCAAATGTCACGTCCATAACGCTGGGATTGCCCAATTTTAAAGAATTTATCCTCAATTAGTTTTGTGGTGTAGGTCTATGTATTGTATAATGTTAACTTCAAATAAGGGGTGTGTCACGATTCTGCCTTCTCACACCGCGACACATTGTTCGTGGATCTGAGTGTCGCGATTTCGGTTTCATATTGCATATTGTTACAGCCCTAATTATTAGAATGTAGACATTAAGAGAATAAATTGTTATGCAAGTACTTTTAATAAAAGTACATTTAAAATCAGGTACTTTTTACTTAAGTAGGGTTTTCATTGTGGTACTTCTACTTTTACTAAAGTAAATATGTATCTGGTTATTTGTACTTTTACTTAAGCTAAGTACTGAGATTCAGTACTTTGTCCACCACTGACTGTATTTAGTAAGGTGTAAGTGAGAACTGATTCAAATAAGGATAAACAAATATGATAGCTTTAAGCAATCAGATTATAAGTGATGTCAAACAATTATATGCAAAGGTTACAAAAATAAACCCTAATAAACTGTTCAAAAATAAACTGCTCAAACACCATTTTTCCACTCGACATCTAATGTAATGGAAGCCCATATCGTAATATATTCAAATATTTGTACAGATAGCGTTATTGTCTTTCATTTCCCTACTAATTTGTTTGGCGGATGTAATGCTAAGATAAGCTTCCTCCATCCATTCTGTTGACAATTTTCCGGTTTACAGTTTGTTACAGTGTTCCAGAATATCATGCCTTAAACAAGTTGGCACTATAGCATTTTTCCAGTAACATATATTAACCATACCATAACCATACACAGTGACAAGATCAAGTTTGTTAACCCTTTAAAAAAAATCTGCATTTCCGTACTAATTTCTCATAAAATGTTGTCAGATTTTAATTTAACTATTATTATAGGTAAACACAATCTGACATAACTAATCACGTACAAACAGTACTTTTCACATTTTCATTGAATACATAAGTATTCACAGTGCAGGGTGGAGAATGTAAGTTAACCCTTGAATTTAGTTCCTTCTTCTAGATCCTCCTTTATAGAAGCAAAACCTCCACTAAACATTTCCTTTAGCTGCTTATAACACTTACAATTTCTGACCAATTTTCGACTCCACAAATCTTTTTGAGATTATCTGTATTTCTGGGCTGTTTTCATAGCACTGCACTTCTCTCTTTTGGCCTCAACATCTGAATTATAGGCTGAGGAAAAAATTTTTTATAGAGATGCACCGATATGAAATTTCTCAGCGATACCGATAGACAATTATTCAGAATGATAACATTTCTTAAGGATAAAAAATCTCTCCCAAATAATGCTGCAAACTATACAGAGAACCCTCTCATTTGGTACACTATAATATTAGAGGTTATAATTAACAACAGAGCTATATTCAACTGCTATTTATTTCCAGATATAATATTTACACTCAAATAAAAGCTGAAATGTTTGTATACTCGGTGACACATAAGGTAATTTTCACAAGCACTTGTCTTCAAGCACTTGTCTTCAAATTTATTCAAACAGTCAAGCAGTATTGTTCACCATCTGCTTTAATGCATCTTTCCACGGTTGAAACACTGATTGAGTGATTACATGAGATATGATACGGATTTCAGTTGTACTGTATCTTAAAGCCTGGATGCCAGCCGAACTTGGCCCCGCCCACAACATTTTTAGGTCGGGAAGTTCTATTCTGACTAAAATCTGAGTATGACGACGTAAGGCTAGTATCTTTCAACTTACCTTCTGATAATCATACACGTTTTTCTAGATGTATTAAATTGGAAGAAAAGACACTGCTGCTTGAACTGAGGCACCACAGCGATCTGTCACGTCACATTTAAAAGCGTCAAAACGCCATTTATTGTTTGAATTTTGTGATAAAATGGATAGAATTTGAAAGATGGTTTCTTTTTGGAAGTAAAAAAAAAAACAACAGAGTTATCCGCAATTATTGGATGAGAGGCGCGCTACAAATAATGTTAAGTGTAGGGAAAAAGTGCAGATCTGGCAACCCTGGCTTGAACTACAGGTGATTCATAGGGTCAAATAGAGCCTGCTTTTATGTTGCTGTTTTTAGCTGTTAATGCGTTATTGTTGCATTAACTTGTCTTAACTAACTCAACACGAGAGATTTTCATCACACACAGTGTTATTTACAGTCGGTCATGTTTTACCGCACCCTTTTGATTGACAGGAACTGGCACTGCTCATCAGCTGTTTTTAAACAATCGGCCGATGGCCGATAGTGAAAATAATTGCTTTTATCGGCCGA
Source organism: Scardinius erythrophthalmus (assembly GCF_964197995.2). Classification (NCBI taxonomy): domain Eukaryota; kingdom Metazoa; phylum Chordata; class Actinopteri; order Cypriniformes; family Leuciscidae; genus Scardinius; species Scardinius erythrophthalmus. Next base: position 21,246,760 of record NC_138225.1, on the reverse strand, counting down.
TACATTGGTGCATCTCTAAAATTTTATTTTAAAAAGGCCTACTTGTGTGTTAAAGCTGCCGTCGGCAACCCTGGAAGATTGAGTGGACTTAGCCAAAATTTGAATGTTTACAACTCTCATGCCCCTCCCCCACTATCAACTAATACCAGAGAATGTCTAATAAGGGGAGAAGTTTCACTCTCAGTACACTTCCGGCTTCTGAACTGGTTGCAGTTCCACTCTGATTCCATATGAGGGCGCTCACAGGACGAGTGTAGAATGAATGGAGGTCTATGGCGCTATACACATCAAAATCCACTTTTTTGTCTAGTAATTTGAATGTTGTATTCGAAAGGAGATGCAAAGAAATTACACATTGTGGGGTGTTAGATTTTTTAGAGTCACTTATTTGCTTTAAAAAGTCTTTTAAAGTGTCAATGACGTCATGGACATGTACGACCAGAGATACTGCTTAACGGCAATCCTTCACTCACTCTGGTGCGTTCGCGCTCTGCACTTTCTTTTCACTCGAGGCATCGACAACACAGCTGACACAGGTAAGCACAAGTGCTAGAAGAGTTTTGTTTGTTTCTGGTCTCGCTTCGGATGCCACGATGCCATCAAGCGGCATCACTGGTCGTAATCAGTCCTTCACTGACCAATCAGCGTTCATTAGCAGAATGCTAGCGTGTTATGGGCAACAACAACTCAACTTGTAAGAAATCGAAAGGACATAACTACTCGTTCATTCAATTTTCAACCTATAACCCATGTTGCAAAACCTACAATCAAATCTGAGATTTCTCAACGGCAATCGGATGAAAGAGACAAATTTAGCCGTCTAGCCCCATAGACTCCCATTCATTTTGCACTCATGGGCGATCGCCCCCAGTGGAACTCTGGTGGAACTACAACCAAAATTTGGTACAATAGGACTTAATAGGGAGTGGGAAGGCTCTCCGTAGACGGGCTCTGCTAATACCCTCCCATCGAGTTCGTGAGGGTCAGTGTGTGTGCACCGGATTTTCTGTGAACGCGCCCGTCTCATCAGCATCGATCAACACCATGGAGTACTCATAAAGTAAATGGTTGATAAAACACAATTACCTGTCGAGAAGAAATGTTGCAAGCTCTGACCTCCTAGCTCTTGAGGTTAACGAGGAATCTTTTCCGCCATCACTCTTCGTTACTGCGCGAACTTGTTGAGGCGTGTGCATTGCATGTGATTATAACGTGCGCGAGGGGGGAGTGAGATCTGTGGCGTGTGCACGACCTGTGATTGACAGTCAGATCTGACACACCCCTGCGCTGATTGGACCCGATGATCCGGGAGCGGTGGATTTTTGCAAAACAAATAACACGCTCCAGGTGGAGTTAGAAGCCCGGGTTTTTTTCTAAAACCACCTTATTTATTTATTATTATTTATATTTATCTTATTTATTTGGGAGATTTAGTAGTGTTTAATGTTTTTTTTTTGGGGGGGGGGGGTACCATCATGGTGATGAGTGGAGCATGAGCTTGGTTTGAGAACAGTGTTAAATATTTTTAATTGCTGTAGCCTACTCATTCATCACGTGCTATGTTATGCTAATGCCATCAAAGCATTGGGTCACCAATTAGCAAGGTAGCTTTTTTTTTAAATTAGCTGGTTAAAGTTAGCCAAGTTTCCACTACTAAAAATATTTAAATTGAGATTACATGATAATTTTAAATTGTGTGTGAATAAGCTTACTCAAGTATTTCAAGTTCAGAGCAATTAAAATGTGTGATTACAAAATAAAAATCTGCAAGTTCTGCTTACATTTCTTACCTTAAAAAAATTTATGTATCTGATTACATCAAATTATTTGAGTTTTGCCAACTTATTCAGGTTTAAAGTGTGTGTATATATTGGCAGTAGTGGTTACATGTTGTCCTTTCATGAACACCATTGTAGTTCAGTGCAAAGAGTTGTGTATATAGTTTTCTGGAGCATTTACGAAGATCAGTGATGCATGGGTCAATGTATAAACAACCCGCACCCGACCGACGTTTTCAACTAACCCGCCCGCAACTCGGACCGCAAAAAAAAAGAAAGAAAATATTGTACCCGACCAGCTTCCTGACCCGCATTTTTTTAAAAGTTGTAAATGCTCATCGTAGCGTCATTGGGCCATAGACGTAGGCACTAGGGGTGCGGGGGGCTCTCCCCCGACGTTCCCAACAAAAATCCCCCCTCTCAGAAAATACATAAAACTGATATTACTGAGCTATATGTGTTTAAAAGTAGCCTAGGTACAATGGCATTGCTCAGTTCAACGTGTTGGGAAATCGGGCATTTTGTCCCGCGTCAGCATTTATTCAAAAGTAAATAAGGCTCAACATTAAAAATGGTAAATAAGGATTTCCCACTTCTCCAACACGTCGCTCGCGAGATCATAGATATCAAATAAAGGCTAGATGGCTCATCCGCGCTGCTGGCCAATGGAGCTCGACATCCGCACACGGCGGCCATCTTACGACAGGGTGCTCGCTCACTCATAACATGGTGCATGTACTTTTAAATAACCATAACTTGCTCAATTTTCTACCGATTTTCAAACGGTTTGGTTTGTTATAAACGTCAGAGATGTAGCTATTATACTGCATACATATGAATAATTATGTTCAAAATGTTTAAGCATTCAGAATTATAGCCACGTTAATACCGTTTGTAAGAAACCAAACCGTTTGTAAATCCGTCCAGATTTCAGCGAGATAAGAGGATTTGTGTGCGTGCTGCTCACTCACCTTAATTCACAGAGCCCTGTCCTAAGATGGCCGCCGGTGATGCCGGAAGTGACTCCGCCTTGAGCCATCTAGCCTTTATATGATATCTATGCGCGAGATACCAGTAGCTCGTGGCCTGATTGGACGTAGCTCGCCAAGGGCCGTTCACATATCGCGTTTTTTTGCGCGCTCAAGTTCGTTATTTCAAATAATTGAAGCTTAGTGCACAGAACTCAAACATAACAGTTCTCTTAACAAGTCTGCTTGTTCACATTACTAGAACATGTTTTAAAAAGAATTGTTGGCACAACAATAGGACATTTTATTTTGTTCTATAAAACAATCATCAAGACAATCAAAAGTCATTACTTTTAAGGCATGCTATCATATCAACAATTTAACACAGTAAGACATCTTTTCTGACATCTTGTAAATCTACAGTGTGTGCAGAATTATTAGGCACGTTGATTTTCTGATCATATTTTATTTCCAGGAACATTTTGCCAATTCCAAACCATATTAAACTTAATAACTACTATTCATTTTCTATTTAATCATGTATGAGTGATATATAATTGTTCATGAAGGCTCGAAATGAAAAATGTCTTATTTTCAGGTGTGCAGAATTATTAGGCAAGTTTTCTTTTACAGATAAAATAAGCCAAAAATGAGATTTAACAAAGACTGAAAAGTCAAAAATTATTAAATCCCTATGAGAAGAATGCAAAACTAATGCAATACTAGAGATTACAGTTAAGGCATGACCATTGGACAGTGAAATGCTCATTGGGTCAGCAGGGTCAGACAAAAACAGGTGGAGAAGAAAAAACACATGTTAACTGCAAAAGAATGAAGAATTAAGGTGAAGAATTAAGTGTGAAACCATCGGGAACCCTTTAGTCTCCAGCACCACCATTTTCCAGAACTGCAACCTACCTGGAGTCTCCAGAAGAGCAAGGTGTCAGGGTCTCAGAGACTTGGGTTAGGCAAAGAATCCTAAAAAATGACCCCCTCTTAATAAGAATCACAAGCTGAAGAGTAGTAAAATACAGATTGAGAGTGACTCTTGAAGGACCAGCACCACATCCTCTTCTACCACTGTTTGAAGACTTCATCTTCCAGAATACATTTTAATACGTTTTGGGAGTTAATTTTTTGTCCATTTCTGCAAAACGGACTTCAGGGTAGGAGATGGACTAAAAATAAACTCACAAAACGTATTAAAACGTATTCTGGAAGATGAATTCTTCAAACAGTGGTAGAAGAGGATGTGGTGCTGGTCCTTCAAGAGTCACTCTCAATCTGTCTGTCTATAAAGCCTATTAAAAAACAGTCTTCATGTATTTAACAACACTTCAGCTTGTGACTCTTATTAAGAGGGGGTCATTTTTTAGGATTCTTTGCCTAACCCAAGTCTCTGAGACCCTGACACCTTGCTCTTCTGGAGACCTTGATGTGTCATTACAAGTGCACAGAAAATGTGAGTGATTCCTTCTGAGTGAACACAAGTGGATCTGACTGCAGTAGATGTAAAATATATGTATAAAAATGATGTTATTTAAGCCAGCGCAAATACCTGTTTACATCCTGTTTTTCGGTTGAAGTCCAAAGTAGTCGATTGCCGAGTTCACGCGCGTGATCATAGGTAACTAAACCTATGCGCGTGAACTCGGCAATCGACTACTTTGGACTTCAACCGAAAAACAGGATGTAAACAGGTATTTGCGCTGGCTTAAATAACATCATTTTTATACATATATTTTACATCTACTGCAGTGATTAAACTGCGTGTTCACTCAGAAGGAATCACTCACATTTTCTGTGCACTTGTAATGACACGGTGTAGGCAACACCGATTTTTGTCGTTGTTCTCTGTATTGACAGCACTCCAAATGTACAAAAAAATGAGCTCAATGTTAAAATTGACCGGAGTTCTCCTTTAACTGTAATCTCTAGTATTGCATTAGTTTTGCATTCTTCTCATGGGGATTTAATAATTTTTGACTTTTCAGTCTTTGTTAAATCTCATTTTTGGCTTATTTTATCTGTAAAAGAAAACTTGCCTAATAATTCTGCACACCTGAAAATATGACATTTTTCATTTCCAGCCTTCATGAACAATTATATATCACTTATACATGATTAAATAGAAAATTAATAGTAGTTATTAAGTTTAATATGGTTTGGAATTGGCAAAATGTTCCTGGAAATAAAGTATGATCAGAAAATCAACGTGCCTAATAATTCTGCACACACTGTAGATTTGCTTGGCCACACACAAAGCAGTGAAGGAACTGCAATTTTCAGTGTTAAAATAAAGAACTCACAAAAGTTCTCTATAAAGGGACAGTTCACCCAAAAAAAAAAAAAAAAAACAATTAGCCCATTACTCACCCTGAAGCCATCCTAGGAGTATATGACATTATTGTTTCAGACAAATACAATCAGAGTTATTTAAAAAAATGTCCTGTCTCCTCCAAGCTTTATAATGAGAGTGAATGGCTGGAGAAAATTTGAAACCCCAAAAAGTGCATCCATCTATTATAAAAGTAATCCATATGGCTCTGTGGGGGTTAATAAAGGCCTTCTGAAGTGAAGCCATGCGTTTGTGTAAAAAAAAAATCCATATTTAACCTTTATAAACTATAACCACTAGCTTCCGACAGAAGGCCGTACACATCGATTTATGGTGGAAGACTAACCCCTGACCCGACAAACAACTTGAGGGTGAGTAAATTATGGGCTAACTTTCATTTTTGGGTGAACTTAAGTGGTTTAGTCTCTAAGACTTCCCAAAAATGTCAATTCTGTCATATTTTACTCAAGGGTGACGTTCCTCGTTGAACAATACGCTTTTCAAAACTCAGACTTTTGTTCATCTTAGGAACACAAATGAAGAGATTTTTAATCAAACCTGAGATTCTTTTCCATTGAATGTCTATTCACAAAAAACTCTTGACACTTCAAACTTTCATTAAGAGATCATAAAATATATCCATATGAAATGAGCAGTTTAATCTTAGTCTAATGAAGCAACATACTTTATATGATAACCACGACATCAGTGAACAGAAGCTTAAATGTACTTGCTTGATGCGCATAAGCAAACCTCATTGGTTCTTAAGGAAGCTCAAAAGTGCTGAGTAACACACAAGAATGAACCTCATTGGTTCTCACGCATCAAGCAAGCATGCCTCAACTTCTGTTTATACCAAAACTGAATGCTGTAAACATTACATGCTAATCAATGTCTCTTCTAAATCTTCAGAAGATTTGGATTAAAGCACTCCTTTTATATGGATTTATTTTATTACCTCTTTATGAATGTTTTGAAGCATCAGAGTATTGGGTGAATTAACTTTCAATGGAGGAACAGAAATCTCTCAAATGTTTTGGATTGTGTTCCAAAGTTCAAAAGTCTCACGGGTTTGAGATGACATGAGGGTGAGTTAGTGATGACAATTTTTCATTTTTGGGTGATCTTACCCTTTAACTTTGTAAAGCAAACTGCAAGTTTTCCAATAGGAATTATATCCTTCAGTAGTGCATCCTTCAGCATTTTCTAAATGATTACAGTTTTTCTTAATTTTCTTAATAAAGCTGAAATCTTATTGGCCATTTATTTGACAGCATGAAGAAAAAGATTCAGAACAGTAAATATAGAATTATTAACAACCATTTCAAAATGTATTCGCTCTAAAATTGTATTCACTGTTTTTTGTGACAATTCCTTGCACCAGGTTCAACACCATAACAGTGTGAACAGGCTTTTAGTCCAACACTAGTATATGCTCTTAAGGACTGTTTTATTTAGATTAACTATTGCATCCACCTGAAAGTTCACATAACACAGTCTAATTAAGTAAAATCAACAAATTTGTCATAATGAGTTAAGTTTACATGCTTTTCTTAAAGAAAAAAAAAACGTTACTGGTGTGTATTTTGAGACAAAAACTACAGCACTGGCATATTTTATTGTTGCTTTCAGTTACTGTAAAACAGCTCAAATATGCATTTTAGTCTGGAACTAGGAATATGCCTTGTCTATAAAATCCGGGGGTATATGTTGTTTTTTAAATTCATTGAGTGCAATTTATTTTCTGACTGTATTAAAGCCAAAGCAAATTATTAAAATAATATCTGAAAACACATATATATAATTTTGTCATGTTAGATGGTAAAACTTGCTAGATGTATTGTTAGGGATAAAACGCATGAGAAACATTTTCAAAGCCATGTGTAAAAAATGCATTAAACATATTTACTAAATATTTAAGATAAAAAATTTGACATTAAACTTTATGTTCTGTAACAGTACTCTTTTCTTTTAAATTTTCCTCAAACCCATAACAGCGAGCGCCTGGGCTTCGGGCGTTTGTTACTACTTTCGCGCTAACAACCTGCAAGTAGAAGCAAACATGGATCAAGACACCCTCAAACCTAAGAACAACATTTCCAATGTGTAGTTTTCTATAACATGCAGACCTTGCCATATTTGCTGAACAGATTCTTTAGATATGTCGCTCTGGTGGTTGAAGAGAGTCCACTGACCCAGAGGTTCCTTCCGCTAGCAGCAGCACTACCTGATGAGGCACAAGATCAGTTTACAATGTCCAGAAACAATTTCTTGGTCAAAAGTAGTACTTCATTGCACACCCACCTTTATCATCTTTTGACTCAGGCTTGGTTGATGTATCCTCATCACCGCTAGAGAAAAAGAAAATAGTATTATGAGAAATTGAATGGGCAAAATGAACGGGATCACCAGTGTTGATTAACAAATACCCACCTAGTGAAAATACACAACCATAGTCAATGAACAAAGATTTGGATATTACAACTTGAATAGTCACGTGAAGCCCAATTACGTTAAACATACCTTGGACTAAGATGGCAAACCAAATTTCTGGTACATTACCTTTTGAAGGTAGAAAAAAAAAAAAGACAAAATGGTTGACGAAATGCGCAGCACAGCTCCTCGCTGATTCACGTGTTTAATCAGGACTACTTGAGGGACAACTTGTGCAATTCAGCCATCTTTGACTGCTGTCTGGCAGTTAAAGCGGCATCTAATCAAATATCTATACGGCATGTGAGGTTCCTAATGGCCTCTGGGTCTTTGTGAGCATGACTTCCGCTCTCTGAGGTTGGTCATTGTTATTAACTGTACGTCTCAAACAAAAGCAGCCAGTTATGGGACCAAGATGAGAGTCTTGAATGAAACACTCATGACCTGAGTGTTTAATTTCAGGAAAAATCCTAGAGAGAACCTTTTCCTAATGTGCGTGATGGCGAACATGCATTGCATTAATGAATCAATTCAAACTGTATAAAGAAAGGACCTTTATCTGATATCCAGCCAATTTAAACATTCCTTTACCAGTTAACTATATCACTTCATTAGCTGATACCATGTTAAGAAGATTCAGTGAATTCATGAATATTTTAAGATCCTGTGAAGGCTTTAGGGATGGAAGTATGATTCATTCTAACTAATCTTGCTTGAGAAGAATGGATTTGATACAAAAAGAAAGAAAAGGAAATACTGGGTCAAAGTTCATTTCCCTGGACAAGAGTGACTCAAGTTAAACAGAAACTTTGAGAAAACCTCTTAGAATATGTTGCATATTTCAGTACAGCTTATGAAAATTAATGTGCTGCCAAAATCAGCTAAAAGCTGCTATCATAAGTGATAAGCACATTCTTTCAGTTGAAAATCCTTGACAGAGATGTTAAAAGGAATCATGCTACAGGCAGGTCAGATTTGATCCATTTAGGGCAATTTGTATTGAAATGTTTTAAAAGTAAAACTGGATGACTTTAAAGAGGGCTTTAATAATACAGACCTGAAACGACAGAAGTGACATTTTTGACAAATTTATTCTATGACCAGAACGTTTTTTTTTTTTTGCCTCATCTTAGTCTCCAACATGATACAGGGCCGATGGCTCCAGCTACTTACTTATTATTATACTTATTTATTGAACTGTTGTAAATCAATATCACATTTGCACTAATGCTATTCGGCAATAATGCTATTCGATTAACTAATGTTAATCAACTGTATGAAATAACTACATCCGTTATTACACAATAACTGTAAGATGAACTACTTAGGTCTGGGCCGGGCAGGTGTGTTTATAATTTTATTTTTCCGTATAGCTAATTACATTTTTTTAACAATTGCTAAGACACATTTCTTGAAACCTTCACCCATTTTCTCACAACATTAAACCCAAAAGCAAATCTTCAAACTACATTCACAAAACCCCTGACTCTTCTGGCAAAATCAAACAATCGGCTCAAACCATTCACCTGTACTCAAAATTAAACATGCTTTCAGATCATACACACAGCCAGTCAATATATAGCCACTACAGATCATTCATTATCAAATAAAAAAATAAACAAGTAATAAAAACTCAGTGAGTGTTTTAGCGCAATTTTCTGACGTCATGGGATCACAACACTAAGAGATAGTAAATCTTTTTTTTTTTTTTTTTTTTTTTGTGTGCGTTCCCGAGATTAGACCTTCCTTAACATAATGCCGAAAACCCGAAGTCTCTAGGTGGTCTGGTTGAGGAGGAGATAGAAGTGCAAGATTGGTGCGCACAGACAGAACAGAAATCATGAGTTAACAAGCGCAATTTTGTCCTTGGAAAATTGCGCTAAAAAATGCAGAACACAGAGCACAGAGCATTTAGTTACAGAAAACAGTAATACAGTAAACAAAATTTGCAATTACATAATTGTAATCACAACTATGAATATCTTGTATACTGTATGACTGTGGCAATTATAGTATTTTATTGAATATTGTATAGTATTGAATGTCTGTATATTTAGTACTAGCATACTGTAAAAAATACAGCAGTTCAACTGCAAAAGCCCAAAGGGTCAAAGAAAGCTCAAAAAGGAAAAGCATGTCAAAAATGTACATGTCTAAGGACTTCATTATCATTACAAGCACCCAGTCCAGCCTGGTTTTATCCAACACAATGGTCTTCACAAGATACAAAAAGGTTTTGACCTGTCAAATAGAATGCATATTCTTTGTTCGATGCTAAACAGTCAGTCAAAACATCTTCAAAGAATAAAAGCAGACATGAAGACTGATTCTCTTAACACAAAATCTTTATTCATGCAGTACAGAGAGAATCCTGATTCCAGTAATGGAGAATCAGGAGCTACTGGAACTGCCCTGATCTAAACTAAAGTGAAAGTGTTTCTTGTAGTCATTGTTTTTGCATTGTACATATGTATGTTATAAATTGTTTAAAGTAATGAACTGGTGTTTTGAAACAAATTCACAAACAAATATTTATTTGAATCAAATACAAAACCACATATATATGAGTAAACCACACAAAAATATAATAATTTGCCACCTAGAGGTAAATGTAATAAACAGGATGGGTTCCAACTTAAAAAAGTTATTAAAAAAATGAACAAATCTGATTTTTAAAATCAAATGACGACAAAAGTCCGTTCATGAATAAGTTCATAAATGCACATTCAAAAAGTTTTAACATAAAACATGCACATAGTTTAGCTACCAACATTTTAGTGCAATTTGGCTGGCACAACAACAGTTAATTATTCACTACTGCTTCTTTTGTGGATAGTACATATATGTGTAGTCATGTTATTTAATAACAATTTTTAGCAAACCTCTGAAACTAGAAAATTAATTAAAGTGGTTATACATTCTCATATCTATACGTACCTAAATAACAGGTCATTAAAAATCAAGCATACCTGCTTAAAACAACCCTCAAATGCGAATTAATGCAGTCGGTAATAAAACCTTTTTTTAAAAGCCAATGCTAGAGGTAAGTGACTTCCAAGTGACTGTTTCTAACCCAGTTGACAAACTTACAACTTTTCTTGTTAAGTTTCACCCTGAGACTAGTGTCAGCTTCTAGCATGATAACTCGATTTAAAGTGATTGACTGCAGCCAATAATCTCTACATAACATAGACTCTTTACCACTTATAACCTCTCTCTCTTTTTCATAGTTGCTATGCTTCTGTGAGACACTGACCTCTAAAGTCAAAAACTCTGGATCTGAATGAGGCTTACACTGATTATAGGGTACACGGTAAGAGATCCTTAGATCGATCAAGTAGAGACCCTTTGTGAAGACGTGGAGGACTGTTTGGTTTTCCAGCTTGAAATTTTGGGAGTCATTGCCATCGTTGATGATATTCCACTTGATGGGCTGTTCTTCCGAACAAGCACCAAACTGGTTTCTAGCTGATTTAAGAGAGAAAACAAGGCAGGACTTTACAAAACATCAATCTCTGTAAATTTGACCCTAGGTCATAAAACATTTTCCCAACAGTATTTCTGAATACATACAGACTTAATAACGCTTATTGATACTTTGCACGTGACGTCAGTTGTACTGGCTGGCGGGCAAGAACGTCATTCTCTAGCAACGAAAACCAGTAAACTAATCAAGGATGTTGCCAGGACGTTGCCAGTTTTAATATACAAAAGTTGGTGTTTTGAGGTGTACACGACATGCCAGATAGTTGTTGTGCGATTGGATGCACTAACCGCGTTTGTTGCCCGCCAGATATCACGTGACTGCAAAGTATCAATACTAGAAGCCAATATACAGGATTGCATATGCATAAGCTATATCAAGTGGCATTACTCAATGGTATAATCAAATAATTTACCACTATTAAACGTACTTTCAAGATGTACAGAGTGTCTTACTGGTGGTCCTTCAGATTTCAAAGCCTCTGAATGGGCACCTGAAAATGCAACCTGAGGAAAAACAGAAGAGCAGCTATTTGAGTTACATGCAGAGACAGTTTTCAACGTCTCCCCTTTTAATTACATCTGAATGATAGTGGCTGTTAACAACAAAATAATCCAAATCGTGTAATTTGGTCTTGTATATTACCTTAGTAGTACGTTGGTTAAACTGCAGCCACAGCAAAGTCGCCAGGAACGTTGCGAGCAGCACCGCAGTGGCCAAGCGCAGTCGTGTCTCCTGACGCTTCATGGTTTGACAATGCCGCATCAAAACCTGCATCATCTGTCCCTGCTCCTCACCTAACTCAAACATCTCGACTCGAGCCATGTGCAAGGATAATGCAACCACGTTACTTTGCCAGGCGGTCAGTGGCCCTCTTATATATAGTCACGCTCTTCAGTTCAGATCACGTACGTTCAGCACAGACCGCCCTTGTCTTTCTCTGAGTCAGGAAACAGTCACAGCGTGTCTGCATGCGTGGACGTGTTGGACATCTGGATGCAGTTCAAGTTAGTCAACGCAATGAGACTTCCAGACTTCCAGAGGAAAGTGGTTTTCCTCAAAGGTTTCTTCTTCACAGTTAGAGAGGATGATTCTCTGTTGTTTTGTCATTTCTATGAACATTGTCCCTGGTAGGCTATTCTTATGAAACAGCAGTGGCGTGGCGTGGGCAAAGAGTATAGAAGTAACAAGAGGCGAAACTCCGTTGCAGTTTTGACAACAGCCACTAGGTGGCGCTTCGGTAGCGCGGCCGCCATTTTGGACTGAACCAACGGCTTTACTGGTAGCACAACTACTGTACAGCATTAACATTATGTCTGAAAATAATTGCAAACAAAGAAAACAGTGTTCTGCCATCAACTGCAACAACTACCAGTGTACAACCAATCAACTAGCATTTCATAGATTCCCCAAAGATCCAGAGAGGTAAAGTAGAAAAGGTTTTATTAACTTTAAAGTGAGCTAACGTCAACGATAACAGGTGCTGTAACGTTAATGTAAGCTATCCCATAACCGCAGTAACAGTTTGCTAACGTTATGTATTTGGTCGAAATTGTCAAGACTCGAAATGGGCTTTTTAAATCGCATACTTTCAGAGATATATGAACACCTAACCTGGCAAATGACCGCTTTATTAATTCATTGTTATCACTAAATTAACCCTTTAACTGTCACCTTTTTTTTCGCTTAAACATGAAAATCACTATCCAAACTTAAATGGTTGTAACGTTAGTATGGTTGTAACGTTAATACTATGGTTGGTCTTGTTTTAATTTGTCAGATTATTGTTGAAGTGAAATAAATTATGAAAGTGAAACAGAAAAAAGTTATATAAGTTTGAGTTTATTAAAATGTACAAATTTTAAAATATAATTATTTATATTTTATATAAAAAAAATATATATATATATATATATATATATATTACAAAATATATTTTACTCTAGAACTGCAAGAAAATGAAAGCAAAAAATCTGAACAAGTTGTGTTCCACATTTTAGGTTGATATGTTGATATCTCGCTCCCTCACCCTTTCTGCCGTGTGCTCTAACGTTACACGGTTTGGAGCTGCGCGCTCTTGCTCGCTCGCTCTAGATTCCGGGTGATTTTAGCTAATTTGCGGGCATCAGGGAGCCGCTATAAATATGCAGGAGACTCCCGGATCTTCCGGGAGACATGGGATGTCTGCTCTAGAGATATTAAAAACTAGAAACTACTTTTTAGTTAATTTAACCGCTTTTGAATTTGAACCGGTATAGTTCAATCCTATGACAGCGGTGTTGCGTTCAGTCCAAGATGGCGGAGCTGCAGCTCTGCGCATGGGTGAGTTTGTTGCAATGGAACGTTCTATTGAGTTTCGCCTCTTGTTACTTCTATACTCTTTGGCGTGGGGAAAATTTCTGAGGAAGCCAATTAAGACTGAAGCTGTGTGTTTTAAGGGGTGGGGGCAGAAAATCATACGTTACCATTTATATGTTGCTATTTGGATGAACTATTAGAGCGCCCAGCATCATCTTACCGGGACTTACGCTTGTTACAATCCAACACTTTGAGCACGTAGATGCCTAAAATATGTTGCGCATACAGCTCAACTAACGCGATTGTTATAAAGGTGTTTGAACAACAAAACACATCCTCTTGCACATATTTGACAAACGGAATATCAGATATATCCTGCTATAGCTAATAAATTTGTGAAATTTTGAATAAAAAAAGGAAATAAAAGCTGATCATTCAGCGCTATTGTGCCTGCGGTGTGACAAGCAATGAAAGACGCGTCTCCATGGGAACCATAAAGTGATACTACGATCAATAACGGTCGCCTTGAAAAACTTACGTGTGAAAAGGTTGTTTGTAAGGCTTACATTTAAATGTGTCTTTGTTTTGAGTGTATGGTCAATAAATAAAGGAATTAAAAAGATGGGCACAAAACCACAAATCTTCCGCTATTTCATTCATTCATTCATTGACGATGATAACGTGATGTGATTGGCTTGATGCCAACAAGTTCATGGCTTCCCTTGACACTGTCCTGACCAATCACAGGGGAGCAGTGTCATGACAATAGCGTCACCTGATTGGTTAGTCATTCTTTTTTTTTTCTATCAAGGGATGCCAACTCAGCCTGGCCTCCTCACAGACACAGGGTGCAGTACCATGTTTTCAACGCTCATTCACCATGTCACTTTTATAGGGGCGCTGTTTTACACATCATAAAACACTCAGTAATGAACGAAGAGAGACGATGAGGAGATGACAGAAGGATTGCGTAAACTGTGAAAACAAAAGTGTTTATTAAATGACGATTATATTCTGAAAAAGTGAGGAAGCCTGGCTTCCCTTGGCCTCCGCAAGAAAACGCCACTGTGAAACAGTCCCTAAAGTCGTGGTCACCCGTTGTTTTATGGGAGAAAAACTATGCGAAGATTCATTACATATTGTCATTCAAAAAAGGTAATGTGCTTGTAATCAGGTAAGTTGATCAAACAGGAGCAGTTGCACAGTTGGGGCATGTTGTAACACTGCTTTACAGTGTACTCCTACTTTTATTAATTCTATTGGGAAACCATTAGAAAAAGGTGAATAAAGACAGTCAATGTTCAGAAATTATTATTATGTTTTGAACTATGCTGTATAGCTGTGTTTTGTGATGTGATGTGTTTGTTGGCAAACTCAAAAATTAATTATTAAAAAATGCCATTATTTTATATGAATCATTTTATTATTGCCAAAATATTTTAGTTTGTCTTGTTTTTTTTTTTTTTTTGATTAGATCAGATAACATTTTAAGCTGTCATATGGTCATGTTACAATGTGCCCCACCTAAGGGGCATGTTGTCACATTTCACTTCCATTCTTTTGGGGTAAATTAAGAAAAAAAGTATGCACTGCATTAATGAAACAAAACCACATGATTGTACTAGACATGTGAAAAATAAATAAATACTCTGAACCCCAAGTGAATTTACACAAACCGAGAAAGTCAAACAAAAATGTTAGGTTGTGCCACTCTCTCGCATGTTCCTTTTTCGAATTGCCGGAAAAAACACCTCATGCGAGTGTGGCAAGATGGTAAGGGCCAAGAGAGAAATAATAGCCAAGATAAGCAGCAAGGAAATTCATATTAATAAAACTCTAATAATATTTTCAACATAACCAACTACGCCATCTCGGGGCTTTCACCCCAGTGGCGGTTCTATTTTTCTGTAACAGGGGCCATTAAGGGGCCACATGTTACATTCAGGGGCCAAATACAGGGTACATTCAAGCACACAAAATAATTTATTCAGTATTCAGTAATTTATTCAGTATTTATTAAATACATTTCGGCAGTCATTCCTTTTTCAAACGCTCTAATAAAAAATTGAGCCAGTAAAGTTCTTAATGATTTTTTTTTTTCATTTATTTATACTGTGCATAAAGGACACAATGCACTTCTTTCTGAATTCCACCTTTTAAGTTTCATAATCATGTCGTTGCTTATAAAGAGTAAATTATTGTTAATTGTTTGGGGGTGGAATTGCATCTGTGATCGTTGTGAAGAATTCTCCGGTTGCTCTTCTCGTCGACGATTGATGGGTGGGAATCTCTAGGCACCTCACGATTCGATTCGATTACGATTCAGAGGATAACGATTATCGATTATTTACTACTTTGTACTTTTTAAAGCAAAGTATTTATGATGACCCATAACGAACTTACTTCCAATACTTCCTATATTAATTTTATTAATAAAACAAATGGAAGTGATTTGGCAAGTCAACTGTAAGGTTACATTTGCCAGCATTTGTCCCAACATTGTAAAGAACCAACAGGAAAATAAATGTGTGCCTGTACTAGCAGCATTCTTGTAGTAAATTAATACAAACTTCAGCATATTCTGAATCTCTAGCATTTAATAATAGACTTCTAACCAACATCCTCCTGTTATCAATGAGCAACATAATCCTTCAGACAAAAAACATTTTGCTGTAGCAAATTCACAAACAGTTTTCGTTCAAAAATATAGAATTATGTACCAGCAGCTCTCATACAAACATAATGCTTGTGGACTTACGCATATTCTTAATAATTAGTAGGCCTAACATACAAAGCCGCTCTTATTCACAACTAAATAATAAAGAGTTATGACTTGAAATGTTTGCTGTATACCACAATCAAAAACATGCTTATACAAAAAAAAGTGAATGAACATCTGCAGAGAGCACAGTCAAAATGTAACTTTTTGTGACTGACATTGCACATATTGCAGGGCAGTAAAACGTACGTATAACAGATCGGTTTACAGCATATTGATGTGAAAACTAAACAATACAGAAAGCAGCTCTCATACAAAAATAGGTCACAATGAAATTGCCAATTTTCCATACGTTAGCTTTCAACGAAGAGGGTGCCGTTCGAATTTGGTGCTCAGCCATCATCACGCGACTCTGTTATGTGCGCGCCACAGACTGTCCGCGCACTTCACGTCCGCTTTAGAGTTCCGCCTTTTGCTTTCCGTCAATATTACGTTATTAGAAAAAATATATATTATATAGCCTATATATTTTTAGAAAATCGATTTTTGACATTTGTGAATCGATTCAGAATCGTCCACGTCCGCATCGCGATGCATCTAAGAATCGATTTCCCCCCACCCCTAGGAACGGGGGCCAATCAGGGGCCAATCAGATTTAAGCAGGGGCCAGGGCCCCTGTGGCCCCGCCTCTAGAACCGCCCTTGTTTCACCCGAATACTCAGACAAGTTCGTTCTTCCCAAAGAGGACTGAGACTGTTCTGACAATTAAAAGCAATTTATGATTATATAAAATCTTTCCACATTGAAAAGAACACCACATTCACTAGTAAATAGCTTACCTTCCAGACATTTACCTCTAATTGCCCACATGTCAATAAAAAGAAGGTATTTTAAATAAAACAAAGAAAAACAAAAAGAAAACATAAATACTGGGGTTAATCAAAGACACCAACAGGAAAAAGAATCCCTGACCCACCTCGTAAGTAATCACTCACTACACCCACACACTAGTGTCCCACACTACAAAGGCAATGAAACAAATCCACACTCAAGTGTGTTTAACACTACACCCCAAACGTAAGTGGGCCAAACAGAGAGGGATATCCCAGAGAGAACCCACAGCACTTAAATTACAGGTTCCATAAAAAGAATAATACCAACAAAACACCAAATTTATAAGGGAGACAAAACAGCAATGCATTTATAATGAAGACAAAACAGCAGCGTAGTCTGGGTCCGTGTCTCCTGCTGATTACAGATGCGCTTACAGGGCTCCGAGCTGGAAGCACGCCCCCCAACCTAAACACACACACACACACACACACACGCACACGCACACGCACACGCACACGTGAGGTTTAAGCACTTTTCAAAGCATAAAAGAATTCACCAGATAGAGATCATACTTACTGCGTCAGAACACCGTAGGCCTATATAAAACGACTGCATGCTGCAACATTCTCTCACTGCACTGTAGCGACTGCAGAACAGGCTATAGGTTACACCAACATTACACAAAAAAATAAATCACATGCCACATTAAACTCATCCACATACCTGATAGGACAGATAAGTGACCCACACGACTCCATCAGGAAAAGGCAAAAAAGGGAAAGCAAGGGGGTAACCAGAAACGGTTAAACACAAGCTCAGCTGTACTTGTGCGTCTTGCTTTTATTATAAGTGAAATCATGATAATGACTAACCAGCCGGTATCTGACACATCTGAATCTGGGGAAAGTATTCCCGTTCTCCACCAGCGGGAATAATGGAGGGAAATCCCCAATCTGCTACACGAGCGTAACTTGACGTGTTTCCATTGGCCTTAGGCTATTTTCAATTCGCGCAACGCTGCTTGTGAGAAATGTGTGAAGCGTTTATCGAGAAAGATCGAAAAGATTCCTTGAAATTATTACATGCAACTGAATGACGACTCCAGACGAACTCCAGACGATCCTGAAAAAAGATAATTCTCATAATTCACGATTCAGATATCCCGGGCGTAGCCTATAACTGTTTCACATTAGGCCAACTTCCAATTTTAGCATCTGCCTTCTCCAGAATTTACATCTATTCCAAACACAGCGGAAGTGGCCTAATCTTCAAAACATGTTGATAAAGTGAATTTACAGTAGCCTAGTTTAGTTCTTTATTTATTTCTGAACCATTTCATTTCGTAAGGTAAAAGGGATAAATGCATTTTCCATAATGTATAAATATCTATTCATTCATCCGTCCATCTGTATAGGCTATCCTCTGACGGGTTGCGCGAGTTTTGGAGTAGGCTAGGCTATGTGAGGCTGTGTGTGCGTGTGTGACCAAATAAATGTAGGCTATACGTTTATTTATTTTTAGTCAGAGCAATTACAAAACGTGGTTTATTCATTCATAATTTCTTCATGAACAACACGTTGAAGCCTAAATTCACAACATGACTCAACTGAAACCCTTTTAATTTCAGACTTGACTCAGCTCTTTTCCGTCAGTTTTAAAGTCTTTGCCACAAGGGGGCAGTACGTACCGTTACATCTAGTCCTACATCAACGAAATCAGTCCTTCTCTGCTTTAATTCAGGACCTGTTATAGACCTCCTTGTTCAAGAAAGAAAGAAAGAAAGAAAGAAAGAAAGAAAGAAAAGAAAGAAAAAGAAAGAAAGAAAGAAAGAAAGAAAAACCATCCTTGGACCTCCTTGTTCAGGAGCCAGATTTTGCATTGTAAATTAGCCTACTCAACTAAAGGTTTTTGGTTGTAAACAAACAAATAAACCAAAACTAAATACAACCATTAGTTAACATTGTGTAAATTCTTATTTTATTGTCACAGAAATTTCTTGAAATGTTCTGGTAATGTTAGTTAATGGTTAAAAGACATGTTCTCTTTCTACTGAGCAGCCTAAGGCAACACAACACTACCAGTTTGACTGACCTCAACAGATTTAGTCCTTTCTGAATAATAAGTAGTCTACAAGCTTGTATTTAAGCTTTTATTTGATTTGTTATAAGATTGTATTTGCTAATTATCTAAGCACTAAATAAATAACTCCTTATAAACAGACTGTTCTTATTTTGTATCTTATTTTTAGTTGTCTTCCCCCTGTACTTCATACCTAGATGTTTTTTAATGAAAGTTTTAATAGCATTATTTTGGAGCAGAATTTTTTGTCTTTAGTGATTTCAAGCTGCTGCTCTCTATAATTTTCAAAACAATAAAAATAAAGCGTAGTCTGGTCAGAATAGGCTAAAAAGCTTAAAGCTCAGATGACATGGCATTTTGTTTGTGATGTTACATTGTCTATATTTGTGACATTCACATAGCTATTCATTAAACATGTTTGGTGTTTGTTGAAGTGCTTAATGTAAAGTAAATGGCTTACAATATAACAGAGGCATGCAGAGGGAGCTACAGCTTTATTTATAATTAATAGTTTAAATAAAAATATTACAAATTGCATATAAATATAATATCGTTTACATATTTGAGAACAGTAAAAAAAAAACGTAGTCAATTGAAATCACTCTGCGTGAATAAGAGCTTAAGTATAAGAGCTTATCTAAAGAAAACAAAACTCTGGAGTACAAAAAAACCTTAAGACAAAGAATAGCTGGCTTGGGTCATGAGAAGACAAAAAAAGTAAGCATCATCATAAACGGTATTTTCCTGACTGAAACAATACTTGGTTTGCTTCACTTGCTGAGAGAAAAAAAAAAAACATTCCACTGTCTCATGAAAACAGCATGTTGTTCAGTTTTATATGGCTTGCTTGACTGGATTAATGTACCTAGTGGTAATTTATGTGAAAGAAATATCCCCATACCACCCCTAGCCATCCACCACCCCCATCAGAAAACATTTCCATGACATTCATGAACAAATAAGTGCTTCTGTTGCTTACAGCAAAATCTGGCACAACATCTATCAAATTTTTTTGGCTCATTAAATACTAAGAGTTTGTTATTAAAATTAAAATGTGATTGCTTGTCTTAAAAAAACCCCAAAGCCCATATTTACAGAATAAAGTGTTGCTTCATAGCCTTAGCTTTTGTATGACACGCTGAGCATTTATATCAAACACATGTTGCTGTTGTGAGGTTTTTACATTCAGCTGTCGATGAATTAAATACTACATGATACATTTATAGACTTTCATTGAAAAATACCCACTTTCTCAGAATTAGCTTACTACTGTTTGGTAAAGCATGTTTGTTGCAGGCAGCAGCGGCATCTTGCATGTAGCCTACGTAATACATGAGAATCTTCAAAGTCAGTGCTCAGCATATCATGCCCTTTTTCATCTTGACTCATAAAAAAACTGAAACACAACAAACTTAACTTGTATATCGGTTGAGAGGAAAATGTGTCATGCTTCTGAGAAGATCATGAGATGTGATCTTCATATTTCGAAAGGAAGAAGAAAAAACACCAAGAAAGTATCATAACCCCCCACGCAATCCTTGTTAATGTCAACGAGCATTTCCTAGTATGAGCTGGAAAATCTCAGGTGTTCTAGCAGCTGATCTTGAGACTGCGTCATACCGAAATGTCACAATTAAAGTTAACAAGAATATAAGAACAGCTGCCGTTGTAAAAATTGGACATGGTCTGTGGATATAACCAATCATTTATGCAATATTTATTGCCCATGCTCCAGAGTCTACCAGTCGTCTGCCCATTTTATGATAGTGATAAAGGTGGAGAACGGTTGCGGTTGATAGTTCACCAAATCACTTGGAAATACTCTCACTGATAACTGGCTTGTTGATTGCATGTACATCAGAAGGAAAGTGTTGAGCTTTGCATCTGTATACGTGTTGACATTCACCACCTGAGTGTCATGTGCAGCTGAAAAAAACTCTGGTTTCCCATCATAACTGAGATCCACTAGAAGTTTGAGGTCTACAGTAGAGTCGTTATTCTTCTGTGGCAGATCGAAGTTCACCTGTATGTAGACCAGGTAAACACCTTTCTCTCGTATGACAATCCACGTTTTGCTACGGTCCAGAATGCTCTCACCCTTCATGCGGTAGTCCCACACATCATCCCAAACCAAACGATTATCAGTGTGATTGCATGCTTGAAAAAAAGGAGGGGGGGGAGAGAAACGAAGATAAAGATAAGCATGTAGCAAACATTCTCACTATGGAATCAGAGAGGTTTATGTAATGTTAGCTACAGTGTTTAATTTTAATATAGCCTAACTAATGTTTCAACAAGAAATGTGATGTTTAGGCCTATGTGAAACATAGGAGGACATGTTTTTACATAAATATTTGTTACAATTTGTTACAAACAAATGTTACTAATCACCTTTTAGAAGCCATTTTTCTCGCGAGACTTGATGTCTGAACATACTTTCAATTGCGGAGACTGTCAGAAAGAAAAACAAATGAAAGAAAAACATCTGTAAGATTACCACAACGGAACGAATCCTGACTAAAAACAATAAATAATTGTTGCATGAATGACTAAACGTTCAATTGACAGCTGAACATGAAAATGCGCGGAAGCAGACCACAAAATGCATTTCCACCAACACACAGCGAGACAGCTCGGATCCCCACCCAAACAGCATAATACAACAATCACACACACGCGAACAAAGAGCACAGCTGTCTTTTACACATTGTACACTCTCATACATCGTTCAACTATAATAAATTGGAATGGAGATTCTTCAAACAGTAAGAGCTTTCTGAACTTTTATGCTATTTAGTTTTCTTTTTTATAATATGCAATTGCTTGAAATTGTTTCGTTTGATTTATTTTATTGACAACAAAACGCAGTAAATCATAATCAATAGTGTTTAAATTGCTCAGAAAATGATCAGTTTTCATGTAGCCTAAACAAATTGTTTAGGTGCTCTGTGCTGGTTATTGGTATCAAATATTAACCTGGGTGCGAGTTATCAGGTTTTTTTTTAACTAAGTCAAAACAAAGGAGATTCGTAGGCCTACATATGTTTGACTTAAAACTTTTAAAAGGCTACGTTTTTACTTCAAACGCGTAAGTAGCGACAAAATTTAGATAAAATATAATATAAGGGCAACCAGTCTTAACTCTCGATATCAAATGAGACGAATTTACGTAGGCTATATGAATTTTCGTATTTAACAGTCTTTAAAAAAAAGAAAGAAAAAAAGATGACTTGAAAGATTAGTCTTAGCATCTCAGATGCAGATTTCTCAGGGGAAATCTCAGAGTCAAAATAATATACACCGGTGTTTTGCCAGGTGAGAAGTTTATTTACTAGGCTATTTTAATTCATTTTAGGCTACACTAATTCATTTTATAACTGTATCATTTATCTCTTTTAATTCCTTATATAACTGTTTTAATTTCCCCTGCTTTTATTTTGTGTCTATTTTCTATACAAAGCTCTATGAATTGCTATAGTGTGATTATTATAATTCCTTTCTATGTAAAGCTTTTGAATAACTTTGAATTTCCCTGGCTTTTATTTTGAGATTATTTTTATTCCTCTCTATGTAAGGCACTTTGAATTGCCATAGTGTATGAACTTGCCTTGCCTTGCTTTGCCTTGGCAGTTTATGAAACAGGCCCCAGATTTACATATTACACATTATTTCATAAAATCTTAACTGTTTAGTCTTCATTCCGTTTTGCTTTGCTAGTGGTACCAAATGACCATTGACAATGCCATCCTCAATAGAGGAAGAAAAAACGTTAATAGAAAAGGCTATTAGGATAAACTTACCATTCACGATGCTAATTCTTTGGCACCCAGACACCTGTTGAAGTTACAGTAAGACATGTCACTCACTATGTCATGCATATTTCAAGAGTAGCCTAGATTGCACAGAAGGAGTTATTTACAAACACGCCCTCTGCAACTCGACCCATGAATTATTGTCCACATCTGGAGAAAACAGGAAGTGTTTCTCAGCCAACGAGACATTATGTAAGTGAACTGAAGATCGGATAACCTTTTTCTCTTTTTTTCATAAATACATATTTTTAAAACATGCTTGCTGGAATGGTAAATTCAGTAGCCTACAAACATTCGTCGAGTTATTCTTCAAAATGTCCAACAGACGCGTCTTGAACAACGCGTCTATTTATTGGCCAAAAATATGAAATTCTAAGGCAGTAGATCCAGTTATATTTACCTTCGACATGAAGACATAAGCCAAGCACGATGCGATTGAAATGAGGACCAAAGCTATCGATGTCCATATAATATGCGCTCTAGCTGCGCGCGCTGTACCCATGCCTGCTCCTTAAGATGCTGAAATAACTGCAGCTTGCACACTAGAAATGCCTCTTGTAGTCCCGGATGAAGTTGACGACTGTAATGAGATACCAATCTCCCACGCGTTCAACAGAGCGCTATTAACTCCACATCACCTGTGGGTGAGATGAGGGTGGATGTGATCATAGTGACAGTAAACGCGTAGCTTTCACTTTGTAAAGAATGTACAAAATTGCTTGTTGTAATCTAGGCCTTTTCTCTTTTTCATTTTATTAGCACTGTTTGTAATTTCATCCATTAATGCAATTGTCTTGCATAAGATTACAAGTCTGGAGGGTCGTCAAAAAACAAAAAACAAAAATAATGCTACGAAAATAAGGAGCGCTGGTTGGTAAAAGGAGGCAGACTGTAAAACTCCCCGAGGAGAAAGGAAATCACATGTACAAACCTGTATGGAACTCAAAAAGAATTTTTTTTGAAGAATATCTATTACATTCAATGACAATGAATGGAGATATTGAGTTTAAAAAAAATGCATCAATCACTGTAAAATTACATAGCCTATATGTATTTGAAGTCCTACGGATAATGTTTTTTTGAGGATTGTGTAAGACCTAAAAGTCATTGAAATATTGGTCCTATCTCAGCACATTCAGAGATGCAGCAATGTCTGGTGTGTGAACAAACTCAGTTTAACCTAATTTGTGAAATGTTTCATCCATTAACAAAACTAATCCATTTGAATTCACATTTCTCAAATTCAACTCATTGAATGATCCGGTCACAGCTGGAGGATATTTTCAGTGAATAACAACTTCTGTTTTAACTATTCCCCATCATATGGCTTCAGAGGACCAAAAAAAAAAAAAAACACTGTCCAGGTCTTCTCCATTTGTATTGTGCAGAATAAAGTGTGACATACAGGTTTGGAATGACATGAAGTTTTGAATTTTTGGGTGAGCTATCCCTTTAAGAGCACATATAGACCACAAGACCACCCATTTGGTATTTTCCCTCAATGTTGACTGGAAGTCATAAGATATATCTGTAATCAATCACGCAAACAAGGTCACCACATGAATATACATGTGCTCCCATTGGGTGTGGGTGTTAGCAGAAGCATCAGCAAAAGTCTTCATGCACTGTGCGTGTTTAAGTTTTGCTAGGCGCTTTAGGGACATGCAACCTGTTTGTGAGCATTTCACTGTTGATTCAGACACAGATTATGTTTTCCGGTTATATATATATATATATATTTTATATGACTCACTTTATCAGTTACTCTATTTACAGTACTCACAAGTTAAATTTCCAAAAGAGGGCAGTTTCCCAGATGATATCAAAGTTAGTAAAAGAAAATGCCCGCAAACGTCTTCCATTTCGAAGGCCTACATGGCTCTATGCCATGATGACATCAAATTCCACTCGTCACCACTCTATTGGCTAAGTGCTGTTGATTTCGAGCATCATTTATTCAGATTGATTTAAATGTCTCGGGATTTTTTATGTGAAATAATGATTCACATTTCTGTTTTGTCATTACTGATTATTGACCCTAGAGAAGTAACAGACTTGTTGTTTGTTTTAAAAAGAACAATCTGAGGACGATGATTTTTTTTTTTTTTTTTTTTTTTACTGGGAATGATAAAGCTCAAAAATGGAAGGAGGGAGGATGTGTTGGCTTTGCATTATACATCTGGACCACATTTCAACTGAAGTCAGGTATCCTAAATGTTCTCATAGATAGGGATTGAGGGATGATCTTGACAAGAACCTCAACATATCTCTTTGTGTCATGGCAAATGTATTTCTAGGAAGACAAGAGAGACACAGGAAAGACTCTCACTACAACTGCTAGTTTCCACTTCAAGTGTTCTCCATTAGCTAAATGGAAAAATGCAGTGGTGACTGGGACGGGAGATAAGTGAAAATCAGTCGTGTTTTGAATCAATCTCACAACGAATCTGCTTTGAGTTTACAATATCGCAAATATAAATCAACACTATCATCATATTCCTGTATGACACTTCAGTCTCTTTTTTATACAGTGGAGTAGGTGAGTGACAAATGTAGGAGTGGAGTAATGTGTACATAGCACCACTTTTTATGGTTTCAAAGGCTATAATTTCTCCATTAAACCTGTGAACCTATTTCTGTGAAAAATGACTAACAATAAATGAGGTCTGAGATTAGGAACATGCTAAAAGTTAAGTGTAAAATCGATTTGTAATTCACACCATTACATTGCAATAGTCAAACTAAGATGACATCTCTCTTTGCTCATGTCCTCTCTTAGGTAGATTGCACGTTGCTATCAGCTCTGTTGCACTAAAGTGATTTGCTGAAATCAAAATGCTGACGATGAAAGGCACTAGCCAACGAGCCGTACTGTTTGCATGTTAGTCTCACCCACTGCCGAGCTCTCAGAGGTTTTTTTTAGCTTGGTCTTAAACCAGGTTACAATAATTTCAAATATTTTGGTTCTATTAAAAAAAAAAAAAAACTAAAAAACTAAAATAAGAGGAAGATGACAAAGATTGAAATCACATTTTCGCTAATTTATCTCCAAGAGGAGATAAAGAGGATGCTTTTTATTTACTTCTAAAATCTTATCTGAATCAAAGGAAAAATGAATGAAAGTACTTAGTATGACTTTAAAAAAAGTGATTCAGATTCTGTGATATTTGTTAGTATGCATGACCCCTTATGGATACCCAGAAGGTGTAGGCGATTGCAGGAATACTCCCCAAGCTATCTACCCCTGACCTTTGAGAAGTGTGCGAATTAAAGATGAGAACATTTATGTGGGTGGGGGGCTTTTGTAATTATTCTCCACTGGATTGTTTTCATTTTTAGGATTACATGAAAGCAAATTATTCACCTCAGTTCTTACAATCAACAACAGCCAGAGGAAACATCTCGATATGGAGATTGTGTCGTCCAGTTCTTGTGATCACACATTCACACTGTAAGGTAAACTATCAAAGAAGTTTGCAATATCACTCAAAGACACCTTGCCACCTTGGGGCAACCGCTACTAGGCTTAGGGCTGCACTATTAATAATAATTTCCATGCAATCACACTTAAACCGATTTGGCTTATAACGATTTTGAAATCGCAAAGGCTGCGATTATTTTTTTATGCGCTGCTTGTCATTGATGTAAGGCTCTGTAAACGCTGCTCCATCTGAAAGCACTGTGAGTTTGAGTCACTTGCATTTGAAAAGCAACACGACTCAAACATCTTTCCAAACATGTGAAGCATTTATGAACCTTTTGTCCTATAAAAGACAACATTTAATAACATGCTTTTACTCCAAACTCACTTCATAACGACAGTTGAGCATCATTCAGTGAGATGGTGACTTCTTACACAGAATAAGGCAGTTGTGTGTTTATTAGTCACGTTTAATCAATCAAAGCAGGCCCGGACTGGCCATCGGGAGCACCGGGAGAATTCCCGGTGGCCTGCCGACTAATTTGGCCTGCTGCCAGCCAGCATGTTTTTTTATTTTTTTTATTTATTATTATATATTTTTTATACTACTACCTTTACCAGTGTCCAGTGATCATTTTCGAATTCGTCATTCAATAAAATTATTATTATAAAATAAAATCATGAATCTGTTAGTCTTGGCTGGCAAGGCTACGATTCCACTTTAAGCCTCAGCTAAAGGTGGAGCAGAGAGGGAAAGGACAACGACAAAGAAAGCACTCCAAGAACAAGCAGCAAAATGTTGCAAAATGAATGACCTGTTCAGGGCTTCAAGTGCAGGTCAGTTTCATCTGTAAACACTGTACTTTTTTCTTCGTTAACTTAGGATTGAAATACTAGCAAATGTGCGCAGTAGTGCCCCATTACTATCGTCACTCAAATTACTGTATGCTAAAGGAGATTAATATTATTTAGTGTAAAGTTACATTAGTAATTTAGCAGACAAATATTAACATGTATGTGGTACTGGGAGCAGGGAGACAGGAGTGATAGTGCAGACATCAACAAAAAATAATACAATAACATTTTATTAGACAATTTAGAAAATTATGTCTGGCCATTTGTGAGGGTTAAAACTATTTTCCCTTTTTTTTTTTTTTTTTTTAATCAAATGAAGGTGGAACAGTCAACCTAGCACTAGCTGTGGTGCAATGATCACATATTCAGCCAGGGAGTGAGATGACATGTAGAAGCAAAATAAGATTTTTTTTTTTAACATATTGTATGAAATATAGCCTAGTATTGCTAAATGTTGGATATTTAAGTAATTTTAAGATGAAAACAACAACATTTTGTCATAAATATAATACTTAGATTTTTTACTCAAATAAATGTAGATTCTGGGCAAACAAATTACAATAAGGTGGTTGTTTTACACCAAGGTGGAGACAGTTCTGTTTATAACATGAGGCCAGAACAAGTGACAGGTGAAGAAAAGACAGGTACAAGAAAAATACGCACACTTTATACATGCATACATACATATATATATATATATATATATATATATATATATATATATATATACATATATACATATATATGTATTTAATTAGTGTTTAAACTTTAATTAGTGTATGAGGCTGATGATACTGGTGGAAGTGAGAGACATAGAGATATTAGGGTAAATGAAGAGAAGGAAAAGGGAAGTGAGGATACTGTTCAAGAGAAAGCCTTTAATTATTTTACACGGTCCCAACCTAAGGATTTAGACCAATAAATGTAGCCTAATTTAGGAAAAAATAGGGTTGTCCGTGTTTCTAAATTTTATTTGGGTTATTTGGGTTTTATTTTACATGGGATGGCCTGGATGGGTGTGGGATTTCCCGGCCTGAAATTGTGTCCCAGTCCGGCCATGAATCAAAACGTTTTAATCTTTTGTTTATTCAGCTACAGCGATAGGGATTTCCTGGTCTGACGTGTGTTATTGTACTTCTGTGGCGGGGCATATTTGGCATGTCTGCGTGAGACTCCCTCTGGCGTTCAGATGAAGCAGCATTTACTACCGATCAGCTGCACTGACAAGCTGCCCATTAAATAATTGCAGCCTTTGCCAAATCGCGTGCGGTTTCATTGCGATTAATTGTGCAGCCCTAGATTAGATCATGTCGAAAAAATGTATATTACATTTTTGTAATGTTAGGAAATCTAGGAGTTATCGGTGAGCTTTGAAGCGAGTGGATTCTGGAATCCTCTGCTGTTTCAATAAAGTATTAATCAATATTTTTCCTTCTAAATATCAAATGAGTTGAATGACTTCTCTAAGCTTATGAGATTTTACTTGGTTATAGGCTAATTTAGCCCGACTTCCAGAAATGAAATATGGACTCGTTTTGTGTTTGAGAAAGGTCTCCAACATGTGTTAAAACATATATCTGTTCTTCTTGCTCACCATGAAGACTATAGGTCACAAGGGCCATTGGAACCAACTATTTCTTAAAGTCTTTCCTTCACTGTTAGATTAATGTGTCATCTCATTGAGAGAAAGAACATGTTATCTGGATGTTTTGGGAAGAGTCTCCTGTTTATCGCTAGAGCCCGACCAAATCCAACCTAGAAGAAGCTGTGTCTGCGTGTGTGTTAGTATTCTTTGTTAGCATGTTCTTTCTCTCAATGAGATGACAGACAGTGAAGTAATAGTAAGAAATAGTCACTTAAACTATTGGTTCCAATGGCCCTTGTGACCTATAGACTTCATGGTGAGCTAGAAGAACAGATATATGTTTTAACACGTCGAAGACCTTTCTCAGACACAAAACGAGTCCATATTTCATTTCCGGAAGTCGGGCTAAATGAGCAAACACTGTTACTGCATTCCTGGCATGGGCCAGACCCTTCAGTCACCTCTCAGATATTTAATACAGACATTAAAGAATACATGAAAAGAACATTTCAGCAATCACACTGGTAACTTCTATAATTAAGTAAAATCTCATAAGCTTGGAGAAGTCATTCAACTCATTTGATATTTAGAAGGAAAAATATTGATTAATACCTTGATTATAATCACTCATTAGATATACACTGAAGCAGTAGAGGATTCCAGAATCCACCCCCTTCAGCTTCTAAAGACAAAAATTCTTTTGTGAGATTGATCACCAACCATTTTGCTCAAAAGAAATGGACAAGATCATACAAGAACATAAGAAATCATCTTGGCATGGAAAATGTAACACATCAGCATATTGCTCAATAAAACTCAAAATAGTTGCCTCATGCAGCTTCATGTACCATGTAACTGAGGAGGTCTGTAAATATTTGAAATGCATAATAAATTGCAAAATGTCTGTACTCAATTTAACCATCACGGTTCTGACACAGATGATGGCATCAGAAACACGTGGTCCGTAGATGAAAGTGATGATTATACTGAACAGAAAAACAAAACAAAAACGGATAATCTGAGCAATATGGTTTACTGTACATGTAAAAAAGGAGTCATGTTTTAACCTTTGATATTTGTGGGCAAACTAAGGTAAGCATAACTATACAGTATGTACTTAAGTATGCACTTGTTGCTAAATTGTAACATATTTAGAGATGACTTTGGCATGTACACTACTTAATAATGATGTTATATCAGATTAAAGTTATATCAGGTTAAAACTATATCAGATTGATATCATTAACGTTAAATACTTATGCTCATGCATTTTGATAAATGTATGGCATTTAGTTTGGTTTGAAAATCTGATTAATGATATAAAAAAACAATGAATAACTATGAATATTAAACAGAATTCTAGTCAAAGAAATACATTTTTCAATTACACAATATAATTATACAAATTGTATACAGGCCTGTATTTTTAGTTGAAGGAATGTCATTATAGCAACAGACTATAAATTCAGATTAAATGAGTTTGGACAACTGGACTTTAGGTTATGATGAATAATGTTTGAAATGTACACTTAATTCATGGAATTATTAAATAACTCAATGAGTTATAATGACTATTAATAAAAACAACAAAACAACAACAACATGCCCTTTGCCCAAATCTGTGGAGTGTTTAACCTTAAAGTCAACTTTAACTTTTCATTTCAAAATAAAAAATGTTTACTGTACAAATTGAAATGTCTCACTGTGGCAAATTCCCATATTAACAAATAAACATAAAAAATGTTAAGCATCCAACATAAAATAGGTTTACAGTGCCTTAAAAACAACGGATTATCTTTAAAAGATCTGATGACTCTGCCCTGACAAAATTTACTGAATCCAGGGATTCATTTATCCACAAAAATCCAGTAAATTCAGGAAATTGAATTTAAATTTAATTAAGTTGAAGCTCGTGAATTTCACAAGTGCTTTTTGTGCTCAGGACGAACCAGATGGTCGGGAAACAGACTGGTGCGGTTCAGGGGCTGGAACTAGTGCATGACATACAACAATATAATAATAATAAATTAATAATAATAATGATGATATCACAAATTATAGTAAAACTTACTTTTATTGAAATCTTTCACAGAGCTAGTTGTGAATGTGGTGCACCATGCATACTGCACAATGCATACAATGTAAGATTAAGACACCGTTACGACGTTAGTCTCTCTGTGCGCGCACAAGTATGCTAGACACAGAAACAAAAGTCGTTGCCACAGTACCAATACGATAGCAGCCTCCTCAAGACAACCATTCTGTACATCTAATATTTACATAGTTTTGAACCAACGCATCTTGGGAAAAGACAGCTTCAGGACTGTGGAAGGGAGGTGGTGGGTGGGGGGGGAGGCTAAAAGACGATATCCCAAGAGTCATTTGAGATGCAGACAGATGAACTATTGCTCCTTTCTTCAAGTTCGGGCCATCCCCTACAGAGAATGTCCTTGTGCATACACACCCTTTCACATGTCTTTTGCTGACTTTACACTAACCTAACACTCAGCCTCCACACATACACCTACACACACAAACACGTACACTTATTCATTCACTGAACCATTGGATCAACTTGTTTTAGCCTGTGCTACTAAAATGGCAGAGATTGATTACTGTCCAGAAAGGCTGTTAGACACAACAGCCATTATTGCTCATCTGATCATATTTGTTCCCCTCCTCTGTGACACACAAACTGACCCAAAGCCATCAGTCTGAGAGAGAGGTTCATCCAAATAAATTAAACAATACTGTTAAACTCTCCCAACCAGACATATCGATGTGTCAAGTGCACACAACAAGGCATGGCACCTTTCAACAGGTGGCTGGTGATAAGTCACAAGGGAAAAGCGGATTGCAGAGAAATTGCTGAAAATAAATAAAACAAGTAAAATTCCATACATTGTGAAACAGTCCTTTAAATCCTCTTTGTCGTTGTAAAACTGTGACAAGAATTAGCCAGACTCTCTCCGCCTGAGACTGACACACACAGATCCTCTTTGGCCTGATAAAAAAATGAATAATCCTTTCTCGTATTTCGCTTCGGCAAGAAAGCATCTGCATAATTGCAAATGAATGCAAAAGTCATTCAGCATCTGCCATTCAGTATTATGTATTTCCATTGGATAATACACAAGCCTGGTCTGCATGTCAGGTCCAGTGTAATGGCGCCCCCTAAAGTCATGCACATGTAATAGCATGTATGGTATCCTTGTACTGAAGCAACACTTAAATAGTGTGGTTTACAGACAACACAAATGATATCCATCCTGAGTTTGTTGAAAACGAATGTCTTCTCTGTGTATTTAAAACATCCACAGCATTTACAAAGAGAACGGGGGAATGGACGTATGTAAATGTGCATTTGATTGATCTAACCAGACATGCTTCAGTGTCTAATATTCTGTTAGCGAATTAGTCTCTGCATCTCTCCTCTTTCTTCAAAGCAAGACAACATATTTCACCTCTGAGTTGGGCCAAGGTCCTCAACAAGGCAGGATGTTTAACTTGGCTTTTGAGTCAGATGTACTGCTCATGTTCTTCATTCACTAATGGCTCTTCTTGTTTTGGAGTGCTTGTGAGAGTGTTTGCATTATGTCAGATGAGAAAAACACATATCCATAGGTCCACAATCTGGTCAGTGTCGATCCAGCGCTGGTGTAGCAGCACAGTTTCTGCATAAAAACAGGAAGATCTGTTACACCTTATACAAACTACCAGGACCGGTTAAAGCAAGCTGTCCATTGCCCACGTCACTAACTTCATCCTCTAAAAGCCCTGATACATCTGCATTCGGAATGCTGTCGTGATAGCTGCTGAAGCTAATGTTGTCCTCCTTCAGCTCGATGGTCCAGAACGGGGCGTTCAGCTTGCGGTTCTGGTATTCCCGGTAAGTGTACACGCCACCCACCACAGCCAAGAGAGCTAGCACAACTATGATGATGACGGCCAGGATGATGATGCTGAACTGGTTCCATGGGAGTTGAGTCACTGTGGTGGTGGTGGTGTTGGGGATGGAGCTGCCCAGGCTGCTCAGCAGGCTGCTGGAGGTGGTGGTGAACTGTGCTGTAGCATTGGGGCTGGAGGTCATGGTGGTGTAGTGAAACCAGTGGATAGTGGTTGAAGGAGTAGTGTGGATGACTATGGACAAGGCAAGAGAAAGAGAAGGAAAGTTTGAGAAAATATGCATCTAATGTAATACCACCTATCCAAAAAACAAAAGTTAATTATTTATACTCCAGTGACTTTCTGGTGGTGTGGCGGACAGAGCAGTGTTTCCTGCACCACTGAATAAAAGTTGTGAATGTGAGTTTACAGTCTTGTACTGAATGTAATGAGATAAAAAGGTGGTGTACTGTAAAATAAAGGCAAGAAAACACATCTTTATAAAACACGTCTTAGTGGGCTGCATAAAAAAAAGAAAGAAAGGATGTTTATAGTCTAGTCTAGCCAGTATAATCTTATTCACACATCAATGTCTCTCACAGTTCTTTTAATGAATCATTCAAATTCTTTACTGAACTTATGACTCACTCACCGAACTGCAAGTTATCATAACTTTCATCTCGAAATGAAGCAAATTTCACGTACTTTACAGATATCACCCACAAATTTAAATTCTGTCATTCTAAAAAAAGACTTTTAAAAATTAAAGGATACAAAAAGGTCATAAAGTTGTCGTAAAACAAATCCATATGAATTGAACGGTTTAATCCAAATCTTGTAGAGATATGATTTCTTTATATGACCAAACACATACATAAGGCACATCACATTTGGTAAACATGGAAGTTCATGCACATTTGAACTTCCACTAATAACTAATAATTATATAATAATTAAAATTAATAATTAAAATTTCCCCCCAAAATAAATCTTACCCAGTTTTTAAACGGTAATGTATATTAAACAAGTCATTACATAAAAAAGCTTGTAACTATATTGTTCCATCTTTCACTTGTGCATTTTTTAAACATGCTACCAAAGACAGTATTGTCAGATTTGTAACATTCCACGCTAAAAGTTAACATCACTGCCAGTGAACACTAAAAAAATTGCAATATATGTTATAAATGAAAGATCGAGAGAACAAAAAAAGAGAATAAAGAAGGGTGAGAGCAGCAAGACAGTCCCATGTGGAGCCCTGATCTAGTGTAATGTAGAGAACAGATGCTGCACACTGGAAGAAGACTCACAGGCAAGAGCGATTCCATCTGTTCGGTAGAACCGACAATGTCAGACTGTATGCCGTGTACATGAAGACTGAAAACATACTTCAGCCATTCATCTGAGAAAACATGGTAGTTTTATTATTTATGTACTATTATAGTATTAATTAATATTTAGAATTTTCTTTTATTTGTACATTTTAATTTTTCATTTTAATTTTTAGTTTTGTGTTTTTGTTATTAGTTTTATAGCTTTCATTTATTTTTAAGTTTTAGTCATTTTAGTACTTCAACTACCGCTACTAATATATTTATTTCAGTTAGTTACCAAAGTAAGATTTTTTTTAATTAGTTTTTCATATAATATTTATAATATTAATCACCAAAACTGGAAAGTTTTCATTTAGTTAACAATAACAACACTGCCATTATGGGAGATGCTACTTCAAAGATTTTTCAACCATTGTTGGAAAGTCAACATTTCCACATGGAGTTCCATTACAGTACTGTTATCAGCAGTGAATGGCAACATGGTTGTTCTGTATCAGCAGAACATCTGGATAAGGAGCTCAGACAGGCCAAAAAAGGAGGATTTATTATTGTTGGCTGAGTGGGAAGATTGACGAAAAGAGAGTGTGGATTTGGCTGACTTACTGAAGTGATAAATCACTCTTTTCTTCATCCTCTCTCTTTCATATATCCACCCTGCGGACCTTGTTTACTGTTTGGCAGCCCGAGTCAGCCTGCCTATGGGAATGTATGATCTGTCCTCTTTACAGTACACCACTGATAGAATCAGGCACGAACAGACGGATGTTGTGAGTCAGAACGCTGATCTGGGATTAGTCATTCTATAACACATCTTTCCCCACGCTTAACATGCAAGCTCTTTTCAATCACCCCTTGAAATAGGTGATTAAAAATATTAATATCTCAAGTTCAGTTCCTTCCTGTTCACATAATATATACTGTAAGGCTGGGTAACATCAAGGCCTTCATGATGCATGATATATTCAATACACTGCAATTCGGTTCACAACTGAAACTACACCAAACGCATGAAAAAGTGTGTCCGAGAGAGAGAGAGAGAGAGAGAGAGAGAGAGAGAGAGAGAGAGAGAGAGAGAGAGAGAGAGAGAGAGAGAGAGAGATTATAGGGCTTATTACAGTATAAGAAAACCCCTGTTCAAATTTAACCCACCCATTAAACTGTGGCTGAAAATCTTTGACAGCATCATCAAACCCATCCTTCTTTACGGCTGTGAAATCTGGGGCCCCAAATTTAAACTAAATTACGATTCCTGGGACAAAACCCCTGTTGAAACTTTCCACCTCGAGTTCTGCAAGAACATCCTGGGAACTCACAGAAACGCTCCGAGTCTGGGTTGCCGGGCAGAATTAGGCAGATTCCCTCTCCTATCTGAGATCCAGAAGAGAGCCGCAAAGTTCTGGTTCCATCTATCAGACGCGCAGACAGAGAGTTACCATCACTGCGCTCTCAGGTACAGGGCAGGACACCCCGAGAGCGACCCCATGACACATTTAGTGGAAAAACACCAACTTAATCCAACAATTCAGTTCAGACACGCAAAAGTAAAAGAAATAGGGAACATAACCAAAGAAGAATACATATAAGATTGGCAGATAAAGGTCACACAAGTAAATAAATTAAAATACTTCCACAAAATAAAGTCTGATTATAAATTGGCCCCATACCTGACCGATATCAGTAACTATGGTCAGAGAAAGCTCCTGACGAGGTATCGCATCAGTGACCACAGTCTGTGTGTGGAGACGGGCCGACACAAGCCGAGCTGGAGAGCCAGAGAGCTCAGACTGTGTTCACACTGCACTGATGGAGTCGTAGAGGACGAGCTGCACTTCCTCACCGAGTGCAGCAAGTATAAACACATCAGAGACACTTATTTCACACTAATAGCTCAGATTTTACCCCAGTTCCAACATGCGAGCCTTATAGACAAACTGTCTTATATTCTGGGGGAGAAAGAAGAGTGTGTTCTCCTGGCAGCGCAGTATGTGTCTTCCTGCCATCATATGAGGGACAAGGGCTGAACCCTCTTTTACCTTAAACTGCTCTCTGTACTTATTTCATTTTTTTTTTCATTGTGATATATTTATGCATAATATGGAAATGTTATTATAATTTTTTTATTATTATTTTTTTTTATTTTTTTTATTGTTCACTTTTATTTATCTACCTGTACGTATATGTTTGTATATGTCTATTGCTTTGGCAATATTGTGCTATTTTACACAGTCATGCCAATAAAGCTCATTTGAAATTGAAATTGAAATTGAGAGAGAGAGAGAGAGAGAGAGAGAGAGAGAGAGAGAGAGAGAGAGAGAGAGAGAGAGAGAGAGAGAGAGAGAGAGAGAGAGAGAGATTCAAACTCTCACCTGGTGTTCACTTCACTTTTCTTCATTACAAAGTCATGTAGAAGTGACTCTAACTACTGCACTGACAAATGATAGTTTTACAGTTACAGCTTCATCTTTAATTGAATTGTTAAAAATAATATAAATGAACACACACAAAAGAATTTAAAGTACAGCTGCAATTTTTCCAACAAAAAAAGAAGAGACACCTGCGAAATCAATCAATGACTGATTCGGAACAGCCCTAATATCCCTTCCTGTAGCAAAAATCAATCCATTTATATTATCACTAGAGTTTTTTACGCATATTAGCCCAAGATGTATAGACAGGCTCTCACCTGTACGAGTGCAGTTCCTGGTGAGCGCGTCCCCTGTGAAGCCCTCTGCGCAGCGCTCACAGTGTGGGCCCGTGGTGTTGTTGATGCAGCTCAGGCAGTGGCCCGTGTCCGGGTGACAGGTCCGAGGGGACAAGCGGGGGTCTCCGTTCCCGCTGCAGTTACAGGGAAGGCAGATGCTGTCGGCGTTGTAGAAGCCATCACTACACTGCTCACAGTTGGGACCCTGGTACTCCGGCTTGCACTGGGTACAGAATGGCTGGCCGTTTGAGTCTAAACACATGTGTACACAAAGAAAGGTTAGGGTGAATTAGAGGAACCAGGAGGAACACACCTGCTGGTAAAAAAAAGAAAAAAAGTTCAAGTATACAATACATTTTTACTGAAATTGCCAAAGGACTTCTGCTTAAAAAAGACATTTAGAGACACAGAGAGTTCATTTGACCACCAGATGGCAGAATCTTACAAGTATGCAGAAGGCAGTATAAAGGGAAACTGAGGTCTTTGTTTATATTAGCCTATATTAAGTTATCAGATGAACCTGTCAACCTCCAATCATTCTGTAAAAGTGTTATCTCCTTTGCATTTGACTGCAAATCGAGTTATCATCCAACTGGCAAAATCCGGGCTTTAAAAAGGTCCGATGACTTAAGCTTAAGTGAAATGGTGTGAAGACACCCTTCCCCATGCAAAAGTACTGCCTTAAGTCTTAGTAGTAAGAAGAAAGTAGTACACAAACAAACTGTACAGTAAATAAAAACATCCACTTTGAAACCCGCTTTTACAGGACGGCACGTACTGTAGATAAACATCTTTCTTTTTGTCTGATCACACAACTATGATGAAAATATATATAAATGTTTTAGAAATTTTACATTTGTCAGTTGTTCACTAGGAATAGTGCTAAAACAAAAGATAATATGATTAATGCATAAATGTTGTTTTTCCATTTCTAACAAATCTAACAAAAACGATCATGAACTTTCAGCTGTTCTGTATTCATAGGACAGAAATGTCACATGAAGGGTGAAAACTGAAAGTAGATATAGTGTGTTTAGTGTGACCTGCCACTGCAATTAAACTGCTTGTAACCAAAAGAGACATCATAAAATCAGCATGATGATTATATGACTTCTGAGAAAGTACTGAGGAACTACTGATAAATTTATAGTGTACTATACAGTATGTATATTCTAAAGTACTTGAATGCCAATGGTGAGACAAATTATTCTCAAGAGCAATATCACATCGTGAGACGCTTCAGTGTCTGACACTAAGGAAATTAGTTGTCATCTAGTTCTCATTTGAAGTGATTACTTTCTGTGAAGAAATAAATAGGAGAGATGAACCAGAAGAGGTGATTTAATGAGAACAAACCTCAACCAAACATGTTTTTCTCTCTCTTTATTTTGGCAAAATTAATTGGCGGGCCCAGACAGAATCTGTAAACCTTTTTTGCATTTTCTGCACTGATCTGGGGAGCACTTAGATACATTTTCAAAATAATAAAGTAACTAAATAAAGTAATAGGGTATACATTACCATTCAAAAGTTTGGGGTCAATTATATATTTTTTTGTGTGTTTTTGAAATAAGTCTCTTATGCTCAACAAGGCTGTATTTATTCGATCAAAAATACAATAATATTGTGAAATATGATTACAATTTAAAAGAATTGTTTTCTTTTTTAATTAATATGTTATGATGAAGGTCGTGTGACCGAAACGTTGTGCATTAATAAAAAAATAATTTAAATTGTTTTCAAATTCAGTCGAGTCCGAGTCGAGACCGAGTCTTTGAAGGGTCGAGTCCGAGTCGAGACCGAGTCTTTAGGAGTCGAGACCAAGACCATAAAAACATGTCAGTTTTCATATTCATGATTTAATATCACCCCAGTTAATAATCAACAGTTAGGCCTACAGACTAAGCTAGATTGGGAATTGTTTAGAGGAGCAGTCTTAACGTCTTAACCCCTTAACGCCTGAATTTATATAGCTGTATATAAAAAAAAAAAAATGATGTGTGTTTTTGCCTTTAAGTAGATGGTAAATAATGTTGAGATTATCAATTTCACTTTTGCACAACAAATAAATAGAAATTTTGGTATGTTGCAAATTTGCGACAACAGGCATTTAGGGTAATTTTTTTACAAAATGGTAAAATTAATAAAACACATTTTCCCATCTCAGGTATGTAGATTTTATTCATGGCACAAAGTTGTTAGAACTTATAAACTTTAATTGACAAATTAATGAATCTTGACAACAGCAAGAAACAAAACACTCTCCTACTCCCTAACATTGACAGTAGTTTTTATACATTCCATGTTACACTCTGTTTAACTCTTTCCTTGTTTCTCCAGTGCATACATTATATATTCTTATAGTGTTATATCCTAACATGCTATTTTTTGTGAAAAAATAAAAATAAGAAAATAAATTTTTTTTTTGGCTGAAACCATCTAAATACAGCATTATTATAATATGTAGCCATTAGCCCAATCCAGCCGTTATGGACCAATGTCGCAAATTTGCTACAAACAGAAATCTACAAAGTACGTAAAAAATATTCGTCACATGAAGTCTATATGAATAACATAGCTATAGAAGCAATCAATAAGCTGGTACATATTTTTATCTTAGCACAACTTAACTCATTTTGGGCAATTTCTCCACATTTGCGCCCTTGATATGTGGATTTTGCAAACCGAAATATTAGCTTCGGTGAACCGGATGTAGTTCCCACTCCGACCGCTCCTACGAGAAACCAGTGCGTGCAAAATGTTCCTAGGTATGTATCGAATGTGCACAAACAGGCATTGGGGGAAAACACACGCTATCTCGCCTGCAGTCTGAATGGAAGGGGTTTGTTGCAAATTCGCGACAGTGGGCGTTATGGAAAATCCCTACCAAATGCATCATCTTCTGCCTATTTTTCTAAACTGCTTCAACAGTGCTGCTCTGTCAACAACATGTTAAGCCCACCCTGACTTTTTTAATCATAGTTAGGACATGCAGAGCAAATTAAAATTTTCTAGTGGTATGTATTCTAGTGGACTAGTGATGGGGACGAGACCGCCTATGCCGAGTCCGAGTCAAGACCGAGTCTTTGAAGGGTCGAGTCCGAGTCAAGACCGAGTCTTTGAAGGAACAAGTCCGAGTCGAGTCCGAGAAAGCAGAAATCGGTCTCGAGACCGGACTCGAGTACTACATCACTAGTTCCTTATATGTTGTAATTAATATGTTATAAAATGTAATTTTTTGGCTTTTCAGCAGCCACTACTCTTGTCTTCAGACTCACATGATCCTTCAGAAATCATTCTAATATGATGATGTGATTTAGTGCTCAAGAAACATTATTATTATTATCAATGTTGAAAACAGTTACATATATATTATATGTAACTGTTACAAATCAACATCACTGTGCTCATCCCAGATAATATTTGGTATATTATATTTTAACAAAAACAAGTCAACATCACTGTGCTCATCCCAGAATTTCAAAACTAGAAGAAAGAATCGATTTTATACCCTGGCCCAATAAAGGGGAGGTAAAATAAAAGGAAAGGAATATGAGAGAGAAGAACTAAGGAGTAGAAAGAAAGAAGACACAGCAAAAACCATGTTGAGCCATACATAAAGAGCGAGCTAGAAGCAACAAGACAGACTGTATGCAGTACCTGCTGTGAATCAAATATATCTAGCAGAGAGGCAGTTTTTACATTACATATGGAGAAGGGCAGTGAATCAGGGAGCACTATGAGCCTAAATCCTATCATCATTTGCCCAGACTCAGCACTTGCATACAGTCGACAGCAGAATATAAAACCCAAACCTCCAGGCAGTGATGCACACCCAGGGACTACTACACTAGAACGACCAATTTTCCACATTTCTCAAGCATGAGGGCAATAACCATCATGGTAAGATAATGACACAAAGGACGGAGAGAGAATGAGGCAGAAAACAGCCCATTTAGATATACATCATCACGACAGTAAAACAGCCCCGTAGGGACAAAGAGCTTAAGTATCCCAATACAGAATTAAAAACATTCACACAAGAGAATGAAAGAACAAAGAGAAAAGAAACTGACCAGACTGAAATCAATGTACACAGGCTCCTTTTGTTTGGTCTCACCTTTATGTATTTATTCCAAAAAGCTGTTTTTCGCTTCTTTCGGCACCAGCAAAAACTTCAAAATTGCTCAGCACAGCATATGTCCCAACATGTTACAGCATACAAAAATTTCCGGTGACACAAGATATGCTTCCTCATGTTGATGAGACTCGTGATGATAATGTCTAAAATGAGGCTATAGCCAATGTTTAACCATCTCATAATTACATCACCAGCAGCAGCTTCTTTAGTGTGGTGGTGACTTTTACCTAGTAGTTTTTTCAGCGTCACGAGACGCACGCAACGTTTGACGCACCATCTCAAACAGGTATGGACAT
Source organism: Scardinius erythrophthalmus (assembly GCF_964197995.2). Taxonomy (NCBI): domain Eukaryota; kingdom Metazoa; phylum Chordata; class Actinopteri; order Cypriniformes; family Leuciscidae; genus Scardinius; species Scardinius erythrophthalmus. Next base: position 21,205,799 of record NC_138225.1, on the reverse strand, counting down.
GCTCACGGCTATAATCGTTCCAACAGTTTTCACACTTCCTGACCAAAGTGAGAATAAAAACACACTCACAAATAAAACACATAATGAAGAAATAGTTATATTTCTATACATAGTAATAGTAGTAATAATATACATAATGGTTTTAGAAAAACATTTAATTGTACAGTAAACAATAATTACACGGATTAAGTGAACAGAGTCAAATTACTCTTCTGCTCTCTATATTATATATGAAGACTTCTTGTCCTAGATATTTTTCATGTTTTAAATATCTGCTTATTTTAACAGTTCACTGTGTATGTTTTACTCTCTCATCATCTGTCTATCATAAGGGGCGGCCAGAAAGAAAACAGCAGTGACAAATAACAGACTTTTTCACAGACGGCTGAATCAAAGCTGAAGCTCAGGTGGAACAAAGCTGGCGACTTCATCAAAATTATAGCAACTGACACTGCGTGGCAGATAACAAGCCAACCAGTGCTAGGTCATTTCCAATGCAAATTCAACCAGAATATGCAAATCAAACATGCATTTCACTAAGGAAATCTAGCATTAGCAAGGAGAGCAGAGAAAATATGTGCCACTTGTAAAGAAAAAAGACTGAATATCTATGGGAATGATTGAATATCTAAACACGCAAATGCCACTAAAACTCTGCCGCGACTGTACATCTTTTCATTTCTGCCTTAAAATAAGTGAGATGTTTACAGTAGCAGTGAAACATCACACACACACACTAACACACACACACACACACACACACACACACACACACACACACACACACACACACACACACACACACACACACACACACACACACACAAAAGCTTGTGGTCAGAAAGATTTTTTTCCTTCTATTTTTGAAAAGTATCTTATGCTCACCAAGGCTTCATTTATTTGATCAAAAATACAGTAACATAAAACAGTAATATTGTGAATTATTATTGCAATTTAAAACTGCTGTCTATTTGAATATATTTTTAAATGTAATTTATTTCTGTGATCAAAGCTGAATTTTCAGCATCATTACTCTAGTCTTCAGGGTAACACAATCCTTCAGAAATCAGTCTAATATGCCGATTTACTGCTCAAAAACATTTCTTATTATTATCAATGTTGAAAACAGTTGTGCTGCTTAATATTTTTGTGGAAAACATAATTATTTATTTTCAGGATTCCTGGCTGAATAGAAAGTTCAAAAGAACAGCGTTTATTTAAAATATAAATCTTTTTTAACAATATAAAAGTCATTACTATCATTTTGATCAATTGAATGTGTATTTGCTGAATAAAAGTATTAATTAAAAAACACAAACTACCTACCTACATACAGTACATTCAACAAAATATATAGAACATTAAAAGCTATTATTTTTGAGATATTCAAGAATATGTTTAGAGAGCCATGAATAGATGTATGTTTCTTTTTAACTGACATACATAAATAATTAATAGAATAATTTTTCATTTAATGTTCTGCTGCAACAACCTTATAAAGCCCCTCCAAACTCCAGACAGATCATATAAGTTCCTTGTTTTCCATGAAACCTTACAAATAATGACTGACAGCTGGTTTGGAACAGACATTGACAATGGCATTTACATATTAATGAGACCTTCTGTAGAAGAAACCTAGTGAGAACGACCTAATGAAACTAAGGGGCACAATATGGTTAAATATGTACAGTATTGAAAGATAAAGACTTGCAAGATCCCTGAGCTGTCAAAAGAGAGTTTAATAATTTCATATTTTAAAAACGCATCCACCTAGTTCATCAAACAATAATCACTACACGACTACATGAATTTATAATGGAAGATGTGAGAGCTTTACTTGCTTCTCAATAAATCGTGTGTGTGTTTTTGGAGACGTCATGGGTTTTGATTTAACAATGTACAACAGAAAGTGTCAAGGCTATTTCATGGTAACAATAGGAGGTACTAATAATGACTTGTTTGCCGTTCAGGACAATTGATCAGTCAGTCACTGAGACAGCATACATTTGTTAATTCAGACAGTGCTGTAAGCACAAACAAAGAATTATTGAAGCAAAGCAAATCTAGTCATTTACAGAGATGAAATAGCTGACTTCAGAGTGTTTGCTCTAAAAGGACTGATTTGAGAAAAGCAACTTCAAAAGCACTTTCTTTTCCTGATCCTAAGAGATCCTAACCGTAATGAAAAAGCTTACTCATACACTCTCGCTAATACTCTTGTAAAACAGATAAAAAGATAAAACAGATATTTCGGATACTGCAGAAAGGGTCAATACAACATTCCAGCGGTACTACAATGCACAATAGCTGCTGTATAACACGTATCTACTGATATCACTGCACCCTCTGATGCCAACTATTATCCACATTTTACATCATGAACTACATAATATAATGTGTCCTTAAAGTCCCCATGAAATATTTTTTTTATGAAACAAATTATGAATATGTTAGCCTTAAAGTTATATGCCAGCGTGCTCAAAGACAATGACAAAATTTGCATATAGATAATAAAAGCGTTCAAAACGTAGTCTCTCACTACCGCCAATATGGATCAATGATTTTGAAGACATCACCCTACACTTCAGCTTCTCGTCAGATTTTCTGTCCAATCAAATGCTCTCTAGAATCTGAAGCGTCCCGCCCCCTACACTATAAATAGACGCTGAAGCTGCGGCTGAAATCAGTCACTTGTTCACATAGTAACTATTTTCTATGGTGAATAGCACATAGTGCACTATATAGGGGACAGGGAACGATTCAGTTCAGACATTGTAAATATGCTTTCCATTGGGGTGAATTAAGTCTGGTTTCGCTTTAGTGTCAGGCGAACCACAGCAGCCGCACACGCTCCACTCCAGAGACCAGATAGCATAGAGCGGATCATTTACGAGTCGGCACAGACCACAAAACGTTTTGGACCCATTTGAATACTACACAGAATGCTGTATTTTAAAGCGATTTTGAGGAGATTAGGAGGAGAAACAGACTTTGCATTAGAAACAGCACTGACAAGTAGACGAGATAACACTGGTACCATGCACCAGCATAAATTACACTTTTCAAATTACACATCCTCAGCATGATTGTGCTCACTGTTTTGCTTAAATAACAGTTTCATATTAAATCTAAAGGGGGAATCTATTAGATTGTGGCTGTCAAATGCGGCTTTCTTGAGCTCAACGGCTCTGGCCGAGCTGTGATATAAACATAACGGTATTGGCTATTTTGAAAAAGGGGAGGAGCCGCTTGATATGTCCCGTTCTGTCTTCCTGTTTCAGTGGAAATTGTCAACACACTGAACAACTCTCCACGTTTCAAAGCACTTCAGTAGGCCTTTAATATATTTCTTTTTTACATAGTAGACATTGTATAAACATAAAGGCACACAAGGCCATGTTATATTGTGAATAAAGTCATAGCCTACTTCATCGCTTACACAAGAATAGAAGGAGAGCAAAGAATTAAAAAGAGTAGACACTGACGAAGTCTAAAGCAGTAAGAGCTTAAAAATCCACAGAGCCTAAAAATAGTATGAATAAAGGCTAGAGCAAAGAAAATTATCAATTTTTTTAAATAGTAAGTGTAGAAGAAAAATCTGTAAACAAAACAAGGGGAACAATCAGGAATAAAGATAATGTGATAGAGGTATTAACAAATGGATTAGCAATAAACCGGTATGACAAAGCACAAATGTTATTGTACAGCCAGTACAACAATAACCTATAGGTGCACCTTTAAAAAAACTTGCACATTTATATATTTATAAGTTTGTCAAATCAATTGGTGATTCATACCATCCATGCAATTTGTGTATTAAATCAAGGAATGACAATATGAATCAGAAAAACTGGTAAACGGGTAGGTTTTCCAACACAAACTGTGTTTTCCTTTTTATTATGTGACTTAACCTATATGTCTTATTCACATGTGCTACACTTACATTACAAATAAAGCTTACATTACATAAACAAAAATGTATTGAATGTATGATTTTAACCAATATACACTACCCGCTACAGTTTGGGGTCTGTAAGTTTTTTAATACAGAAAGAAGTATTTTATGCTCATCAAGTCTGCATTTATTTGATTAGTTAAATACAGTAAAAACTCAAAAATTCCTTCAGAAATAATTTAAATAAGATGATGTAGTGCTTAAGAAACATTTATTATTATCACAGTTGAAAAGAAAAGTGCTGATTATTTTTGTGGAAACATTGCTACATTTTTTCCCCAGGATTTTTTTTTTTTTTTTTTTTTTTGAAAAATAAATGTTTTGTAACAATGTAAACTGTCACTTTTAATTGAATGCATCCTTGCTGAATAAAAGTTCATTAATTAATTATTTTAATCTTACTGACCCCAAATTTTTAAAAGGCAGTGTATAATAATATATACATTTTGTATTAAAAATGATACAAAGACAACAAACAGTTGTGCAAATATAATGCACATACAAAGAGAAAACATTTTTAATTTCTTCTCTTTCTGAAGATGATGTAAATTCTAAGCACTGTACTTTATATTTTGTTAGCTGAATTTTCTATTGTGGACTGCCTTAAACAAGATACACAGTACTTTTAATACAATGCGACACGATGGGAATGAAAAAACTAATATATTTACATAAACACTCAACATCAGTGTTAGCTGTGATGAGATCTAAGCAAAGAGCTTCTGGCTGTGAGTGCTGAGGGATGCATCCAGACTGTAGATGACCATGGACACAATGAGAGGAAGAGAGAAAAAGAGTCCCTGAGCACCAGCCGGACGGTGACTAAAACTTAACTACATAAATCAAACAGGAGTTGTGTTATGAGCTGTCTGCTGTTTCCTCTCTCTCACTAATACTGAATATTGGGTTGTTTGGTTTCATGTCACTTTAAATTTGATATTTGAAACTGTGATATCACACCACCTCAGAGCTAAAATATGTAGTGTTAATAATGACATTTATGCTAAGGGCACTTGATAAGTAACCATACTGGCATTGATCCACAACACTTAAATCTTTAAAGAGCTGTAAAAGGATCACCAAGACTCAGGTTAAAAGGTTAATCCTTTATATGGTTTATGGCATTGGCACTCAGCGGTTACATACAGTGGCAGTTTCTTATTTAAAAACATAGCTACAGTAGGGCAGGAAGTGTGCAAATGGGTGCAACAACTGCTTATTATACCTGCAACCCACCTAGTTTGGTGCTAACAATTGATTCCACTTTTGCATCTTTGTGCACTTGAACAGACACATACACACAAAATTATGTCAATATACTAGTATCGCCAAGTATTCTCGTAAACACGTCTTAAGTGAATGTAAAGAATTGAGAAAGAAATCAGATATGTATCATTCTATTGGATCCGTGCATTCAGTCTTAAAGTGACAGCAACCTACAAATACTGGCTGTCATTCATGTTAAAGGGGTGGTACAACGCCCCTTTTTAAAATATGTAAAATAAGTCTCTGTTGTCCCCAGAGTGTGTATGTGAAGTTTTAGCTCAAAATACCCCACAGATAATAAATGTACTGTTTTGTTAATCCGAAAGAGAAAATAAAAAGTGTGAATCATAAAAAAAAATAAAAAAATACCCCACAGATAATTTTGTACAGCATGTTAAAAGTTGTCCCTTTTTGAGGGTCAGTAAAAACGCAAATGAACTGCTGCTCCTGACACAGAGGGGAGCTTCAAGAGCTTGTGTGTGTTAGCCAGCAGCTCCTGATTACCTCACACAGACAAGTACTAAAATGTCAGAAACTGTTCTGCCTTTTATGTTTAAACTGGAGTCGGACAATCATGGAGAGACTCAAGAAGAAGTGACAAAATGTAGAATGCAACATGACGTTTCAGAGTGGTTAGTTGATGGATTTATGTTGCTGATGTGGAGTTAACTATCTTCAAGTCATTGATTAGCATATTCTGTCATGATAATCTATAAATCGCTCATGTGGGAACTGTTGTAAGATGCCTACAGAGTGACATGCTATTGCATTTGTGTTACGTACTGTATTGCATGTGCAAAGACAGACGTGACAGCTTGAGCAGACTCACAAATGTGCTCTACAACAACAACTCTTCCTCTTCTCAACATGGACTGCGGGACTGGGGACGGGGTTTATGTCAATTTTAGGGTTAGTGATGTCACTAACCCGGGAGGAATGTCATGTAGTCCCTACCAGCCGTTTGCTGTAGTCCTTAAAAAACAATTTCTTTAAAAGCAAATATCTTCCTTTGCTTTGAACTTTGAGTGTTGTAACTTTACAGATGTTGTTTGTGCTCAAACAGCAACATTACACACTAACTAAAGTTAGAAAAGTGAAATCAAAATCAACCACCCCTTTAATCAAACAACAAAACACAGCTTTAACAAAGATTTATATTTAATTTATACAGTCAACACTATAGTGTTATTTTACATTTCGGCCTAATTGTTACATGTCTGTACCTGAATACACTACAGTTAATTTTTTTATTACTCTATTTGTAACTTGTATTTTTTTTTTATATTCAGTATCATTAAAATGATTGAATTTCATATATTTTTTAAAAATATTAATACACTTATACAAAAATAAGCTAATTTAAAATAATAAATAAATAATTTTTAAAAAGCATTTTCGGTTTCGGTTTTCGGGTGCATCCTTAATACAGACACTTAAAAGTCTATAAATTAAAAGAACATATGTGACCCGTCACGGAAACCAGTGACACAAGTCGGCAGCTCAACTTTCGAGCAAAATGAGAAAGAAGGGTTTTTTTTTTTTCAAAATTTGTGATTTTCGTTTTTTTGCAGAATCTGTTTGTTGAGATCACGAAGAAGCCTCTGCATGTTTGAGATAGCAGTATTGGTATATTTAAAAGCGTACATTTTGATTTTGAAATCGGCTTGTTTTTCGGAGATTCTAGCACGCAGTAGGGGCGTGTCATTGTCGGTGTGTATTTCCATACTGAATAAGCCGGCGTGGCTACTTATTATGCAGCGCTCTGGCCGGCGCTATCTGATTTTAAAATTCAATGAAGATGGACGCCAATAACATTACGATGTCCAGCAATCGATTTAAATAGTAGGTTACATGGGGTTTAATTTGTCGTTTAATGAGATGTAGCCTAATACATGTTGTCAGTGCCAATACATAGATCCGCCAACTTATCATATGTGTATCTTAATGGTCAAGTGGTAGAGCTTTTGCCAGCCGTGTCAGAGGGTCTGAGTTCGAACCCGCCCTAGTATAGTTTTTTTTTTTTTTTTTCTCGTATAGTTTTTTTCTCTCATCAAAACGATTATGTTCAGCAGTGGTTGTATATCAAGCAGGGACACGCACACGTTTGCATTATGTTTTGTGATATTAAACAGAACGAATAGAGAGTATACGCAAAGGATTGAAGCGCGCGTCGAGTGAAGACAATGGGGTGTGTGCGCGAGCCTCATGAGAAAACACTGCATCTGCGCCACTGATCGCCGCGGCAACGAGCACTTTGATCACTTGATTTAAAAAAACACATTTCAGCTACTTTTTGAATTGAATTTAACAGATAGGCCTAAATAAAACGGCTATTATAGCAAAAATCTAAGAAATGCCATAACAGTCAAATAATGTCGTTATCAGCTGTAACATAAGCACCTAGAGTCCTGCAATGGGTTGGGTACCCGCATAAAAGTGGCTAAAACGGATGGATTGTGACATGATTCCTAAAATTCACCGGCGGGGATGCGGGCGGATAATGAACTCCTTGCGGGCGGGTAGCGGATGAAAAATATGTGCAATATTTGTTTGTCTAAATTGCCATTACACACTCGCAAATATTGTGTTTTGGGCATCCTTAAAAATATCCTTTGCCGTTACCCGACCGATCCTGTCAATTTAGGACCGACCCAATCATTTTTTTTCCCCCTTATAGTCCGACCGAATGGCCGGTTGCAAACTTGCGTTAAGATCGACCGATTTTTTTTTTTTTTTTTACTCTTCAAACAACTAATACAAATGCAATAAAATAATATTTATTATATTTTAGTAGGCCTAAGTATTGTATATATAAATTGCCCATAGCCTATTATAGGCCTACAAACGTAGGCTACGCTCTTTCTTTTAAATAAAAACCTGTCAATCAAGCAAAATAATATTCAATGATTGTAGGGCAGGCTGTGTTGTAGCCCTGTCATTAAAAAACGATTTATTTTTTATTTTTATTTTTTATGTTGATTATATGAAAAGTGAAAAAAAGCATGAATAAGATAAGATGATCCCGAATATCGGGAGACAAATGGAGTGGGCAGACATGATTTTGACCACTTTATTAAGTTTGTTTTTGTAGAAAGACTTTCTTTAAAGTGAATTTCGTTTCATATTAATTGTATCTTAATTTTAATCAATGTTTAATCTACCATTTTCCTGGATTTATTATAAGAGCTAAATCTCAGGCAATATAATCAGGACACGGAGAGGCGCCAGCGCGTGAACTGGAGGTAGCCTATAGGCTACATGAATGGCCCAAAACAAAGCGCACTTTAGCGCTCATTAGCCCATTCATGAGGCTATGGTGATGTTGAGAGAGGTGCGAGATAAAAAATAAAGCACTTTAAATTGAATGATTTTAGTTTGTGTGCGATTTATCGCGGGCACGGGTCAGATCTGCTGAACTTTGCGGGTACGGGCGGGGGCGGTCTTCAAAAATGGACCCGTGCAGGACTCTGCACCATTACAACTTGTGCAATATTGATCATTTGTTGGTAGATGGCGCAATCCATTTTGTCTAGCAAAACTTTGTTCGCAAATGTTTGCTTGAATGTTGTGCGATTCAGTGCGAAAATGAATGGAAACACCTTAAAATGTCTCAAATCAATTCGATATACCAATTTGATCGCAAAACAGCATGTGACGTCATTACGCACAGGTTTTTATTCGCTTTAAAGCCGTTTGATGGAAACACACTTTCAGCAGCTTTATTCGCATGATTTTTTTTACCGAACTTCAGATAATTCGATTGACAAGTTGATGGAAACATAGCTACTATCTTATTTAAAAAACGAACAAAATGAATGCTATAGCCTACCAATAGCCTACTCATACTATATATATCACATAGCACATCCTGTTTTTGATTTGAACATTGTCTAGAGTTTATCTTATTTTTAATTCAGTGTACACAAGAGTTGCCTATACAGTTTTATCGGTAGATGCTAAGAGACATTTATTTATATATTACCTGCAAACTTTATTATTTATATTTTCTTTGATGGCACATTTTCCTGGCCTTTCTGCTCCCCCCGTGCTTACAGCTTTACAGGGGGGTATGTCTTATCTAAATGAGATGTAAATGAGCCCTATTGTCACTCCCAGCAGGAGAAAGGTGAGAATCTTCAGACGCTGTTTTCTCCCCTTTGTGCGTTTTTGAGTGCCTACCTTTAAATGGCCATAACTTCTCCAAATATTATCAGATTTCCTTGTGTTACACATCGTTGGAAAGCTTGGAGACTACACTTTCAGAATCTGTGAATAACTCAAAATGCCCCAGAACCGACATGTGTCCCTACTTTCCGTGACTGGTCACATATAGCCAAATATGTACTGTTGTATAATATTGGGAATATTTTAGCAGATTCACACTCCATTTAAATGAGGCTGTCTGTCCTGAAACTCTGCAGAGTATAGGCTATGTGGCAGTTGCTCCTCTTGGCAGCATATGGAAGTAAAATAATGTCAAATGTTTTTGAAATAAAAAAGCCTGATAAATTGCACTACTTGAAAAAAAAAAGAGGCATTGCATTAACCATGCTTGCATTTTAATGCATTGTATTTTTAGGGCTTGCATTTTTATGGGCTGAAATTCAACATGGTTGAATATTTAAGCTGTGAATATTTCAATTAAAAACATTTCAAACACATTTTCATTATTAAAAATTCAATAATCCATATTCACCTTTCATATTTCACTTCCAAAATATTCAAACTGTTTAAAAATACAACCTATAATATTCAACAGGCAATTTTCGGTCCATTTTATTTCGCTTTGCAAATTCGCTTCCACAAATTCAGTGGTTCATATTCGACAATAAATTCAACATTGACGTCCAGGAACTGCAGGAAAAGCAGTAGATTGCCGAGCATACTCTCCATCTGCTGTTAGTCGACCTCACCAGCAGGTGGTGCAAAAGCGCGTGTTGTTGACGAAGACCAGCAACAGTTAGAACAAGTCATTCATTCATAAAACTCATTTACAGCAATGTAAGTGTATTTGTGATTATTATGACGGCTGTTTTATGTTAAATTCAGTGTCTTCACGGTTACTTTTCCTGTGTAGCCTACATGCATCTTTCTCTACCGTGAACGAGATTCATGTTATTCCCTGATGCGGATGTACAGATCCAAATTCTACATTTTTGAGGCTCACATATATTTCTCTTGGTTGTTTAGTTGCCTTAACTTTATATTGTGGCGATGTGCTGCATGCAAGCTATTAGGGTTTCCCTCAATACTTCAGGATTCCCCTGCTGGACATAAAACGCTTAACGTAGCTCAATGGACTAATTACAGTGATATAAAAGACCAAACTTGCAGGCAAGCAGATGGACTCAGAATAAAGCGCAAAGCTTAATGCTGAGCGTTTCCCAGTGATAGACTGGCATAAAGTTGGCTCGATGTTGGACATTCACACATTTAGGGACCGTCTCTAAAGTGTATACGACTTTGGTATACACGTTTCTAACTTCGATGGCATTTGAATGTAACGACTTACAGTCATAAAACCAACTGTAAAGTGTTCATGTAGTGGCAAAAAAATCATTCATTAACATCATCATCACTGCGTAAGAGACACTCTGAATCCAATTGTCTTTTAAAAGTATTTATTCTTGCAAGAAGGCCCAGTTGTCCACACAGAAGTTACAAAGTACAGTCTGTGAAACAAGTGCGACCATGGGAGGGAGGGCAGAGCAGCCTTTATACTTTTTTCAAGGTCTTCTGCTTACAGGCCCTTATCTAAACAAGGGAAGGTTTTCTCTGCTAGTGATCTAATCCTGTAGTCCCTTTTCAATCTGCCTCCTCCTGACGTTTCACCCGTTCCCCAGTGTTTAAAAACACACACACATTAGTCATATGTTGGCAGACCACGTACAGTCCAGCAAGGGTCATCTCAATGTCTTACTGAAAATAAATTAAAATCAATACCAAAAATCAATGAAAATCAAAATTTTCCATTACAATATATATAGTTGGCTATACATATTTATAGAGAGAGAGGTTCATATTGATAGAATATAAGAGAAAGTGTTAGTATTAATTGATCAAGTGTTGATTTTATGCCAGTATATCACGAAACGCTCAGTATGAAACTTTGCGCGTTAAGTTCATATTCTGAGTCTGCTTGCCTGTAGCCTATATAGTAGCCTACAGCCTACATCCCAATAAGGTGCGAGTTTGGTCTTTTATATCACTGTATTAGTCCATAAAGCTACATTAAGCGTTTTGTCCCGACGGAAGGGGAATCCCTGAGTATGAGGTATTGAGGGAAACCGATTATAATATAGTTCATAGAGAAATCTCATAACATGTAGGCTACACAGGGAAAGTAACAATGAAGTTATTGAATGAAACATAAACACAGCTTTTGTGTGTTTATCATGTTTTCCGCATATATACTGACACAGATAATCATTTTCATTTTATGAATGAATGACTTCGTCAACAACATGCGCTTTTGCACCACCTGCTGGTGAGGTCGACTAACAGCAGATGGAGAGTATGCTCGGCAATCTACTGTTTTTCCTGCAGTTCCTGGATGTCAATGTTGAATTTACTGTCGAATATGAACCACTGAATTTGTGGAAGCGAATTTGCAAAGCGAAATAAAATGGACCGAAAATTGCCTGTTGAATATTATAGGTTGTATTTTTAAACAGTTTGAATATTTTGAAAGTGAAATATGAAAGGTGAATATATGGATTATTGAATTTGTAATAATTAAAATGTGTTTGAAATGTTTTTAATTGAAATATTCACAGCTTAAATATTCAACCATGTTGAATTTCAGCCCATAAAAATGCAAGCCCTAAAAACAAGCATGGTTAATGCAATGCCTATTTTTTTCAAGTAGTGCAATTCAACAGGCTTTTTTATTTCAAAAACATTTGACATTATTTTATTTCCATAGCAGCATGAAAAATAAAACTTTTATTCGAATTGCGAATAGATTATACACAGAGAGTGAGCAAAGAGCGCTCCCTTAATGACTGAAGCTGTCAATCACTTCAGTTGCAGCGAACAAACGCTGTGCTCAACGCTGCAAATTGCGTTCTAATTAGAAACCTTTGACGTACATTAGACAACAGAGTGTGAAATACAAATAAGCACAAGACTGTTTGAAAGCAGCTGCTTATCAGTGGGTACTGAACTGAATCGAAATAGTCTTGGCTATTGGAACCGCAGCCCGCCCATGCCTATTGATTCCAGACCCGCACCGCAAATGTCCAAGTAAATATTATTCCACCAGTTACATCAAATATTAGCAGTTCACCCATCAGGTACCTGCGGGTACCCGCCTGCGTGCAGGACTCTGCCTAGAGCTACATCAATATTTCTTGATTCTAAACCTTGAACCACCTTCAATCACAGCGGCAGATATAATGCCGCCCATGGTGCAGTGCAGGTTGTAAACTAATGATCTAAGCCATGTGCTCTGCTCTTGTGTGGAGTGACCTTTACAGCAGCACACGTGTGAATTAATCACTTCCATCCTTCTGTTGGTGCTTTGAAATTATGGTATATTTCCATTGTTTAGGTCCCAATAAAACACAGTTTTAGACAATACATTCAGCTCTGCAGGGAGCTTTGTTAATAAAAGTGTGGCCTTGATGGGTAAATGGGGAATTCATTTAACACGGGTGTGCTCCCCTTTACCTCATCAGGCAGAAGAAAATAAGGTCTGTCGTCAGCCAATCAGCTGCCGTCCTGACTGTGCTGGTTATTAGCATTCCATTACCATAATCACTAATCCTCAAAACCTGTAGTTCCATTTAAGTGTGGGCGGCTTTTTGGATGCAGGCATGATGAAGAACAATCCCTTCTTTCTTCTACACACACATTTCTGATTAAATACTATGACAGGAAGTCATACTTTTTGAATCAGGATGTAATCCACCCTAATTATCCATTAGAAAAGTTTTGGCAGACTATGTATAATCTCAAAATGCTCAAAGAGAGAGAGAGAGAGAGAGAGAGAGAGAGAGAGAGAGAGAGAGAGAGAGAGAGAGAGAGAGAGAGAGAGAGAGAGAGAGAGAGAGAGAGAGAGAGACTAGCTCTGGGCAGGTATGTTAGCTTGCTCTTCAATCACATGTAAGAGCATAATATAGCTTCTATTATATGGATGTGCCTTGAGTTATACTCATGTGCCTCATTTAAATAAATATAACTGGCAACTGACAGTTATAAAACACATGTATTTTTAGTGCATAACGTAAGAAAGCCTCTATCAAGAAGAAAAATGTATGTCTGTAAAAGTACAATACTCAGAAACTATGAAAGAGTGGAACAATGCAAATATGGTTGCAATACTAATTACACAACAAGAACTAAGACAAAAAGTGTTTACACAGCTGTACTTCATGGAATAAGATCACTGGTATTTATGAAAATATGAATCTGTGCACCATAATTTCCTAAATTTCAAATACAAATACACAGAGGTTATTCCTCTGTTACTCAAAACAGCAGCTGCACTGTGTGGTTACATTTGTGATGTACCTTACTGTAATATCTGGGAACACTGAACACACACCTGCCCTTTTGCTGGTCTATGTGGTATCCTACCTTACATCAGCTTGCATGGCTACAAGAACATTGCTGCTGTCAGCAAACATAGAAACCCATCCACAGATCAGCAAAACAATATCACGCAATTCATCACAAACATATGCCGAATAAAATCAGCCTACAGAGATGGAGCATTGTGGGACTCACCAAAACACCGTCTGAAACACCTTATACCTATACTTTCTCACCTTTACAGTATATTTCATAAACATATCCTGTGAGGGTTTTGTTCAGAGTGGAGGCCCAGAGAAGTGAGAAAAAAGTTTCCAGTTTCACTTTCACTTAAAATAAATCTATCTTCTCTGAAAAGTCTCAGTCCACCCACCCGGAAATTCAGGCAGCAGGCAGTTGGCCAGAATGATGCAAGACACATAATCCAAAACAGATGAAAGGGGGTACTCCACATTTCCCAGACGTGGAGATCTCCTCAGAATTTCCTACAGCTGTGGCCAATAAGAGCTCAATAATAAAGTTAGCAGGCTACGCTAATGTGAGCTACGCTAGCCTGACGTGTGTGTGAGGAGGACTCACCCAGCTTACAGCTGCCTGTGGAGGTGACGCTGGAGCAGGGGCAGGGGATGCAGGGGTCTGTGACGGGAAAGCTGGGCCTTCTGTAGAAATTATACCTGCAGTTCTCGCAACTGGGTCCTTCGGTGTTGCCTTGGCAGTTCACACAGATGCCTGAGAGAACAGGGGGAGGGACAGAGGGTTGAGTAAACAGAACCACAGCTGTGACTGACAGGACTTTGGTCCAGTGAGGTGGACGAGAGGGGAACAGAGTTCAACGACGCTAAACAAGGTAGACAAAACAAACCTGAAGTTAGAAGACCGATGCAAAGGGAAAAAAAGAAATGGAGAGATTGAGCAAACGTATTTCTAGGGAGCGTGCATGAAAACAAGGAAGGAACTTAGGAACGAATATAACGACAAAATGTTAACAGTGGGTTGTGAAAACAAATAAATGTATTACAATTTGAATAAGATCTTTTTGTGTGTGCCAATAACATTCAAGTGAACTCTTTAGGTTGAGTGATTTGAACTGCTTTTATTATATTGATTTGAAATGTTGAAATCCAAGTGAAAACAGAACACTTCAACAAGTTATTGCATAATTCAGGAAGTACGACACACACACACACACACACACACACACACACTTCTCTGCTCTACATCAGGCTTCTTGCATTTGCTGTTTTTTTTTTTTTTTTTTTATCCTTTTCTAACAAAGCACCACTTCTGGACATAGTGTTATAAATAAAGATGAATGTTGCTGTATTAGATAACAAAATATCAAACCAAAAATATAGCAGGAAATATAACACTAATATAAGCAAAACATTTCACAAGGTCCTAATTTATAAAGCAAAAGATGTGCTGTTCAAAATGTTCTTCTTTTATGTTCCAAAGAAGAAAGGAAGTCACAATTTGGAAGAAAATGATGGTCTGTAATTGATGACAGAATTTTTCAGATTTGAGTGAACTGTCCCTTTTAAATGACACTTGTTGGTTGATTAGAAAAAGTATTAAGATAAATGAAGAATGTTAATGCCTCTTGATCAGATTTTTTGTATTCTAATTCAAAGACATTCAAACATTTTTAATCGGCATCAATGTCCAAATACTACTTGGGACCACTGGAGTGCTCAGAGAGCAATTATCTCAGACAGAGAAAGATTAATGACAAAAATTAACCAAGAAACGGTCACAACTGATGAAAACCAGCATCAGTAATCAGCTGACTGTGAGTTTCTTTACAGCTGTCAAACTCATCAAGACAAACATTTACGCTTTTTTGATAATCTGAATAAATGCTGCATGTGTGTCTGGAATGTAATGACTATCTGAATTAACTTCATAACATTTGTTCCGACACACCAATATCACAGACAGTCATACAACAATATGATTTCTTTCTCTTCAGGGTTGTTTGTCTTATCTTTCACTGGCTGTGCAGGCAAAGAATTTTTTTTTTCCACAAATACACTGCTTAACTACTGTAGATTTTTACATTTTCTGAAGAAACTGTAAGTGGTACTTCTGTTCAAAACTCATCAACACAATGCCTATAGCTATTGTTTTCTGAATGGTTGCTAGGGCAGGGCTCCAGACTAACTTTTCCAATGGTTGCACTGGTGCTACCAACTTTCTCAGTTGGTCGCACCAGCATATGATTTGGTCGCACCTTTTTTTTTTTTTTTTTGCTACATGCCATGGGATTTATCAATGCATGCTGATGAACAGTGGTCTTAATCTGCATACCCTAGTTTTGCACTGATGTAATAAGACTGACAGTGACACAAGACCTCATGTTAGCAAATTTTTTTTATCTTTTAACTCTCAAAAAAACTATCAAAAAACATGTATGTTCTTTAATGTTTGATTATAATTTTACTGTCTTCACATAGGGATGGGAATTGATAAGATTTTATCAATATCAATGCCACTGACGATTCTGCTTATCGATCCGCTTCTTTAACGATTCTCTTATCGATTCTTGATAGCACTGTGTGGAAAAATGTAGTCATAGGCTTTTCAAAAAAACAAGTGGATTTATTTATTTTAAAGCTTAAGCTTGAGTAAGCAAACTGTACTTTTTATGTAATTTATGTAATAAATAGAATAGAACCTTACTGTAAAGTGTTATTGATTAGTTATACACCGATTCAGACGTCTCCTGAGTTCACTGTTGGAAAGATCAGTTGTTTTAACCATTCATTAAAATGAATCAGTTCAAGTCATTAGTTTGCGAACTGGACGTGTCATGTGCATTGTGTGATTATTCCAGCAGTTAGGACATGGACATCCAAGATTTCTGTCAACACAGAAAACATTTCATCACTGGATAGTTTTTTTTTGTTCAATTAAAGTGTTGTTTTATGTCAGCTGAATGTCCGGAACACTTTTCTATGGAAGCTTGTTTCCACCACAAAATAAAACATTTTAAAAGATAATTGCGACTTTTTATCTCACAATTGCGAGTTTACATCTCGCAATTCTGAGAAATTAAGTCAGAATTGTGAGATATAAAGTCAGAATTGCGTGAAATAAAGTCGCAATTGCGTGTTATAAAGCCAGAATTGCGAGATCTAAAGTCAGAATTGCGAGATCTAAAGTCAGAATTGCGTGTTATAAAGTCAGAATTCTGACTTTTTTTCTCGCAATTGCGACTTTATATCACGCAATTGTGACTTTATAACACGCAATTGCGAGTTTAGGCCTATATCTTGCAATTCTGACATCTTTTCTCAGAATTGTGAAATATAAACTCACAATTGTGAGATATAAAGTCCAATTCTAAGGAAAAAAAAGATGGACTTATTTTTTATTTTTTTTTTACCTCAGAATAGTTTATATCTCCCAATTCTGACTTTATAACACGCAATTGCGACTTTATATCGTGCAATTCTGACTTTATATCTCCCACTTGCGACTTTATTTCTCAGAATTGCGACTTTATTTCTCACAATTCTGACTTCATTTCTCGCAATTCTGAGAAAAAAAGTCACAATTCTGACTTGATATATATCGCAATTGTGAGAAAAAAAGTCAGAATTGTGAGATAAAAAGTCGCAATTATTATTATTTATTTATTATTCAGTGGCGGAAACAAGTTTCCATACTTTTCAGAGAAGATAAGGCAACTTATTTAGCACAATTCACAACCAGCGGTAATTCAGAAAAAAAATAAAATAAATCAGAATGCTCCACATGAATCTTTGGTCTTCCGACCTTTTACCACCGTGTCGATTTATTTTGATTAATATGCACGCGGGAGAGAGAGCAAGACAGCGCTTAGTTTGGAGACGGTGAAGTCGTTTACACTAATTCGCCTGGCTCCGAAGAGAGAGAGTGTATGCGCGCGCCTCTCTCTCTGCTCGTTCTTTCAGTTAAACATGCGCCCTGTCACAAGCGCAGCAGTTCATCTACATTACTCACCGATCAAATAAGACTTTGGCGGGACAAAAATTCACTTTGGCGGGCGCTAAAACAAGTTCAATGCAGGAAAATTCATGCGTGAATTTAACTTAGTAGGCATGACCATGCACTCGCACAAATGCGACCACATACAATTTTAACTCACACATTCTCAAAAAATGGTTGCATATCCGACCATTTTGGTTGCAGTCTGGAACCCTGTAGGGTATTGCTAGTTGGTTGCTAGATGGTCACTAGATGGTGGGAAAATAGCATACTCTCAAGTTTCTTTTGTCCCAAGATGCAAGTCTATGGTATGGTATGTTTATTTTCTTTTGTTAATTGCTCATCTGATTGAAATGTATTAGTACACCTCTTCAAGAATTGAAGTAGCATTCCTGTCTGCAGCACAAACATGCCGTGCACCACATCTTTACAATAAAATCCCTGTCTTAATAATGTATTAAATAATTACATTTATTTAATGAAATATGACCAGGCATGGAACATATGTAACTAGACATTGTTTGGCATATGTATATTATTGTAATCCGTTTCGCACCAAAGGAAGATGGCCTCTCCCAGCTAACCCATATATGGTTTTCCCCAAGGTTGTTCTTCCTCTTCGGCTAAACATCTTATGGATTTTTTTCCCCACCCCAAGGCATTTTTCTGCTTTGAAAGTATATGTTTTGTTAAAAGCATTGTACAAGCATCTGACTGGACTTCAGCAAGCACCGCTTATAAAGAGTATAAACATAAATACAATAAAAATAGCTGAACTGAGTGATAAATAAATGTTGCATTAAAAAATGTTGTTAAATTCGGGTATAGTTTTTATACAGAATTTACTTGAATTAATCCTAGAGTATTACAGGAGCTGCCTATCAAAACTGCCTTAAAAAACATAGGATAAAACATGGGATAAAATTACAATAACATGAATCAATTGCTGACTTTAAGAGTCTGTCCATCAATTGACAAAGCAAGAGCATGAAAAGTCTTCAGGGATGAAAGCAGAAACTTTCTTTGAGTGCAAGACAAAGTGAACCCTAGAGAGATCCAACTCATGGTCAAAAACACAAAGATCAAAGAGGCTGTGTATGCGTGTTTGAAAAGATGGGCTGCTGTCAGACCCACTCGACTATGCGTGTGTAAGTTTGTTTTTCCACTGGGCTTGTCTCCAGGGCTAGAAAGTAAAGCATGAGGAGGATCATTAGTGCTCAAACGCTTTTCCCTGTGTTGAAGACGAATGTGTGTCCACAGATGAAGCCTTATGCAAACCCTCCCCCTGGTCCAGCTCTAACTCTTCTCTCATCTCATAACAGGAGACTGACACAGGGGTCAGAGGGTAGCAAGATCAGTGAATCAGGAGAGCAATCAATGATGATGTATTTACATGTCTATATGGCAGTAGACAAAACAAGTATTTACAGTTGTGGTCAAAAGTTTACATGCAGAATCTGCAAAATGCTAATTATTTGAACAAAATAAGAATGATCATAAAAATGCATATGTTTGCTATTGCTATTTAATACTGTCCTGCATAAGATATTGTACATAACAGATGTTTACATATAGCACATAAGAGAAAAAAATGCGATGGTTGTTCCCTTTGTTATCTCTTGTTTGTCTCGAACAGTTAAACTGCCCACTGTTCTTCAAAAAAAATCCTGTAGGTCCCGCAAATTCTGTGGTTTTCCAGTAAACAAAAGACTCATGAACAAATATCACAAAACAAAAAACAGTCGTGGATCATCCAGGTAATGACAGTATTAAAAATCAAGTGTATGTTAACTTTTGAACGGGTCATTTTTATAAAGTAAACTATTATTTAGTCTTGTGGACTATATGGAAACGTGAAATATCTTATTCAGAACAGTACATGCATTTTTTATGGAGATTCTTCAAGGTGTATATAAACTTTTGACCACAACTGTAAATCAAGCATAATTATATTAAACAACAAAATATTTGCGATGAATGTGTATCAGTAAAACATCATATAAACATTTAGTCGGTAAGTGAGTCAGATATTAGTAATTTAGTAATTGCTCTGAAGGACTGAGAATGTAATTCAAACAATACTTTTAGTCTTTTTGACCGATTCTTTAAACTCCCTCATAGTTATTCAATGCATGAAAAGGGTAGAATCTGGTAATATCTGGCCATGGTAAACTGCAGTGTAATTTCAGGTTTGCTGGATGTATGTGGAAAAATCCTGAGCCAAATTACACAGAACAGTAAATTTACAGAAATACCAGAAATATGAAGTTTCATGAAAATACACAGCTGAAACACTGATGGCTGCAGGTGTGAAGACCTTTCATATGTTGATGACCGGTATTAGGTGCTTGCTGTGTTCTCAGATGGAGGGAGGGGGTGAGCCAGGGAATTTTCACAAAACAGCCTCAAAATAGTCTTAATATTATTGAACAAAAATATAGCTAGCTTTATCAATTTTGACAGAGCCATTAGAGAGCATATCTATATATGGTTTATAATTTGAAGTCATCCTCTCTCCCCCAACTTTATTCTTCATTCCATATTATTTCACAGAAAATAAAACCTGGTCCTTAACTGGTGTAGGGGGGAGAAGTGGTTTCTCTAGCAGTATCTCTAAAAAAAGAGATTAATACCCAAAAAAGTCACAGTGTGTTACAATGTGTATCTTTTCCTGGGCAATAGGGCAAATTTTTTCCCTGAAGTGCCAGCCTCATCAACATGAAAGCCATCGGCACTGATCCTCAACAAACTCGTCTCCATACTGGCGTGATGACTCCAACTTCCAACCAGATGGAACTGGATAAATATTCTGAATGTTCTGATCCAATCTGACTTCTGACCTGTAATGCTGCCTGAATCATAATCATACACTGTTCGCCCGCTGGACAGAGGAGAACTGGCCCCCGACTGAGCCTGGGTTCTCTCAAGGTTTTTTCTCCATTCTGTCACCTGATGGAGTTTTGGTTCCTTGCCACTGTTGCCTTGGCTTTTGGCTTGCTTGGTTGGGGACATTTAATATTCAACAAAATGATTGATCGGCCTTACTTAAGGCGGACGATGACACAATTTTCTTCTAGAAACAAACTTTGTTGTATTATTTTCATGTTATCACTGTGAAGCTGCTTTGATGCAATCTGTATTGTAAAAAGCGCTATATAAATAAAGGTGACTTGACAATAACAATGGAACTGATCAATAGTTATTGTTAGTCAAAAACTAGCAAAGAGTATTTATATATAAATAATTATAAACTATATAAATAAACAATCGTACATTCAAAATATCTCCCTTGAGAAATATTTTATGTGAAAAGTGTGTCAAACAGCCCTGGTCTTCCATATATCTTAACTTTTCATAAATGATCCCCACCCACACGCACGCACACACGCACGCACGTGTGTAACTAATATATGTGTAAAATGAAACACCGGCTATGTATTTATTTAGGAAATGTTTCCTCTTTTCCACAGTATCCTACACACAAGAGTGGGTCAACTAATATTCAGAGATTATAAACAATAACAAAAATTCAGAAGGTTGCTGCAATCTTTTAATATCCATTTTTGTATTGTTTTACCTATCCAATTAAATATTTTCTGTTACTAAACATATTTGATGTCTTTTGCGTATCCTGCAAGATTTATAATGAGGCCATGAAGAAGTATTCTGGATTCATCCTGGGAAGGCCCAGCTGAAACACTCAATCATGGTTGTAGCAAAAAAGCCAAAGTGAGACAACAAACAGTAAGTTTAGAAACTGACATGATGTAACTCTTCTTAAATAGGCCATTTAGTTTGTTGTGAGTATTTTCAGTGGTTACATTATGTTGTTTTGTAGTTTTTGCAGAGGTCAACAGAGACAAATGGAGAAAGAGCACTGTGAAGGACAGAAATGGTGGAAGAAATTCCTCATGTAAGATGAGGAAGATGTTGTTGATGCGGGTTCACATAGGAGCTACAGTGAGGACTGGGATACATCATCTAATGTGTTATTTAATGCCTTTGTTTGAAATCTTTAATTCAAGGTATTTTTAAATGTTTTCTGTTGAAATTGTTGTTTTCCGACTGTTTTATGTTTTAGATATTATTTACTATTTGTCCAAATAAAGACAAACAATCAATTATTGGTTAAACTATATATTTTATATAACTATATATAAGTTATATAACTATAACTATATATCTGCCCAACCTGACCTGCAACCAATCGAATCACTCGCCTGTAAGGATTTTGGGAGGGATATATTTTAAATGTAACCAATAAAGTCACTTTGCTGCAAGGGTTTTAGGGGGATAAATTTCAAGTTTACCAATGAACTAACTTTTGATTCAAGTCTGTTTGCTCAGTGGCGCAATAGCTGTCTGCAGCTTTCGGCAGTATACGGACATGTGGTATTCCCCATATCTGGTCAATAGTACTCCTGGATTCGTCCAAAGATTTGTGGTGTATACAGGCATATACTGGTCTGTATACACCTCTTTTCATGCAGTGATTTGTGATTCATTCTACACTGGTTACAGTGTATAATCAAAGACAATACAATAGAAAGTCTGTTTATTGTCTTTGTATTATTTTGTGCTATCCTGTCGGTTTCAACTCACCAAATTCAATTCAGTCTGAAAACTGTTAACTCAGCTGAAATATAATTTATTTGGGAATTGCAGCGCTGTTACTGAATAGCGGGCCAGGATACACTGGTGGAAGAACTTCAAGTGCAGTTGGTTCTGCAAGACTGAAAACTGTGTAGTGAAAGCTTATAGATCAGCAGCTAAGAGTCTACAAATCACCATTATGACAGTGGCGATGAATTTACTGAACTGGGAGGAGGAATAATGAGCCACATTAACGAGTGTGAGTGCCTACATATGCAAAAGTGAAATTATGAAGACAGGTGTGAGAAAATCAAACACGCATAGCCTGTAAATGAGTAAAAGACCAAAGAGAGACTTACTGTGTGGCTGAAAATTGCCATTATGCAGTAGGTGTCTGCAAATTTAAAACATTTTGGACAAAAAAGTGAATACATGCAAGGACTGATCATGTGAAAAAAAGAAAAGAAAAGCAATTTGAACAGGTCAGGAAAGGAAAGGAAACGAAACATGGAGAAAAAGCAATGCCCATGTGAAATTATCCAGGTGTAGTTAATTGGCTGATGGTAAAGACTAGGTGAAAACTATTAGAAATCATTTTCAGTAACTGAAATAAAGCTGAAATATAATAAACTATAAATGTGACCTGTGCTGGCAAAATGAGTTGCAATGAGCACATTTTCGAAAATGAGTTATTGTTATTTTCTCTATTAAAACATTCTCTATTAAAAAACCTTCAAAATGACATATGATTTGTTGGAATCAGACAAAAAATGACTGAACTACACCTATTTGAAGAGTCAGCAAAGTAAATTTTGAGAAAAATCGAGTTTTCTGAAGGTTCAAAAACAAAATCATCTAGCAACCATACCTTAAAATCCCCGGTAACAACACCAAATTTGGCACACACCAAGTCAAAACCCAGATCTATAGGAAAAATAGACTAATTAAAACTTGTTTTTTCCATGATACCACAATTATTTGATTAACATTACTGAAACAGACAGCCTATATATTAAGACCTACTGTACCGCAAGGATCTAATATAATGATACACATCAGATGTTTTTCCCCAAAATTTAACCAAACGTTCACTTAAGTCATAACAGATAATGTTTGCATGAATAATTGCCAAGAAAGATATTTTGAAGTACTTTAATTCCGTGTAGGCTATATGTGTACAATGGGATCACGCGCTGTCTGAGAGGTATCTTTGTCCGCACACTTCGGATCTGTCAGTCGTGAATAAGATTGTTTTGTTTACATCAGCATGAGTTTGAAAAATACATTTAATTGGCTCAGACTCATGCCATTGAGAATTTGCTATGAATATTCACAAATTTGGAATGCTACGCTTTAAAACAATACCAAACTCGTGCTGAGGGGTGCACAGGAGCAGATGGAAAAATAGACAGCCTTGTGTGCATTTGCCTGCCATAGAGGAGCTGAAAGGGTGAAGTACCAATTGCAGCATGTGTAATAGCACGGTACACCTGCAAGAATTCGGTAACTCGGTTACCAAAGATTTCCATGGCTGACATTGCTGGATGGCCATTTGGACAATGTGTTTGAGCACAGGGTCTCTACAGCACAATTAGCTGCAGGGTAGTAAAGAGAGGAACAATGGTGATAAATATTTCTTCCTTCCAGAAATTCAGCGAAAGCAGCAGACATAAACTGAGCAATGTTATCAGAAACAATACTCAATGGATTGCCATGGTGGCTGAAGACTGATGACAGAAAAAACCCCACAGAATCTGTAGTGACAGTTTAAGTAAAGGAGACCTCAGACCATTTGCTGTAATAATCTGTTAATGTTCTGGCAAACCTGCAGTTGCATCCGGCAATTTCAAAAAGAGACCAGCACAGATTGAAGAACAGCAGGTGCAATCAGCCGTGAGCCTCGGAAAATGAAGTTGTCCTTAACAGACCGTTCCAGACGCAGCTTATAGTACAGCATCAACTCAACGTCCAGTCCATTGGGTGAAGGAGGATAACCATTAGAAATTTGTGTGCGAAGTTTGGTTAGGACAAGAAGCATCAACATCAGCTGACAGAGAATTACAGCAGGCAGATGGAAAAAAAAACCCCCTCATCAACACCTCATGGACACTAAGTGGTGTCCGCAAAATAATATAGAATTCATGGACAATTGGAAAAGTTTTTGGGGCAGACCTGACCAGTTGAAAAGAGATGGTATTCATCCCTCCTGGGATGGTGCTGCTCTTGTCTCTAGTAATATGGCACATAGTCTTAGAGCTCAAACATGAATTGGGGCTCAGGTCAGGAAGCAGACAGACTGGGTAAACCGACCATCTGCCAGATGTCTCACATCACCAAGGTCAGATAAATCCCATCATATGATTTATGAGGAGCCTCTTTCACCTAGATATCATCATATAGAGACTGTGTCTGTTCCCCGGATCAGGAAATACAAAAAACTTCCAAACCCATCTAAGGGTAAAAATTTAATTGATGTTCAACAAATAAAAAAAAGATATAATACAAATGACCAAATGATAAAACTTGGGTTGCTGAATATTCGACCCCTTACTCCAAAAGCACTTTTTGTTAATGATATGATTACAGACTATCACCTAGATGTGCTGTTTGACAGAAACCTTGCTAAAACCAAACGAACCTCGTCTGAAAGGCAAAGGGGGAGGTGTTGCTGTAATTTATAGTAATATTTTCAAAATTACTAAGAAGTCTAGTTTCAAATATAATTCTTTTGAAGTGTTGGTGCTTAATGTAACAATATATAGTGTAAATGATAAATCACGTTTGAGATTTGTGCTGGCTACTGTACAGACTTTATCAAAGAATTCGCTGATTTTCTATCAGAGTTAGTACTGGCTGCAGATAAAGTCCTAATTGTTGGTGATTTTAATATACATGTATATAACGAAAAAGATGCATTGGGATTGGCATTTAAAGACATTCTAAACTCCATTGGAGTTAGACAACATGTGTCAGGACCTACTCATTGTCGTAATCATACTCTAGATCTAATATTATCACACAGAATCAGTGTTGATGCTGTTGAAATTCTGCAGCAGAGTAATGACATCTCAGATCATTATCTAGTCTCATGTAAACTTAATTTGCAAAGCCGACTCCGTGTTACAAATATGTTAGACCTATCACTTCTGCCACTAAAGATTGCTTTATTAATAATCTTCCTGATCAGTTTCATCATCTCAGCATCCCAGATAGCTTAGAAGAACTCGATATTGCGACAGAAACTTTTAACTCTCTCTTTTCCAGCACTTTAGACACAGTTGCTCCGTTTCGCTTAAAGAAGATTAAAGAAAATAGTCCAACGCCGTGGTACAACGAGTACACTCAGGCGCTTAAAGGAGAACTCCAGTCAATTTTAACATTGAGCTCATTTTTTTGTAAATTTGGAGTGCTGTCAGTACAGAGAACAACGACAAAAATCGGTGTTGCCTTCACCGTGTTATCCTCTTTTTAAAATTTGCACCCTGTTGACTTCAATGGGGCAAGTTTTAAACCTGCTTTTAGCCTCTTAACATCCTTGATGTGTCATTACAAGTGCACAGCTAATGTGAGTGATTCCTTCAGAGTGATCACGGGTGAATCTGACTGCAGTAGATGTGAAAGATATTAATAAAAATTATGTTATTTCAGCCAGCGCACATACCTGTATTTTCTTCCTGTTTTCGGTCGAAGTCCATAGTAATCGATTGTCGAGACTTTATGAACTTCTTCACTTATAAGATTGATAATATCAGGGAGAAAATTATAACTATGCAACTGTCTACAACAGTATCGCATCAGGGAGTGCACTGTAGTCTCTCTAAGAAAAAAAAAATTAATTCATTGCTATAGGAGAGGAAGAATTTTTTAAACTCGTTAAATCATCTAAATTGACAACATGTATGTTAGACCCTACACCGACTATGCTACTGAAAGAGATGCTTCCAGAGGTCATAGATCCTCTTCTTAATATCATTAATTCATCTTTGTCATTAGGATACGTACAAAAAAAGTTTAAGCTGTAAGCGAGGATTTTTAGTCAGGATTTAGACCGTACCATAGTACTGAGACTGCTCTCATTAGAGTTACAAATGTTTTGCTCTTATCATCTGATCGTGGTTATATCTCACTATTAGTATTACTTGATCTTAGTGCTGCATTTGATACTATTGACCACACATTCTTTTAATTAGACTCGAAAATTATGCTGGCATTAGTGGAATTGCATTAGAATGGTTTAAATCATACTTATCTGACCGTTATCAGTTTGTAGCAGTAAATGAAGAGATGTCTCATCGACCACAAGTTCAGTATGGCATACCACAAGGCTCAGTACTAGGACCGTTGCTGTTCACTCTGTACATGCTACCCTTGGGAGATATCATTAGGAAGCATGGAATTAGTTTTCACTGTTATGCTGATGATTCTCTATATTTCTTCACGCCCTGACAAAACTTACCAATTCACATAATTAACGGAATGTATAGGTGATATGAAAAATTGGATGACTAGTAATTTACTACTACTTAATTCTGAAAAAAACAGAGATTCTAATTCTTGGACAAAAAACTTCCTCACGTAATAACCTAGAATACTGTCTAACACTTGACGGCTGCTCTGTCAAGTCTTCATCGCCGGTTAGGAACCTGGGTGTGCTCTTTGATACCAATCTTTCATTTGAAAGTCACATGTCTAGTATATGTAAAACCGCATTTTTCCATCTTAAAAATATATCTAAATTACGTCTCATATGCTCTCATTGAGATATGCAGAACAATTTGTTAATGCGTTCATGACATCAAGGCAAGATTATTGTAATGCTCTTATGGGTGGTTGCCCTGCACGCTTAATAAACAAACTACAGCTGGTCCTAAACACAGCAGCTCGAGTTCTTATTAGAACCAGGAAGTATGACCATATTAGCCCCGCTCTGTCAACACTGCATTGGCTCCCTATTAAACATTGTATACATTTTAAAATATTGCTGATTACTTACAAAGCACTAAATGGTTTAGCTCCGCAGTACTTGAGTGAGCTCTTAACACATTATAGTCCTTCACGTCGGTTGCAATCTCAAAATTCCGTCCAGTTGATAATACCTAGAATATCAAAATCGACTACTGGTGGTAGATCCTTTTCCTATTTAGCACCTAAACTTTGGAACAGTCTTCCTAACATTTTGTCCGGGAAGAAGACACACTCTGTCAGTTCAAAGCTAGACTAAAAACACATCTCTTTGACCTAGCATACACATAACACATTATAGACTTCTAATTCAATTTTAGGCTGCATAGATTAGGTCAGCCGGAACCGGGAACACTTCCCATAAATCCTGATGTACTCGTTACATCATAAGAAGAATGGTGTCTACGCTAATATTAGTCTCTCTGTTTATCCCATGGTTTATCGCAGTCCACCGGATCCAGGCCGTATCCAGATCTGATGAAGAACCTGCGCCTGGACGCGACGACAACGCAGTCCTGAAGTGTCAACTAGTCTCTCCCCTGTGAAGGCCTTCCTCCCCTCCCTTTACCTCTCTACAGATAAAGCGTTGTCGGGATAATTCCAGTTCGCGTGGCTACACAGAAGCGATAAAATTCTGTATTATAAATTTTAAGGCCAGACAAGTAGTTTGTTGAGGGTTGGTTTGTAGGGAAGGACTACACGCCTGCGCACACATATATTCAAACTCGTAATACGCATGTGCACGCCATCATCCTTTTGAATCATCATCATGTACACGTGATTCATCAGGAAGAATATCCACTATTGAAACAGTATGACCTAAGAACAGCAGGCTAGCATCTTCTAGTTGTTGTGGCCCGACTACATCCACAGCCACTTTCTGCCATGGTCAGACTAGCAGTGGCGCCGACTGGAAAGGAGCAGGATGTGACTTGACAGTTTTGTTCTCTGAGCTGACAAACATGACAGGAACGGACAGCATCATGAACCTGAGCATCCATCCCTGTCCACCAATATAGATCACAAAGGTGTTGTTTGGTTCTAACATTTCCCTGATGTCCTTTGTGCTCTATGGAGATCAGATCAGATTGAAGAGCAGTAGCTGCAATCAGCCGTGAACCTCAGAAAACAAAGTTGTCCATAACAGACAGTTTCCTCCCCATGAGTTGTGTGTCATTCCAGAACACAGCAGGAACTGAGTGGTCATGTAGGGAAACATTAACCATTTACCACCACCACCACCACCAGTAACTTCTGGTAATTCAATTTCATGGACCTCACATGTGTTTGATTGCACTGATCTGCAAGGTTTAGCGTAATGTCCAATCTTTTTACACTTCCTGCATTTTGCAGTTGCAGCCACGCAGTTTGCAGCTTTATAGGGAAAGTTTACCCAATAATGAAAATTACCCAATGATTTACTCACCCTCACGCCATCCTAGGTGTATATGACATTCTTCTTTCAGACGAATACAATCGGAGTTATATAAAAAAAAAATGTCCTGGCTCTTCCAAGCTTTATAATGGTAGTGAATGGCTGTTTCTGTTTTTAAGTCAATAAAAGTGCATCCATCCATGATAAAAGTGCATCTATCCATGATAGATGCTCCACATCTCCAAGTGCTCCACACGGCTCTGGGTTAACAAAGGCCTTCTGAAGTGAAGCGATGCGTTTGTGTAAGAAAAATATCCATATTTAAAACTTTATCGACTAAGATAACTAGCTTTCCCTGATGACAAAAATGTGTTTTGGAAGATGGGTTGAAAAAGATTTAGATTGAATGGGCCACCACTGTTGTTTCAAACTGGACTGAATAATTGCACTGACTAGGCAGCCATTTACTGAACTGAACAGTTAGCTTGAAAGCTTCGTGAGAAATGAACAGGCCCAAACCAAATGCACAAAGCCCAGGCTTGACAGTTTAACCTTAAAAAGCTGCACCTCAAATCTATAAAATCTTTCAACATACAGTACTGTGAAAAAGTCTCCCCCCCCAATGGTTTTAAGTCAGTTATTTATATCTTTTGCTGTAGTTTGTCAGTAGGAAATATCAGTTTACATTTCCAAAAATTCTTTTTGCCATTAATTGTAATAATTCAGTGAGATTCCAGATCACAAGGAAAAATAAGAGATTGTCTGTTAGCAGATGCCATATTTAATAAAACAGACTTCCCAACTAGTTTCCAGTCAACAGAAATGTAATTTCTGAAAATTTAAATCTCTGCTTTGGATATGTAAAATTAATTCACCAAGATATTGGCAATGCCTTACCTGGGAAAACTAGCAAGAAACAGGATTATTTTAGGTCTAAGAAGTGTCACAAGAAGAAATGTTCGAGCCAAGAATTGTGTGCAGTTACAGAGTATATGCAACAAAGGAGCTTAGTCCTCTACAACAGCTCAAATTGAGCTGAACTAATGTAACAATATCTGTTCGTCTCACAGCAAGGACATACGAGAAGCGAGATTCACCGGCAATTGTTGGGACAGTTTGACTCCTGGTGTGGTATCTGACGTAATGGAAGAAAGGTAATGGAAGCTCTCTGTGCTTGTCTGTGTATGTACAATACATTATTGGCTTTTAGGAAGCAGAGTGCATGCTGACAGGAACATTAAACACCGCTGGATTGCCACAAATGGACGCTAGGGAAAAAACGCAGACAGCTACAGGGACAATGCATCTAATATGAAACGAGAGAGAGAGAAAAAAAATCTAAAAGTATTTGATATCAGGCTTTTGTCCAAATTGTCATTATAATAACATGTTTCTCCTTAACCAAACTTGTGGGGAAAAGTGTGATTTTGCAGGTAAGACTAACACCTGAAAACAATCAGGCTGGTAAAATGGCCACTGAACAATACAAAATCTGACAGAAAATCAACTGATGGAAAAAAAAAAAAAAGAATGAATAAATACATTAGCAAGAATACACTTGACAGACACATAAAGCAACCTTCAAACTTTTTCAACAGCGAATTTTCTCACCTCATCTGCCATCTTGAAAGTACAGTATTTGTCCTGAGCTTTTGCATTCTGGGACTGCCTCCTCCTCAAAGGATACATTACTTCCTGAGAATTTGGCTAGAATTAGGCATCTTTAAGGAGTAGTTCACCCAAAAATGTCAATTCTATCATCATTTATTCACCCTCAAGTTGTTACAAACCTGTATGGGTTTCTTTCTTCTGTTGAACACAAAATAAGATATTTTGAAGAATGTTGGTATCCAAGCAGTTGACGGTAATCGTTGACTTTCATAGTAGGAAAAAAATACTATGGAAGTCAATGGCTACTGTCAACTGTCTGGTTAACAACATTCTTCAACATATATTATTTTGTGTTAGATGCATGAGTGTTTCATCCAAGTCCGGTACCCGAACTGGGAGAGGCAGGGCTTTAGTTCTTCATTGTATTCATCTGCTACGGCATGTGTAACATTTTTCTGTCAACTCTGCATATCCTTCGCGATCGATATTGCACATTTGTCGATGGAGCGGGTTCAGACCATACTAAATGTTCTGACTGCATTTGTGCAGGACAAAGCTCTGAGGACATCAGAAGTTACAGGGACTGATGGCAGCTGTACAAAGTACACAGACTACACCGTAATTACAATTTTAATGGAGAGTAAAACAAAGGCAGAACACCGTACAATCTGATAAGTAGCATTATTTGATAGAACTCCGGCACAGTAACTTCATATTGACCTACGGCTAAACAAAGGCAGAGCACCGTAACTCAATTTGAGCTTTCCAAAACAAAGCCAAAGAGCGGTAACTTGTGTTACGGTGTTCCGCCTTGGTTTCTCATGGGCTTTTGGAAGTTACTGTGACAACCCATTACTTTCTCGAAAAAACATCGGAATTGACTCAAGATACTTATCCACATGATAAAGGAGGTCTTGAATGTGGCAAAAATATCAATAACTAATTTCCGACCAAAAACAAAGTTTCGGTCTTTTGCCTTTGCATGGCAGAATTGTTTAAGGCGATTTCGCAATTCATGTGGGTCATACCTGCTGCAATTCACGTGGGCCATAACTCCTAAACAAAGGTAGATTGACAGCACATAATCGGATCTGATCATCATCTGTTTTCAGACAATCTTCAAATGTCCAGTTGCGCAGAAAATTACTTTAATGTATTATGTTTTCGATTTCCGGGTACAATTTTGTTGGAGAGTTTCAAATTGACCCGCGTTGGATTCAATACAATTCCCCAACAAACACACTATGAAAAACATCAAAGAATCAGGTACAAACAGTAAACTTGCAATATCAATGCTTTTCACACATCAACAAAAACAATTAAAATAAATAGAACTTATGATTTATAAAAATGTTTTTAACCACTATTTTTTTTTTTCAACTGTTACCTTTGGGACATTTGCCATTACATTTTATCTTACAATAATATCTTAGTTTAAACCTAAAGTATATACCTTTCCATATTTGGCGACCGATTTTCGAAAAAAATGACAGAGCAATAGATAAATTGAAATAGATACTCCATTTGTGATGCATCGCTGAACTATAACGTACACCCAGATCCATCTGTATGTTTTTATGTGTTTGTTAGAGGTTGAATTCAAATAAAATATTACCATACTGCACAAACTACTTCTGAATAGGATATCTGCTTTCACATCACTCAAACCATAATGGAGCCGAGATGTCATCTAGTGGAAAATTTTGGTACTGTGCCCAAATTAAATCTTACTGATAGCTAATTTTTTGAGTAAAATTTGGAACACAACTTGTTCAGGTTTACGGTTTTGATTTTCTTGCAGTTTTAAAGTCTGATATGTTGTTTTAAATATATATTTTGTATACAAAAATATATTTTTTACATTTTCATGAACTAAAACTTTAATAACTATTTTTAAATTTTACTTTTATAACTTTTTTTTAACTTCTGCAATAATCTTCAAAGACGCTCCAAAAGTATTCAGGATTTATAATAATTTAGGTTGCAAATGTCATTTTCAGGTCTATGCTCAAAAAGTGGAAATAACTTAACAGGTTAATAGTTAACAACATAACATAAACCCAATTTTTATTTTTATTTTTATTTTGGGTCTGTACAGTTACCTTGGAACATAAAATTATGCAGGTCAAATTGACCCGCGAACATGAAAACTGCATAAAAATTTATTTACGCACATTCCACAACACATCAGTGTATCCTCACTTTGCATTCATGTTTGAAATGTTTGAAAAGACTGAAAAGTTGCCTTAAAACGTAAACATATATGGGTAAAATTGACCATCGGATATCAAAACCATAATAGAAACAAAATGTCAAGAAAAAGACAATTGTAGGTCAAATTGACCCGCAACCCAATAGAAGGGTTAAATCAGCTAATACCATTGATTAGCTGATACATTTTACTAGTTCAAACCCGGCAAGAGGCGATCTATGAACTATGACAATTAATCTTGCACTTAATCTCAATTTGCTCCAGGGGTTTGGGGGTTTATCACTGTAATAAATGTACTTGGATGAAAGCGCCATCTAAATGACTAATTAGATAGTTAACATGAATTTTCTAGAGACTGAGGTTCAGCTAGAGGTTCTTTTACTACTTATGTTGTGTGCATGTGGGTGGCTCACCTGATTGTGGGTGGCAGTAGCTGCTATGATTATTGCATTGGCAAGGTTGGCACCCCGTGCTGCTGAAGTACGAGAAGCCTGGGCGGCAGTCATCACATTTGTCCCCATGCACTCCCATCTTGCAGATGCACATGCCTGAACTGCCAGAAAAGTAAAGATAACATTTTTTGGAGTTAGAGTTATAGAGGCACAAAATGAAAGACCAATTGTTCTTACAGGACAGTACAGAATCCTTCAAAAGTCAGACACAGAGAGGTTAAAACCTCTGTCCACATCAAACACCAGGTTTTCTCTAAACTGCCAGAATTACTGCTCCTTTCCATCCGTCACATGTTAACAGAACCACACCATAAAAGCTGAAGCAACATCTATTTGAGATAGAAATCCAATTAAATTGATTATAGTATTATTCAGGCATGAAATGACCAAGGTTTGTGGACAACAAATACTTAAATGCATTTCATTTGCATTGGATTTAGCAGCAGGTAGGATCCACCATGGTTGTTTCAGTTTCTTTCCTGCCCTGGGTTACATAAAAAATGATTACACACAGGTAAATTAGTCATTAGTGGTTTTGCGTGTAATGAAGTCTCCTTGAACTACTTGGTAGAGAAACAGAGTGGGGTAAATATGCTCTACATGAGAAATTAAAGAGTAACAATATCAGAGTGCTTAAAATGAAAAGGAAATTAGAAAACTTCTGATTATACTATTACACACTTCAGTCTTTTGAAGAGCAACGCAGAAAATAAGAAAATGAGAAATGCAGAAGGATGATTTCTTCTGGGAGAGGCTTGTGAAATCTATGAGACATATCTGCAATTATTTATTTCACACACACACACACACACACACACACACACACACACACACACACACACACACACACACACACACACACACACACACACACACACACACACACACCCACACACCCACACCCACACACACACACACACACACACACACCCACACACACACACGCACACGCACACGCACACGCACACGCACACGCACAGCCTACTCTCCTATACACAGAGTAATGAGGCTATTTACTCTGACTGAGAAAAAGAACCCTGACATGTCAGTTCAGAACCCGACCACTCAAATGAAATGGATATCCCACTTGTTTCAATACGATACAGTATATTTAAATAATTCAGAGCAAAAACCACTGAAATAACACTATAATTAATATTAAAAAGCACATAAGACAAACTGCAGCCAAACCTAAAAGTCTGTGTTGAAATGTCATGAAATATTTTTTTTGGAAACATTTTAGTTTAATTGGGGAAAGTAAATAAAAAAATAAAAATAAATAAATAAGCATTGCTCACAGACAACTGTAGTATGAGTATTAATTAGAGCATCGTGAAGAGCTATGTCAGTACACAATGAAGCATGATGTAAGCGCGTTGTGAAGCTCATGTGAGAAGTGATGTAGAAGCACAGAAGACCGCACTAACATTACGCGTCGCAATGTGCTGACCTTTAGGTCAAATGTGAACACATGAATGTGTGTATGCCGGTTTAACGGTTTATGTATTGTTTAACTTCCGAAAATTTTCCACAAGTTGGTATGATTCTTTAGGGTGTTCATGTAAAGTTTGTTATATACTTTGTTTAAATTCCTCAATGGTTGTGTAAAACAACACCCTTTTTACCTCCTCAAAAACAGCTTTGTTCACAGTGACCTGTTCCGGTGCATGTCTCTTTAAATGATAATGAGCAACTGCTCACCCCACCCCTCTCTTCCATGGGGGGTGTCGAATGGCTGAGGGCAGAAACATGCTAATATGGGACAGTCTGTTAGTTGTCGTGGGCGGAGCATGAGCATTATGACATCATAGTGCTCAGAAAATCTAAATGCGCTTTATGCCCAGCTGCACTACTTCCTGAACTTCAGCCAGCTCCTTTGTTTCCTGTCTGCCATTATTGGACAAACTGATTAATCCAGGTATGTCTGATTATTGTTACTGAGGTCAGGCACACCTGGATTAATCAGTTTGTCCAATAATGGCAGACAGGAAACAAAGGAGCTGGCTGAAGGTCAGGAAGTAGTGCAGCTGGGCATAAAGCCAATTGCCTGATTATTGAGTGTTTAGACTTTTTGAGGATTAAAAAAAAGGAGTGAATGGATTTTTTTTTCATTTTATGGTGGTTGTGTCCACACACTGCAAAGACACATTTATATGCAAACACCATATAAAAGTGAATTTTGCATCCGATGACCCCTTTAATGATGGATGTAGCCATTAAAAAAATCAGGTATTATAATTAGAGCTGCTGTGTCTAATTTTCATTTATTTAAAATGCTTAAAATAGTATATTCTCCTATGCCAGCTTAATTTGCAGTATTAACTATACAGTAAGTAAATGTTTAAATGAGGAGAGCTGTCAGGGTCCCGCCCTGACAGTCTTGTCTGTTTTGTCACTGTTTAATGTTTCCTTGTTTGTCTTGTGTCTGAGCACATGGCTGTGTCTTTGTTTATGTTTGCCATGTGCTCCTCTTGTCCTGCCTCCTTGTTTCCCGTTACCACGCCCCCCTGCTTAGTCCACGTCTAGTCCTAATTTCACTAATTATGCTCACCTGATCCTCATGTGCTCTGGTCCCTTTATATTGTGCCTCTCTCCCTCATGTCTTTGCTGGTTCGTTTTGTGTGCTTTGTGGTGTAGTCTTGTTTGCTTGCCTTTGTATGGTTAAACATAGTTCCTGTTCTAGTCAAGTATTTGGTCGTTTCTAGCAGTAGTGTATCCTTTTGCTTTTTCCTTCAAGTCTTGTTCTAGTTAGGTTTTGCTTTTTTCTCTTTTAGTTTGATTTCTTTTCTAGGTTATCTTCTCCAGTTTCTAATTCCCTATAAGTTTGTTCTTTTGTTTTATTTTTTGATTGCAAGTTCCATTCGTTTTATTCCTAGCTCTTTTCTTTTTCCTCTCTAGTTTTGTTCTGTTTTAGTTGTAATTCTTTATTTGCCTATTTAATTATACTCTTGTGCCTTGTATGTTTATCTCGTCTTTTCTTGTTCATTGTGAGTCTTGTGTTTGTTCCTGCCCTGCCTTGCATCCTGAGATTTACTGGCCATTGACCCCCACTGTCTGACAGCTAGACTGTAACACCTTTCACATTGAAGAGATCATCAAGCCTTGCGTTCCTGTTTGTGTTCCACACCATCATCCCACCTGGTGCTGCCTCTTCCTCTGCAGTCTTCAAGCAGTCGCCTCACTTCTGGTTTCATTCTTCCTGCCTGTCGTCGTGTCATCTGCCCTGCTCTACTGTTTGAACTGTTTCACACCTCACTCTCCTTGTTGTGCCCTGTCTACAGTATTGTTAATAAAACTTCCCTTCACGTTCGTTCTGTGTCTGGGTCCTCTCTCTTGCAGAACCTGACAGAGAGCAATATGTCAACTTCTCTTTTCAGTAAATGCGTTAGGGGTAGGAGCATCTGCTCTGCTTGGCCACACAATGGAAACCCACTTGGAAGCAGTCATTATTTCTGCAATGCATTAGTGCACACTTTAGGCCTTTTACCCCTTAAAGGAGTCATGACCTGTAATTTTCACTTTTCCACGAGAATCAATGTATGTTATGATTGCCTAACGATTATATACTGGCCGGGAAGCCGATATTTAAAAGTGAAGCGTTTGTTTACCCCTGGGTTCGTAAACCAGCCCACGTGCACGCTCACTCAAATACGAGATTTTAATTTCTGCCCCGACTTGACGTCAAGACGGGGCAGGATATACCATATATGGACACCGCAGACCTATGCTGCAGGAAGCCCGCCCTGCCCCTCTCCCCCTCATATTCAGTCGCGAAAGATGCAGAAACGTAGGGCACATGTGAGTTGCTCTGTTGTTGACTGCCAGAATCAACATGTAAATGTCTTTTCTCTCCCAAGAACGGACCAAGCTGTCAGGGACCAGTGGATTAAATTCATTTTTAATGACGCGGTTCCTACAACCCTTCCCACTGGCTTAACGTTAGGTGTCTGTGCTAATCATTTTACGCCGGAATCGTTCACAAATTTGGGGCAATATCAGGTAAAGAATTGTATATTATATAACTATGACAACATATAATTGTATTGATTTTTTTATAGAATAGATAAGGATAGATAAATAAAACAAACAGTCAAGTAATAATAAACAAAGAAAAAGATCACGTTACATGTCTGTAGAAGAAAAATATTGAATGTCTAAAAAACCACAACGTGAAACAAGGCAAAAACACCACATGATAGCAAACGTTGATCTCAATAACCACTGTAAGCTGATAAAAAAAGTAGACTACATCTCCGTTAATGTAATCTACATTAAATAAAAGGTATAATGTATGTCTCGGTCAAAATGATTGTCTTTACCATTCAGAGACATCTTGATGTAGACGTACTTCCATCGACTCTACATCTTCCCTTTCCAGCTCAGGTTCAGAGTCTGGCTCATACATATACGGTTGAATTCCGTAGGTCGCGGCCAGGTAGGGTTCATTCACACCTTGCGCCATGATGTCATTTTGGAATGATATGCAAAAGTTACCTGCGGTGTCAACCCCCCTCATTCCTGCCACCAATCAACGCGGCCCTCATTTGCATTATTAAAATGATCGTCCACGACAGCCAAAATATCGCATCAGATCTCGCGAGACAATAATGCCTTCAGAAATAAGGGTCAGAGGAGCTCTGTGTTTATTTTTTTTCCACTTTTCTTTTTTAGAAGGGCCTGAAAGACTATAATAGAGCGTGGGTATCCAAGGTAATACTAGGTTATGACTCCTTTAAACCCAAAGTGTACTGTCAGCAGTTATATAACAAAATATATCATTTTAAAGGTTAGAATCTCTTTTTAATGCATCTAACCTCTTTGATCAACTCCTAACGAGTGCCAAGTAGTCCCTCTAAAACGGAGTGTACCGCCCGTGGGCGCCATCTAGCTGCGAAAAAAAGAATAATCGTATTTTTCAAAACTACTACCCTTGATCGACTCAAAATAGGTATCATTTGAAAGCTTAGAGTCTGAACTTTACAATGAATGTAGCCAATTCAATTAAAAGTTATTTGCTGATAAATACATTTTTTTTTTTTCTCATAATTTATGAAGTACTATTTTGTACTACATACTGCAATATGTCAAATACAAGCATAATTGTTTCGGGCTTTTTACTAAACTTGAGCGAGTTTTTGTACATGAAACTCTCAAGACCCATATGTAAATCATACATATGGATGCTGAATTTAAGACACATTTCCACTCGTAACTTTATTAAACATTCACAGATCGTAGAAAATTTTACAGCAGACTTTTACAGCAGACTCTCACGATTAAAAAGAGCCCTAACTCACCATAATCCACCACTCAGATCTAAAGATATTCCTAATGGAGTTGTAAGACACGAACCCGCACAGGCGCACACAGAGCCTTGTATATAGATGGAGCACTGATGTCGCATTTTCACTCATAACTCAATGAAGCATGCATAAATTGTGGAAAATGGCACATCATTATTTACAGCAGATTGTTAAGATTAAAAGGAGCCCAAACTCACCATAATCTATCAGATCTAAAGATATTCCTCATGGACTTCTAACACATGAAGCTGCACAGGCGCACATCCAATGAAGTTAGATGCATTGATGTGACGTTTTAGCTCATATCTCCATGAAACATGCATGAATTGTGGAAAATTGTAAAACATCTTTATTGACAGCAGATTCTCATGATTACAAAGGGCCCAAACATAACAACATAATCCATTGCTTTGATCACGAGATAATCCTCACGAAGTGATGCATACTTGGCTAAAAAACAAGTCTCTCATCTTTCCGGGATGCAATGTGTTTTCCAATGTTCCCAGAACCGTCCGTGCTTGTTTTCAAATGTGGAATAACAAAAAATATGTAACATCTTAAAGCTTAGAATCTCATCTTTTTAAAGCATCAAAACACTTCGATCAACTCTGAATGAGTGCTAAGAAGTTCCTGTAAACCGGTGTGTACCGCATGCGGGCTCTACCTAGCTGTGAAAATATTCATTATCATATTTTTCAAAAATACTGCCTTGATTAACACAAAATAGGTGTCATTTGAAAACTTAGGGTCTGAACTTTCCAGTGAATGTAGCCAATTTGAAAAACTTCTAAGTAGTGCTGAGTTATTTGCTGATAAATAGAATTTCTTTTTTTAATAAACTATAAAATACTTTTTTGTACCATGTACTGCAATGTGTCAAAAACATCATACAGCTCATGAAACATTCACATATCGTTGAAAATGGCACATAATTTTTTACAGCATATTATTAAAATTAAAATGAGCCCAAAATGAACATAATCTATTGCGTTGATGACAAGATATTCCTCATGAAGGAACAATTTTAAAAATGCCCATTAGGGGGTATGGGGCATTACAAATGAGGTAACTTTTGATTCCTTTATGCAATCACCAAAATTTTATCCAGATGCAGCTCACATGTAGAGGGACTTCACCAAAAAAGAATTTTCCTCCTAGCTTATTTCTTTCTTGAGTTATTCCATGTCAAATAAGAAAGATATGCAAAATCAACAAATATATATTTATATATATATTTTGTCTTTTCTCAGCAGTTTCTCAGCATGACAATGTCCAAATGTAATGTAATGTATATTTTGTAAAAATTTAAAAAGTGTTCTATCAAACAATCCCAGCCTTTTGACTCTCCTTGCTATAGTTTTGGAGTTATGAGTCTTTAGTTTTGTGTGTGTCACTCAGAAAACAACAATTTTATAAATGCCTTCCAAATGTGTGAGGACTAAACAAAAAGGCTACCTTTGTTCCAAATGCTGTAACTTTTGATTACTTTATGCGATCACCACAAAATTTGATCCAGATGCAGCTCACAATTAGGGGAACTTCACCAAAAAAGAATTTCCCCCAACCGTATTTCCTTCCCGAGTTATTGCATGTCAAACAAGAAAGATATGCAAAATCATAATAAAAATTATATATATATTTTAGTTTTTGTCTTTTATCAGCAGTTTCTCAGCAGGAGAATGTCCAAATGTAATGTAATTTATATTTTTTTTAAAATGTAAGTGTTCTATCAAACGATACCTACCTTTTGACTCTCCTTGCTATAGTTTTGGAGTTATGAGTCTTTAATTTTTTGTGTGTCACTCAGAAAAAACAACTCAGGACTTAATGGGTTAAAAGCAACTTTTGCTTTTTGAGATGTCATGAGATGTTCCAACTGATCCACAAAAAGAAAAAACATTAAAAATGCAGAATCACATAATCCAGAACTACACTTGTTGAAAACCTTAAGCTCTAAAAAACTTGTGAGAATACACTAATTGACTTTGCCCTGAGGGTGTAAGAATGTTGAGTTTTCCATGCCAACCACACCTCAGATCACAAGTACCCCACTGAGATTAAACTGAAAGTCTATTACAGTATAATTACCAGGGCAACAATCTCACACAAAAGACAAGCATTAAATATGCCGTGGAAGCAAATTTACAACCTTTCGTAAATCATGCAGCCTTTGCACTTGTCAAGATTAATTAATGAATCGTTTTAGCAATTTGTGGAAATGCTGATGGCACAGCTTGGTTTATACCCACTAGCAGAGACATTATTTGTAAATGCTGATATGCTCACACTATTATTGTGTATGGTAATAGTCATGTCGGGTTATTTAGCTCTGTGCTGTTTTAATGAAATCCATTTGTGCAAGGCCAGTTAGTTAGTAGCTGGCATTAATGCACACTATCTAGGGAAATCTGGCAGTCACTGCTTTAGTACTTGGCTACTTCCTTCCGGACTATTTAAGGGCAGAGCGGTTTGAGGCCTGGGTGGTTTGGAACCTCTAATGTATAACCCAGTTTTATTGCGGTAGTGGGTTATGCTGATCTCAGAATTATATGGTCAGACCCAAAGGTTTTCAGAGCAGTTAAACAACCTTCTGAAAGCTCTTGCCGTCCTATGTTTCAATGGTGCTAAAGCAGACTGTCATGTTCAGTTGAGGAACACAGAGTCCATCCTTGTCAGGCATGCCATGTAGGAAAAACCTTTTAAGCCTTACTGAGTATGTTTTCATGGTATAGCTTCTACATTTTTGTTATTTTCATAAATCTAAATTTTTATTCAAAGTGGCTTACAGTGTAGCTTAATCAATGTACACTACATTTCAAAAGTTTGGGGTCAGTAAGATTTTAACGGATTAAAAATAACTTTTACATTGTCACAAAAAACATCTTAAGCAGCACAATCATTTTCAACATTCATAATTTTGTTCTGTTTTTTGAGAACCAAATTAACATATTAGAATGATTTCTGAAGGATCATGTGACACTGAAGACTGAAGACGGGAGCAATGCCTGCTGACTTTTAGTTTGCCATCACAGTAATAAATTACATTTTAAAATATACTGTAAAATATTCACAATATTACTGTTCAC
The DNA here is from genome assembly GCF_964197995.2 of Scardinius erythrophthalmus. Classification (NCBI taxonomy): domain Eukaryota; kingdom Metazoa; phylum Chordata; class Actinopteri; order Cypriniformes; family Leuciscidae; genus Scardinius; species Scardinius erythrophthalmus. Next base: position 21,164,480 of record NC_138225.1, on the reverse strand, counting down.
TGTATATTTGATCAAATAAATGCAGCCTTTGTGAACATAAGAGACTTCTTTCAAAAACAATTAAAATTTGTATGACCCCAAACTTTTGAACAGTAGTGTGTGTATATTCATTATGATTATTGGTGTAGGCTATACCCTGTGAATCAAGTCCATGATGTTGGCATTGACAAAACCAACTGAACAAGAACACTATTCAAAGGAAGAAAAAGAGATAGGCAATTAAAAACTAAAATAAATGAATGAATATAAAATGGAAAGAGTGCAAATGCATTACCACCACAAAACTACTATCTTTCTGTCTCTCTCTCTCTCACACTCTCTTGTTATTTTCAGTTAAATAGGCACACTTCCCCTGGGTCATTACAGGCAGGCCATAAATGAGCTGGTGCCATATTTTGGTATCTCCTGGTCTACATTCACTCAAATTCTGTCAGAGAAATACTGTAAAAGCTCTTTTAAATACTTTAGATAAGTACTATTTCTATTCATTTAAAAATGTTAAAATTGTAAAGCAAACTGTTCACTATATGTTACTGCTCATTGATTCGGTTATTGAATGTGGTCTCTTTCTTTATTATCATTATATCACTGAATACTGTTGTCACCATCCTGCCACAATCTCTTACAAAAATAGTTTGAGTTCTTGGGAATAATAACCCAGAGAAACAGAAAGTTAGTAACAGTACAATGACGGACAACAGTATCTTGTTTAACTAGAGTAGTCTGAGGAATGATGTGCATCTGTAACGTGTAGTCCGTTTTAGTTTTCACTATGTACTGTTCCTGTTTTGTTCCTTAGTTCTCCAGTTAGTTTCACTGGTCGTTAATCAGTTCCCACACCTGTTCCGTTTTATCCTTGATTACACAGGGTTCGTGCAGATACTGTAAAATTACTGTTCAAGCACTACGTTTTTGTCTTTCAAGGACTACAATGAGAGATCTCGCTTATCAAACAATATCTTTATCTTTCAAATTCTAAAAAAGGATTGATGAAAAAGATATCGCTTTCCTCTTTTAAACTGGAAGAAGAAGAAGAAGAAGAAGAAGAAGAAGAAGAAGAAGAAGAAGAAGAAGAAGAAGAAGAAGAAGAAGAAGAAGAAGAAGAAGAAGAAGAAGAAGAAGAAGAAGAAGAAGAAGAAGAAGAAGAAGAAGAAGAAGAAGAAGAAGAAGAAGAAGAAGAAGAAGAAGAAGAAGAAGAAGAAGAAGAAACCATTAACCAGCAGAAGCGCATGCCAGGTAATTTGAAGTGAGGGATTCCATTCCAGTGCAGCCCCATCCTGATAAAAAAACCCATAAGATTTAAAAATGCCTGTTTACACAGTAAAAAAGCTGATTGGGTGGAGGGCAGTGGGAGGGCTGACTGAACAAAGCCACTCTGTGCTTGGAGCAGAGCTGGAGACTGTTAATAACCCCTTCAAGCCTACAGACCAAAGCTGGTGAGAGTGAACACAGAGTTATCGAGGAGAAAGACCAAAAAGAAGGAAATTACAGAAAGGAAGTGATAAGTAAGAGTATATAATCGATTGATAAACATACTAAATAATGCTTTTAATTATTATCTAAAAATGCAAAGAAGTTTCTGTGAGGGTTAAGTAAGGATTAGTGTTGGGGCACATAAAAAAAAACACAAAAACAATAATAAAACAATAAAAGTCAAGTTGCAAGTTGACTTGACAGGATCACAGTAGGGGCAGTGTTAAAATTTCTTCTTGAAAAACCTTGTATTGAAATTTCCATTTTAATATTCGCCCTCACCTGGAGGCACACTCCGTGAGGAGGCAGGCTCCGTGAGGAGACCTTTTTTTGAATGTTTAATTTAAGTGAGATTAAAGTTGCTGGGTGCACTGCATTAATGCCACAGTGGTCAACTCCTTGAGGTTCATGCTGATTTGAGGGGTGGCAGCTCTTCATAAAGCTGAGCAGGACAGTATGTGAATGAGCTGGATCTGAGCCAATTTATCTGTGCAAACCCCACAGATGGGATTAGTGCTTTCACTCCCTACAGTTCTCTAACGCCTGGTGAGACATCAGAGCAACTTCAATCCTGTCACATCGAGGAATCATCAAGACTTGAGCAGTTAAACACTTCTGCTCCCACCCATAGTCACGTTAAGTCTGATTTCTACAAAAGTGAACCGACGAAGCATTTAACAGTGTTTGATGAGCAATTATTTTTCCTCCCTATCAAAAATAAACCCTTCCATTGCGCAGATCTTATTTTTCCTTTGGCAAGCATTACGGTTTTGCCTGGCTTTTGATTAGGCCACGCAGCAGGCTAAACTAATCCTCCTCACAGGCAAGAGATATCAGAAGCCAAGTCATTTCAACTTATCCAAATAAAAACAAAAATGGCAAATGGAAAAAGGAAAGTAGTAATCCCATGCTCTATAGTAAAGAGTGCTCTAAGTGTGTGTTATAGCTTTGTTTAGTTAAGCTCACGCTGCTGGGTGTCAGTGTCTTCACACTTCTGGTCTGATGGGAATGAAATCCTCCGTAACAAGATTAGTGAGGAGCATAGTAGGGCTCTACCACCAATGAGTGTGGTAGTGGTCGACTGATATGGTTGTTAAATAACTCCCATACCTTCCATTTTGTTTTAATAAGTTTGATGACTGCTATTCTAAAATGTGGAAATAGTAAAGAAGATGTGGCCACACATTTTGCTGGTAGTGTACACAAAACTATTAGGCTACATGAACAAAATACTTGCCCACTTGTCTGATTAGCAGAAGCAGTATTCTGTTCATGTAATATTTGCACTAGAGATATAACCAGTTAAAATGGAAAGGATCTCAAACTGACTAGTTGAAGATGTTGCTGTAGCTATACACATTAATAGACACTGTACTTCCTTGAAAACGAATTCCAGCATAAAAATGAATATTACGAGCTCTGTCGCATTATTTTTTTTGTCAGCAGACTCTCCTTTGTCCAGCTTCTTTAAAAAAAAAAAAAAACAGGTGATTCCCCGGAGGTTAGAGATTTAACATTTCTCACTCGTTTAGACAACTAACCTATGCCACTCCAACACCATACATCCGTCAAAGCAGCTGGAGAAACTTTTCTCTATTTACGTATATAACGAGACACACACGGCGAGTGAGGCATGTATGCAATTTCCCATGAAAACCATCCCGTCAGGTCTAAAATACCGTATAAACAGCAGGCTTATACCATACTGTATAAACTGTATAAATAGCAGGCTTATACCATCGAGAATCAGGGTAAGACAAAAACATGTTTTGGAAGAAGGATTGGTGCAATTTACATAAATGTTGCTAATTTTAAAAGTTCCATAGTGTCCTTGTAAGTGAATATTCTAAAAAAATAAAGTGTTTTTAATTTTTGTGCTATTTTGTTTACCTCTATAATTAGTGTGTGGAGATTTTAATATCATTGCAGGGGAAGCTTTCATTTTCCCTAAAACTGTAAGCTGCACTACCTATTGAAATATAGGGTGTAAATATATATAAGACATTTCCTATTGGGCAGGTCCACTTGTAGTATTAACAACACCACATGTATATATAGTATATAAACATTTAAGCTGGTGATTTAGGCAACATTCTTTAGAGCAGCAGGTGTAGCCCCCACAGCTCTCAGACTACACTTAACGTGCTTATTGCACATTCACAGCAGGTGATGCCCCACTCAAAGGTCTGCACACCCCTCTCATTGTTTCCATCCACCAATTTGTATGCGTATTTTCTTCATTCGCATAAAAAAAAATGCTGGATGGAAATGCCAAAATGCACATAACTTCTAAAAATGAGGTAAGAAAACATGCGCATAAACTACGATAAATTACTACGAATAAATTCCTTGATGCGCATCAAAAAAGACATGTGGCTTTGCGGTGGGAAGGCATAACTGGACCAACCAGCAAACCGATCTCGCTGTACAGCATCTGAAATCCTGTTTTGGTTGTTCTGAAATGCCTGAGCAAAGCCTGTCGTCAAAGTGGTTCAGTATAATTACCACCCAGAACTCTTACACGACTGCGTTCCCAAACAGCAGGCATCCGCCTCTGAAAGCAAGGTAACGTTTTTGCGTTTCGTCTGTGCGTTCTGAGGCGCAATACATTTTTTATATATGAAATTATTATATACAGTGGCTTCTCCTACTGCAGCAAGTTCCATTTTCTTGGTGATATTTAGGGTGAAAAAAGTCCGCTAGTTCACTTGCTTTGGTCTGGACCAAATGCAATGTTGATCCTCACGTTTCCATGATTTTCACCTAAACATTTTATATAATACTTATTTCAAAATACAGTGAAATATAACAGCAGGCATTAATTAAATTTTTATTCAAAGTGGCTTACAGTGTAGCTTAATCAATGTACACTACATTTCAAAAGTTTGGGGTCAGTAAGATTTTAACGGATTAAAAATAACTTTTACATTGTCACAAAAAACATCTTAAGCAGCACAATCATTTTCAACATTCATAATTTTGTTCTGTTTTTTGAGAACCAAATTAACATATTAGAATGATTTCTGAAGGATCATGTGACACTGAAGACTGAAGACGGGAGCAATGCCTGCTGACTTTTAGTTTGCCATCACAGTAATAAATTACATTTTAAAATATACTGTAAAATATTCACAATATTACTGTTCACTGTATATTTGATCAAATAAATGCAGCCTTTGTGAACATAAGAGACTTCTTTCAAAAACAATTAAAATTTGTATGACCCCAAACTTTTGAACAGTAGTGTGTGTATATTCATTATGATTATTGGTGTAGGCTATACCCTGTGAATCAAGTCCATGATGTTGGCATTGACAAAACCAACTGAACAAGAACACTATTCAAAGGAAGAAAAAGAGATAGGCAATTAAAAACTAAAATAAATGAATGAATATAAAATGGAAAGAGTGCAAATGCATTACCACCACAAAACTACTATCTTTCTGTCTCTCTCTCTCTCACACTCTCTTGTTATTTTCAGTTAAATAGGCACACTTCCCCTGGGTCATTACAGGCAGGCCATAAATGAGCTGGTGCCATATTTTGGTATCTCCTGGTCTACATTCACTCAAATTCTGTCAGAGAAATACTGTAAAAGCTCTTTTAAATACTTTAGATAAGTACTATTTCTATTCATTTAAAAATGTTAAAATTGTAAAGCAAACTGTTCACTATATGTTACTGCTCATTGATTCGGTTATTGAATGTGGTCTCTTTCTTTATTATCATTATATCACTGAATACTGTTGTCACCATCCTGCCACAATCTCTTACAAAAATAGTTTGAGTTCTTGGGAATAATAACCCAGAGAAACAGAAAGTTAGTAACAGTACAATGACGGACAACAGTATCTTGTTTAACTAGAGTAGTCTGAGGAATGATGTGCATCTGTAACGTGTAGTCCGTTTTAGTTTTCACTATGTACTGTTCCTGTTTTGTTCCTTAGTTCTCCAGTTAGTTTCACTGGTCGTTAATCAGTTCCCACACCTGTTCCGTTTTATCCTTGATTACACAGGGTTCGTGCAGATACTGTAAAATTACTGTTCAAGCACTACGTTTTTGTCTTTCAAGGACTACAATGAGAGATCTCGCTTATCAAACAATATCTTTATCTTTCAAATTCTAAAAAAGGATTGATGAAAAAGATATCGCTTTCCTCTTTTAAACTGGAAGAAGAAGAAGAAGAAGAAGAAGAAGAAGAAGAAGAAGAAGAAGAAGAAGAAGAAGAAGAAGAAGAAGAAGAAGAAGAAGAAGAAGAAGAAGAAGAAGAAGAAGAAGAAGAAGAAGAAGAAGAAGAAGAAGAAGAAGAAGAAGAAGAAGAAGAAGAAGAAGAAGAAGAAGAAGAAGAAGAAGAAGAAGAAGAAGAAGAAGAAGAAGAAGAAGAAGAAGAAACCATTAACCAGCAGAAGCGCATGCCAGGTAATTTGAAGTGAGGGATTCCATTCCAGTGCAGCCCCATCCTGATAAAAAAACCCATAAGATTTAAAAATGCCTGTTTACACAGTAAAAAAGCTGATTGGGTGGAGGGCAGTGGGAGGGCTGACTGAACAAAGCCACTCTGTGCTTGGAGCAGAGCTGGAGACTGTTAATAACCCCTTCAAGCCTACAGACCAAAGCTGGTGAGAGTGAACACAGAGTTATCGAGGAGAAAGACCAAAAAGAAGGAAATTACAGAAAGGAAGTGATAAGTAAGAGTATATAATCGATTGATAAACATACTAAATAATGCTTTTAATTATTATCTAAAAATGCAAAGAAGTTTCTGTGAGGGTTAAGTAAGGATTAGTGTTGGGGCACATAAAAAAAAACACAAAAACAATAATAAAACAATAAAAGTCAAGTTGCAAGTTGACTTGACAGGATCACAGTAGGGGCAGTGTTAAAATTTCTTCTTGAAAAACCTTGTATTGAAATTTCCATTTTAATATTCGCCCTCACCTGGAGGCACACTCCGTGAGGAGGCAGGCTCCGTGAGGAGACCTTTTTTTGAATGTTTAATTTAAGTGAGATTAAAGTTGCTGGGTGCACTGCATTAATGCCACAGTGGTCAACTCCTTGAGGTTCATGCTGATTTGAGGGGTGGCAGCTCTTCATAAAGCTGAGCAGGACAGTATGTGAATGAGCTGGATCTGAGCCAATTTATCTGTGCAAACCCCACAGATGGGATTAGTGCTTTCACTCCCTACAGTTCTCTAACGCCTGGTGAGACATCAGAGCAACTTCAATCCTGTCACATCGAGGAATCATCAAGACTTGAGCAGTTAAACACTTCTGCTCCCACCCATAGTCACGTTAAGTCTGATTTCTACAAAAGTGAACCGACGAAGCATTTAACAGTGTTTGATGAGCAATTATTTTTCCTCCCTATCAAAAATAAACCCTTCCATTGCGCAGATCTTATTTTTCCTTTGGCAAGCATTACGGTTTTGCCTGGCTTTTGATTAGGCCACGCAGCAGGCTAAACTAATCCTCCTCACAGGCAAGAGATATCAGAAGCCAAGTCATTTCAACTTATCCAAATAAAAACAAAAATGGCAAATGGAAAAAGGAAAGTAGTAATCCCATGCTCTATAGTAAAGAGTGCTCTAAGTGTGTGTTATAGCTTTGTTTAGTTAAGCTCACGCTGCTGGGTGTCAGTGTCTTCACACTTCTGGTCTGATGGGAATGAAATCCTCCGTAACAAGATTAGTGAGGAGCATAGTAGGGCTCTACCACCAATGAGTGTGGTAGTGGTCGACTGATATGGTTGTTAAATAACTCCCATACCTTCCATTTTGTTTTAATAAGTTTGATGACTGCTATTCTAAAATGTGGAAATAGTAAAGAAGATGTGGCCACACATTTTGCTGGTAGTGTACACAAAACTATTAGGCTACATGAACAAAATACTTGCCCACTTGTCTGATTAGCAGAAGCAGTATTCTGTTCATGTAATATTTGCACTAGAGATATAACCAGTTAAAATGGAAAGGATCTCAAACTGACTAGTTGAAGATGTTGCTGTAGCTATACACATTAATAGACACTGTACTTCCTTGAAAACGAATTCCAGCATAAAAATGAATATTACGAGCTCTGTCGCATTATTTTTTTTGTCAGCAGACTCTCCTTTGTCCAGCTTCTTTAAAAAAAAAAAAAAACAGGTGATTCCCCGGAGGTTAGAGATTTAACATTTCTCACTCGTTTAGACAACTAACCTATGCCACTCCAACACCATACATCCGTCAAAGCAGCTGGAGAAACTTTTCTCTATTTACGTATATAACGAGACACACACGGCGAGTGAGGCATGTATGCAATTTCCCATGAAAACCATCCCGTCAGGTCTAAAATACCGTATAAACAGCAGGCTTATACCATACTGTATAAACTGTATAAATAGCAGGCTTATACCATCGAGAATCAGGGTAAGACAAAAACATGTTTTGGAAGAAGGATTGGTGCAATTTACATAAATGTTGCTAATTTTAAAAGTTCCATAGTGTCCTTGTAAGTGAATATTCTAAAAAAATAAAGTGTTTTTAATTTTTGTGCTATTTTGTTTACCTCTATAATTAGTGTGTGGAGATTTTAATATCATTGCAGGGGAAGCTTTCATTTTCCCTAAAACTGTAAGCTGCACTACCTATTGAAATATAGGGTGTAAATATATATAAGACATTTCCTATTGGGCAGGTCCACTTGTAGTATTAACAACACCACATGTATATATAGTATATAAACATTTAAGCTGGTGATTTAGGCAACATTCTTTAGAGCAGCAGGTGTAGCCCCCACAGCTCTCAGACTACACTTAACGTGCTTATTGCACATTCACAGCAGGTGATGCCCCACTCAAAGGTCTGCACACCCCTCTCATTGTTTCCATCCACCAATTTGTATGCGTATTTTCTTCATTCGCATAAAAAAAAATGCTGGATGGAAATGCCAAAATGCACATAACTTCTAAAAATGAGGTAAGAAAACATGCGCATAAACTACGATAAATTACTACGAATAAATTCCTTGATGCGCATCAAAAAAGACATGTGGCTTTGCGGTGGGAAGGCATAACTGGACCAACCAGCAAACCGATCTCGCTGTACAGCATCTGAAATCCTGTTTTGGTTGTTCTGAAATGCCTGAGCAAAGCCTGTCGTCAAAGTGGTTCAGTATAATTACCACCCAGAACTCTTACACGACTGCGTTCCCAAACAGCAGGCATCCGCCTCTGAAAGCAAGGTAACGTTTTTGCGTTTCGTCTGTGCGTTCTGAGGCGCAATACATTTTTTATATATGAAATTATTATATACAGTGGCTTCTCCTACTGCAGCAAGTTCCATTTTCTTGGTGATATTTAGGGTGAAAAAAGTCCGCTAGTTCACTTGCTTTGGTCTGGACCAAATGCAATGTTGATCCTCACGTTTCCATGATTTTCACCTAAACATTTTATATAATACTTATTTCAAAATACAGTGAAATATAACAGCAGGCATTAATTGATTAATTAATTAATTAATTAATTAATTAATTAATTATGTGGAAATTATATGATGTGGGTTGTGATGAGTCAGCACAGGTTATTTCACCATACTCTGGGTAGATACTGCCCTTTTTGCACTAACTGAAAGCCTGATTCATTTTGTCAAGTCCTGATCAGAACTGTTCAGACTGGTCTCAGATCAGCAGCAAAACCAATATCAACAACAGAGCATGCTCGTATAGCCAGCCTTAGGGTTTTCAAAATGATTGACAGACCAGCAGGAACTGTGTCAATATCATTTAAATAATTAAATAGTTAAATCTTATTTCATGCACCCACAAGATCAAATATTGGTCTGCATATGAGATGTGAGGGAACAGAAAGCCTCAAGCATCCCATCATATTAGTACCGCTGATTTCACACCAGCGTCAATTTCACTGGCTTTGGCACAACAATATCATTGTTTAATTAGTCCAACACCTCAGACAGTTACATTTTAAGCCTGGAACACACCAAGCCGACGCCGACGAACTAGCGCTGATGAAAGCCGACTGTGTTGTCGCCTCGCGTCGGGGTAAAAAGTGCACTTGAACACACCGAGAGAACTTCAGCCGACTGTTAGCTAGAATGCGCGTTCTGCGTCTGCGTGTAAATGAGACAACTGTCTATTTCTGCAGATATAATCATCTATATTCGTCATTCAAAAAGGGAAACCAACGCTGCAGGGCTGCAGATACACAAACCGTAAACAAAGCTGTGCGTGCTTACCGTTTTGAATATCAATCCTGCTAAACACTTTCTTTATTCCACTCCGCTCGTGTTAATATTGAAATATTCGCCAAGGAACACTCAGGTAAGATGACGTAACATTAGAACAGCCTTCTATCTTTACCGTTTTGACTTTGCTCGCTGTTTTGCTATTATTCTCGTGCACTGACTCGTTCACTAAGCTGAACAGCCAATCAGAGTTTCCTCTTTCACCGACGACCCGACGCCGATTCAACATGTCGAATCGGCCGAAAAAAAGCTGACAAGGACCAATTTCAGCCGACGGTGCGGAACACACAGAGGAAACTTAGTCGGCCGACGCACAAAAACTGCCCAACGGCCGACCGTCTGCTTGGTGTGTTCCAGGCTTTATATACACTCTAAAAAAAGATGGTTATTTAAAGGTGCTTTACAAGTAGTAACTGTTCTATTTAGAACCGTAGCGTCCCGAAGAACCCTTTTTATGCTGAAATGGTTCTTTGTGTTGGAGTTTAGGGTTCTTTACTCTTTTTTTTTTTTTTTTCAAATCTGTAACTGTCAACATACTCTCAACAGGTAAATTATTTCTTTCTTTAAATGTCCATAAATTATAACTTTAAAAATAGTAACTGGTTTCCTATCAGTCATGTCTTTTTCTCTTTTTAGTTCAACTGAAATGTAAGTGTGAGCAGCTCTTTTCAGTTAAGGATACTCATCATCTCTTCTGCACAAAGCAAGTAACAGAGATATGGAATTTATGATCCATATTGTTTGTTTTTTTAATTATTACTTTATGCCTAAACATGCCCAGTCACAAAAAACATTAAAGCTATCCCATGACTTTATAGGCCTATCACTTTTTCATTTTAACAAGGTAAAGGGCTCATATACTGTCCATTTTTTTCTAATTTTGGCCTTCATGAAAAAATGTTTTTACATAATCAAATGGAAGAGACACAATGTAACTAAACTCGATTGTGTATTTCAGATGCTGTCACGTATCATAACCTCATCATCTGCAGAGAGAAACACACTCAGAATACACATAATGAAGGACGTAAAGACAGGGGATTGTGAAGATATTTTACTGGAACTTGGTCTTTATTACATCTATATTGTGTTCAATGTCAATGTTATTTATTAATTGTGGCTAGCAGGATGAGGCAGAGGGCTGTGAGAGAACCGGTGGCGTGATTGCTGATGAGCGCCACCTGCACACCACACCACGTATATCTCTCTCACGGCGGAGCTTCAGAAGTGAGCGACGACAGTGAAAGATGAGGACCAGGCCTGGACTATGTATGTTACGTTATGTTTTGTTTTTATATGTGGCAGCAGTCACCAGTCGTCAGTGAGGGGCTGCCGCCTTTACTTTCGTTTTGTATTTGTTTATTTTATTAAAGTGTGTTACACGTTTTCCGGTTCCCGCCGCCTCCTTCCCACAACAACTATACTTTGCTACATTAATGTATTGTTGGAGTACTGTCATTTTTGCTACAATCTGCCATGTCAAAATAAATTTCCCTAATTGACACAACATGCTGTTTTTTTATGTAAAACCCAAATAGAGGCAAACAAGATACAATAAGACCAGGCAGATAGAGGACTAAAAAACAATATTAATAAATAATATATAAAAATTATATTAATAATAGAAATAGAATAATATGAAGATACTAAATTCAATGAAAATATATTGTTGAAAATGTTATTTATACCACCATTAAGGTCCTATATAGCACTTTCAAAGCATGGTTATTTGTGGAACTTTATAAAAGTGTTCTGCTATTGTTACAAGCCGAAGAACCCTAATTTGGTACTGTTTAGAACAGGGGTGCCCAATCCTGCTCCTGCCGATCGACTGTCCTGCACAGTTCATCTCCAACCCTAATCAAACACACCTGCCTTTAATTTTCAAGTGATCCTGAAGACCTTCAGGTGTGTTTGATTAGGGTTGGAGATGAACTGTGCAGGACAGTCGATCGGCAGGAGCAGGATTGGGCACCCCTGGTTTAGAACAATTATTTTTAAGAGTGTAGCTAGAGGCCACAACAAATCTCCTAAATGTAAGGTCTGTCTTATGTCAGAGTGTAGAGAGGACACAAACTGACTTCTCTGTGATTACAGAAGTACATTCTCCATGTAATCAGTAATTAACTTGCTCCATTTACAAGGAGTTAAACAACACGCTGCTCTTGGTCATAAAGCCCTTGAATGTCTCTCTGTTTCATATATTAATTTTCTGAGAGGGGCAATTCTAATGAGGGCTCAATGAAAGGTAGAACTCTTTCTCCACAATAACGCGAAATAGAATTGAGGGAAATGTCAAGAAACAAATGTCTATTAAATCGTGTATAAAACAGAAGATAATGGGTTTAATTATGAATAAATGTCATGCATTATGATTCATTCTTCTGGAACTCTCTCGACAATTATTGAGGCATAATAGTGCAACGTCCCACCAGGGCCACAGACGTCTTGCCTCGATCAGATCCTCTGAAGGAATGCACACAGAGTCCTCTGATTGGATGACAATCCCTGGAAGGTCATGTCTTGACCAGTCCTTTCTCTTTGTCCTCTGGCATGAATAAAGCCTTTTCAGATTATATCAAACAAGGCTTGTTCAATCGTTCACAGCCGTGGCTGTGGAACAGAGAGGGCGTGGGCAAGAGGCCAGGCCGTAGGACGAGGGGCTGGAGCAGCAATCATACAGACAACTTCACACCATTACCTCTCCATGGCTCATGAATAGGGCCTTTAAACCCCACTGCAGACTGAACCAATTATTTTGGCATTATAACAACAGATATTCACCCTGGAAACAATGACTCCCATATAGCAATTTTTCCCATATTTTAAATATATTCTAATAAATTTTTTATTTTTTTTGTAAACAGTGAAGCGGAAATATATTTTGTCAAATTGAAAATATATTTGATAAAACCCTTCAAATGCCAGAATAGATTACAAATTGTACTTCAAGGGGCAAGGGAACTAATTTTTCAATCTTGAAATACATTTTAGGTGAATGCAAAATGTGAATATAACATACATACATACATACATACATACATACATGCATGCATACATGAGTGTGTATATTTTTTCTGTATGCTATATATTTAAAATAAATCTAAAAATACATATATTTTTTGCTTTGCTGGTTATGTGCAAAAAGACCCTTGATGTCTGTTAGAAAAAGTATGAAGAACAGAGAGAGAAATATCTACTGAAAGAGATTTTTCTTACTACATTTATTCCCTGCATCTTTTCAGGAACAACAGAGATGATGGGAAAAAACAGAGGTTCAACCTCTAACAGCAGGAACAGAAGAACAAAGTGTTCCTGGGTATAATGCCTCACTTCTGTTCCAGCACAGAGCACCTGCATCTCAGTCAGTGTTCCAACAGAACCAACAAGAAGAATGTAGGCCATCCGTGCTCTATCTCTAATGTTTCCACCTGGTATACCATGCATGCTGTTTTCACTTCGCCTGAGAAACAGCCACATATACCAAGATTGTATCAAAAGTGTACATTATGTTTTATTACGAAAGTGTGTGTCTAACATACAAGACCACAACAAATAGAAAGTGTGAGTCTTAGACTGGTCAGAATAAAAGAAAGAAATAGAGGGGTGAGAGGAGACATGCAGAAACCTTGAAAGGACTTCACAGATATAAAGACAGGACTCTAAGGCCCTGTCCACAGTACTGCGTTTTAGTTTAGAAACAGAGAATTAAAACGAATACGATCTCCGTCCACACCAGCGTTTTATCTGCGTATTAGAATTGATCTCCGTCCACATTAAAACGACTGAAAACGCAGATCACGTGACTATTCACCAACACCGGGCATGCGCGTGGCGGTGTAAACCTAGAGACTTTCAGACATAGACTGTAAAAAAATGCTTTCAAACATCAAAATGTCATTTATTAATACGTATTTGTGTCAAAATGACATATAAACATCTTTTCCTATTCTATTTTGCCTGGAAACGCTTCCAACACGTCGCATGAAGAATAGGCGTCGGTTCTATTTCTAGCATGCACGCGTTTACCGCGCGAGCCGCACCTGAGAAGCGGCAGTTTCTTACTGTAAGAAACTGTTCCAGCGGGTGAAGTTTACTGAATATTACCTGTGTACTCCATGACTGATGACACCCAATCATAGAGCCAAGCGTGAGCCTCTGCGTCATCGTTTCTAAAGTCCTCCGTTTTGACCCGTCCACACTAAAACGCCCTCCGGAGATTCAAAACGAAAAACGAATCGGCAGCGTTTCTAAACTTCTCCGATTTGGGTCTCCGTTTTTGCCGTTTTAGTGTGGACGGGAGGTGCAAACGTAGCAAAAGGTCTCCGTTTTTAAACGAAAACGCAGTAGTGTGGACGGGGCCTAAGAAGATGATGAAGCTGCCATTCCAAAAACAATTACTGCTCAATTATGAATAGTGCAGTGGAATTCCAGATTTAATCTCTTTACTGGACATATTCCTCTTCATTTCCTTCAGTGCTTACTGGGATTTTACCAAGCAGGACGTATTGCTGGATCAACATCCTTTTTGGTCCTGGAACAACATTCCTACTATCAAATTTCCCAGTTAGGATCAGAGTTAAGGTTATTTTGATTCTTTAATAACATTCTTCTTAATCTAATATTTCCTTGATGGTCTAGGAAATAATAGTTGGGGTTGGGGTTAGGACTATATGTTAGTTAGTCAGGACCAATCAAAAGATGATATGCCCTACTTGGCAAACCAATAGTGGCAAAAAAAAAAAAATTAAGGAGCAAAACAACAATCATAATATGGCAGCAAAGAGTACAATATGAATTATAATAAAGAATGTGAGGTATTTTCCAGGTACTGGAAATGTATAAATTAAATAAAAATGTCTATACATTTGAATTGATTGATTATTAACATGATCTAATCATTCTGGAAATACCCCATTTGTTGCATGCATGTTAACAAGTTTATGGGTAATTCATACTAATCAAAAAACAAATGCACTGTTCAAAACAAAATACCCTTACAGCAGTTAGTTCTACATTAATTTAAAATGTATATTAGAAGGTATAATCAAAATAATTCTGAAATGCCCAAACCCTGCTACAAATACTGTGTGTGTATATATATATATATATATATATATATATATATATATATATATATATATATATACATACATATATATATATATATATGAAGAGTTCAGATGCAAAAGCCTCTAAGTGCCATCTGAAAATTTCTTCTAGAATGATCATTTTTGTCAAGCTCGTATATTTAAGTTCAATAATTTCACTTAAATGGCAATGCAAATGACCTATTAATTGTCATTTAAGTGAAATTACTTAACTTAAATATACAAGCTTTATAAAAATGATCATTCTAGAAAAAAAATTCAGATGGCACTTTGCATCTGAACTCTTCATATATATATATATCAGAATATCAGAATTGTGCAATTCAGTATTTTTGTGCATTTTTGTGGTATTGTGTTGTATTTGATTACGCTCCAAAAGAAAATTGTTCGGGTGTGTAGAAGGACAAGCACTAGATCCTGCCAGGAGACACATAGACGGTATCATATAGCTTTTAATGGTCATTCTCCTCCTCATTTTTCTGTTTGCTTTCCCCTCTTTTCCAATAAACAAGATGCTGCTGGAGCATGATTAGCCAATGCTGCAGAAGAATGGGGACAGATTGCTGAAGGGGCATTATGTGGGAGGGATTTATCAGTCTTCTCTGCTGTGCCAGTCTTTGTGTTCAGAGCTCCATTAAACCCTCTGTGACTGCCTCTGCAAGCCAAGCCTTCAGTTGCTACAGCAGATGATTAAATCAAAATTATTCCATTTTATGCAGATATAATCCCTATAATCATGATTATCAGATTATTTGTGCTAGAAATCAAAAGTCTATAAATTAGATCAAAGCAAACAGATTTAGTCACAGCTACTTAAACAGATAAAAAAGGTACACCAGACAGTGCACTGAAGATTTAAGTCAAGGTGTTTTAAGAGAGGTTTGTCTTTTTGTCAGTAGCTGGCCATGAAAACCAGGTCATGATGATCCACTTTAACTGTCGCGGTTTCATTGCCTGCTAAAATGGCCCCTGGAAACCACAGAAACCATCAAAGGTGATTTTGCAGGCCATGGAGCCAGATAAATGATGCAGTTCAAGGATGTGGCTCATAGGACGAGATGGAGGACACTTCATACAAGCTCTAAGATGTGTCCAGGTCAATCACTGTGCTGTCATACTCAAGTGTGATGGATAAGTATCATATGGCAGGGAGTGATTTGATCTGTGGATTCTTCAAAAACACTCAAGGCACTGTAGTAATAAATCATTATTTGATTTTGAAAAATGGTTTTAAAATCCCTTGAACTATCCCTTAAAACTTAGCAATATCTTTTTTTTGACATCATATCTTTTTATGCATCACTCCATACATTTTATGAGAGATTAATACATTCTTACATAAAGAACAAATTTCACATGTTTCTTTTTTGTGCTTTTACACATTTTACATGATTGTGTGTACATGATTGCATGTTTGTGTAAGAGGGCCAGCACTGTTCACACCATATAATTTAGTCTACCAACACGTGCAACAGTTCATAAACAAACAAATGTTCTCACGATGACACACTTTATGTCACTTAAACCGCAGCAGAACAGAAAAATGCCAAAATATGACATCACTGTAAATGACCCACAAGGCTTGCATCCAAAACCTGTCACAATATTTTCATAATCCCTGGCGGCAGACACATTAGTATCTTTAAGCAGCCAGTCCAATTTTTCCAAGCTCAGACTATACGTGTTGAAAAACATCTTATTACTAAGCTCCAAACCGTTTACTCTAATGCATGTCTGAATATAGTGTTTAAGCAGACAGTAGACATATACACTGCTATCTGTCAGACAGTTGCAGCACTGTGGGCCGTGGTTAAAGGGATACTTCACCTCTGGAAAGATGATTGTGTATTTAAAATGGGTCATTTATGTAGTAGAAATGTGAAATTATTTTTGAATTTGGAGCCTTCTAGACTGAGAAAAGCCAGAAAATGTATTTTTGGCTCATGTGGATGAAAGACAACAACTCCCAGAATGCACTTGCTTCACTGCCCTACGAGGCCACTCCCAAGCCACGCCTACTGGTAAGAGTGCACAGTTAAACAATTAGGCTAGGCTACTAGTTGACTCGAAACTTAAAAGACGCCGTTTTACCGTGAGTCTCCGTGACGAGTCTGCCCGGGATTTCGAGATCGCCCAAAATGTCCGGGATTCAAAAGACAGTCAAAACTGCATTATTGTGAAATATTATTACAATTTAAAATACCTGTCTTTGCTCAAGTCTTCAGTGTCACAAATCATTCTAATATGACGATTTGGTGCTCAAGAGACATTTCCTATTGTTATCCAGGTTGAAAACAGTGGCTGTTTAATATGTCTGTCCTATTCAGGATTCTTTGATGAATAGAAAGTTCAAAAGCATTTATTAAAACTTTTTTTTGTAATCTGCCTTTACTGTCACTTTTGATCAATGCGATCAATTCATCCTTTTTTTTAAGTACCCTTTATTTATTTATAACTCTTACTGACCCCAAACTTTTGCATCTGTTTTATTAGGAACAGCTTTAATCATTTTAAAAGGAGACTTTATTACCATATTTATTGAATGTCTTGTAATGGCTATAAGGCTGAGGCAAAGTGGTGTCTCTATCCCACAATACACTTCTGCATCAACCCCAGTACTTGATCTTTGCTGTCACAGATAATCCCTACCCAATTGCCTAGTGCATCTACATCTGCTCTGCTTCCGGCACAAAATAAGTGCACTCTCATTAGGCTTTACAGAGTCTGATTGATTTATCACAGATTAATGTATCTCTAACATGATCCCCAGGTAACTGATCTGCACAAACCTCCATCTCATTCTCTGCTTTTTCTGCAGTGCCTAAAGCCCAAGGCTGGAGACAGAAGAAAAAAAAAAGTTGTGGAATGTTGTGTTGATGGCTGCATTTGCTGGGGAACAGCAGGGAGGGTAGCCTGGCAAGCCAGACCTACATCAAGATGTTAGGTCTGGCAACTCACCATAGACACGGCTCAATCCGAGGGGCGGGGTAAACAGTTGTCTTTTAAACTCACTCTGCACGCAATAGGACAGCGCTTCAACCAACCAGAGCGTTTTCCAAACAGCGGAGCTAACGTTAGTTGAGAGATTCAACTTTTGAATCTGGCCAGCAAAACTACGAACACATCTTCCTTTTTTAAGAATGACTTAAGTGCCGTTCTTTGCTCTTTTCTCAAAGAAAAACTTAACTCCAAGTCCTCCAGAGTCGCGGCCAAAGCCGATTCGAAAGACTGTTCGCCAACAGCAGCAGCCATTCTTTGTTTTCAACTAGCAGGCAACCGTCGCAACTCTGTCGTCATTATGTTAAGCCTGCCCCGCCTGCTCTATACACGATGTGATTGGCCTGACCCAATTTAGGTTTTTAAAGCTCCAAAAGTCAACGGAGAGTTGCTAGACTACCCTGGCTGCAAAATAAATTTTGCTGCCGCTAGGGTGCATCTAGATTTCTAGGCTACAGGGAGGGCTGATTGGCATATTTGTTCTCAGTGTAAAAGTCTACTTATAACCTGTGTACTTCAATATTCTGTCAAATCAGCAGTTACAAACTACAAATACATTCTCCAAACTTTTACTCTTAAACCAGTAAACAAACTTTAAAACAAAAAGTTTAAAACAAAGCAGAAAAGAACAATTTCAGATTCTGAACTATTTCTAAGTCACTAATTAATATTACTAGTACATTTGTGACATTGATTATGTGTGATTGATTATTGATTTTGGACAGATGTTCAGGCTTCCATTGAAGCACCAGATACTCTTTGGATCATCTTAAATCATGCTAAACATAATCATCACACACAAACTTGTAGAGTTAAAGGCACAGCACGCTACATTCACGCAGTCAGGCGGAGTTACGCAATGAAAATTCCGCATGACCCA
This sequence comes from Scardinius erythrophthalmus, assembly GCF_964197995.2. NCBI lineage: Eukaryota > Metazoa > Chordata > Actinopteri > Cypriniformes > Leuciscidae > Scardinius > Scardinius erythrophthalmus. Next base: position 21,145,778 of record NC_138225.1, on the reverse strand, counting down.
TGACCCATGGCATTTCCATTTCCATTGCCTCGTTTTCTAGAATTCGAAGGTGATAGGCTTATAAGCAAAACCCCCATTTCGTCATTCACTGACATAACGTCTCCGTTCCCTCCTCAGGGAACAAGGGTTACATATACGTAACCAAGATGTTGTTGTCTTCACCTCCACAGCCGATGGAAAGCAATCCAACAGGACTCAGGCAGAAATCATGTTCAAGGATGAGCTAATGTTTTAAAGTTTTATCAACATTACTGTGGTATGAAGCAGGCCGGAGCCGGGCGGCAAGAGCCGTGGGAGCAGAACGAGGCCAGCGGAGTGAATGCGACACACGGGTCTCGAGTCTCATGCAGGAGCACTGGTGCTTTTATTGCTTACTGTATATGCCACAGTCGACCGCTGCCACTCCTTTTGTTTTGTTGTTTATGGTTATTTTGACGATTACATGTAAAGTTACATTTAATGTTTGCCCCGCCTCCTTTTTCCCCTGAGTTTGAACTTTGTTACAGTTACGTTTGATCACTTAAAATCTCATTTTATTTCATTTTAATGAAATAGTCACAAACACTGAATTACTACTCATACAGGTCAGTTTATTTGACGAATTAAAACTGTGTGGTAAAGCAGCACTGTTTTACTTGGTTGAAACAATCATACTAAAAATACATTTGAGTGTGTTGAAAGTTATGTTATTACTCTACTTGTTGCACATTGCAGTAAGCTAGATCAATATTAAAATATAGCTGCGAGCAGCGATGGCGGGCCCAAGCCGGTGGCACCGCCACCCTGGTGCCTTTAGTTACACTAAAGCCACCGGGGTGGCGGTGTCACCGGCTTGGGCCCTCCATCGCTGCTCGCAGCTATATTTATATATATATATATATATATATATATATATATATATATATATATATATATATATATATGCCAGTTGGTGGCGCTATAACTTTGACTAACAATAGTTACATCCATCTGATTGGCCTCTTACCACGAACACACTGCTGAAGTTTCATCAAGATCAGTTAACATATGCAGAAGTTATATTGCTTTGTGTTTCTCTTTTCTCGCCATTGTTTCCTCGCCACGGCCAAACCGTTCGAGATATCAAAAATCCATCCGGAATTTATTATCCTCAATGTCTTGACTTCATGCTGACCGAGTTTGGAGGCGATTGGATGAATTCTCTAGGATGAGTACATTAAATTCCACAGCATGCGTTTTTCAAACAACCTATAATAGCCGACTTCCTGTTGGGCGGAGCTAATAACTTAGAGTGCGGAAGTTGTTCGGCCCGATGAGATCTATATGTGTACCGAGTTTCATATTAATTCATGCAAGCGTGTTTGATATATGGACCAAGTTTTCAGACCGTGTCCAAGGGGGCGCTGTTGAGCCCCCCTGCCACGCCCCGGTACCAGCTTCAGCCCGGCCCTGATGACCGTGGGTTCTGACCTGTGTGGAAAGTTTCAAGAGTTTTTGAGCACGTTAAGGGCCCCAAAAGCCCCTGAAACCTTGAAAAACAAAGATTAAATGGAATAGACAAATCCCCCCCCCCCCCCCACACACACACACACACACACACACACACACACACACACACACACACACAGACACACAGAGAGAGAGAGAAAATTCTCCAGAAAATCCACATTCAAATCAAAATATCTGACTTCCTGTGGGTCTGAGGTTATGACTGTAAATTAGAAAGGTGTCCTGCTTGATGAGTACAATACACCTACCAAGTTTTGTGATTCTAGGAAAAACTAAGCCCCCATTTTTGACTAAAGGTGGCGCTACTGAGCCATTCCACCACGCCCGTTTCTGAAACTTTGCACATGTCTACTGGCTAATAAGTGTTATGTGTCTGTCGAGTTTCATGCATTTTCAAGCATGTGAAGAGTCTCAAAAGAATCCGAAAAGAATATTAAAGTTTGATGCGTTGCCACGGCAACAGTATCTAAGATATCAATAATACTTTCACAGGTCTACATCTGCCGGGTGTCTACATTATACACATAAAGTTTGAAGCAAATCGGGTAAAAATAAGAAAGTGATTTCAAAGCATTTTGAAAGTGACACACTTCCTGCTGCCAGTTGGTGGCGCTATAACTGACTCACAAAGGTCACATCCATGTGATCGGCCTCTTACAACGAACACACTGCGGAAGTTTCATCAAGATCAGTTAATGTATGCAGAAGTTATAACACACTTCCTGTGTCCCATTATTCGCCATAAATTCGTTTCCTCGCCACGGCCAAACCGTTCGAGATATCAAAAATCTGTTCGCAAGAATTCATCCTCAATGTCTTGACTTCATTCACACCGAGTTTGGTAGCGATCGGATGAATTCCCTAGGAGGAGTATTTCACATTCCATTGTATGCGTTTTCCAAAAAATGTATAATAGCCGACTTCCTGTTGGGCTTTTGTAAAACTCAGAGCACGAAAGTTGTGCGGCCCGATGAGATCTATATGTGTACTGAGTTTCATATTATTACATGCAAGCGTGTTTGATATATGGACCAAGATTTCGGACCCCATTCCAGGGGGCGCTGTCGAGCCCCCCTGCCACGCCCGGGTACCAGCTTCAGTCCGGCCCTGATGGCCGCGGGTTCTGACCTGTGTGCAAAGTTTCAAGAGTTTTTGAGCACGTTAAAGGCCCCAAAAGTGGCAAAAAGGCAAAAAAAAAATAATGAAGAAAAAAAAATATATATATATAGCTGCGAGCAGCGATTACGGGCCCAAGCCGGTGGCACCGCAACCCCGGTGCCTTTAGTTACCTAAAGGCACCGGGGTGGTGGTACCGCCGGCTTGGGCCCTCCATCGCTGCTCGCAGCTATATATATATATATATATATATATATATATATATATATATATATATATATATATATATATATATATATATATATATATATATATATATATATATATATATATACATATATATATTATTGTTCAAAAGTTTGGGGTCAGTAAGATTTTTAATGTTTTTAGGAGAAGTCTCTTCTGCTCACCAAGGCTGCATTTATTGATTGAAAATACAAACAAAAACAGAAATATTGTGAAATTTTATTCCAATTTAAAACAGCTGTTTTCAATTTTTAAATATTTTACATAGTAATTCATTTCTGTGATCAAAGTTGAGTTTTCAGCATCATTACTCCAGTCTTCAGTGTCACATGATCCTTCAGAAATCATACTAATATGATGATTGATGCTCAATAAATATTCATTATTATTTTCAATGTTGAAAACAGTTGAGTACAGATTTTTTTTTTCAAAATGCTTTGATGAATGTAAAGTTCAAAAGAACAGCATATATTTCAAATATATATATTTTTAACATTATAAATGTCTTTACTGTAACTGTTGATCAGTTTAACTCATCCTTCATAAATAAAAGTACTGATTTATTTTATTTATTTCCCCCAAAAATAAAATTTGAATTATTACTAACCCAAAACTTTTGAGTGGTAGTGTTTAACGTTACAAAAGCTTTAGATTTCAGATAAATGCTGTTCTTTTGAACTTTCTATTCATCAAAGACTGTACACAACTGTTTTCGACATTTAAAATAATAATGAATGTTTCTTGAGTATCAATCATCATATTAGAATAATTTCTGAAGGATCATGTGACAGTGACGACTGGAGTAATGATGCTGAAAACTCAGCTTTGATCACAGGAATAAATAACAGTTTAAAATATATTAAAATAGAAAGCAGCTGTTTTAAATTGGAATAATATTTTACAATATTACTGTTTTTGTTTGTATTTTTAATCAAATAAATGCAGCCTTGGTGAGCAGAAGAAACTTCTCTGTTATGTGCGCGCCACAGACTGCACGCACATCCGCTTAGAGTTCCGCCTTTTGCCTTCCGTCAATATTACGTTATTAGAAAAATATTTTTTTAGAGAATCGATTTTTTGACATTTGTGAATCGATTCATAATCGTCCACGTCCGCATCGTGATGCATCTAAGAATAAATTTTTTCTCCCACCCCTAGATTTCATACAACAGGTTAATAAACAGTTACAATTAAGTCACTTACATTTTAGATGCAATGTTGACTGTTTTTGTTCTGTTTCAGCAGCGAAAATAGTTAAACAAAGATCACGGCAGAACCATCACGCATCACGTGTTTTCTCATAACTGAACGATTCAGCATTTTTAACGAATCGGTTGACTCAAAGATTGAATGATCAATCCATAAACATCTGTCTTAATCATGATCGACTCATTCGAACGAATCGTTTGAACGAATGAATCAATGACTCGCTTATTAAGATGGATGCCTGGCGACACCTAATGGCGGTTTAGTGTTGTTTAAAAGCATCATTCTTTCCCACATGTGTGTGATTTGTGTGTGCAACATTATCATTATTTTTCTTTCACTATTATATTAGCGATTTAAAAGCACCCACTCGTGTCACACGTCGATTAACCGGTGGGAAAATATCCTCAGACACATCCCTAATAAATGTATATTTAAATACAATATTGGCCTACCTGGTAAAAAGTTTTATATACTATTTTGATGTCCTTTTGGACACAAGAGGGCAGTATAGCCCTATGTTTGCTTTTTTGTTGAACCAAATAGCACTAAATAGCCTGTTTTAACTTTTTCATTCTTCTTGAATTGCAAAAACAGAATAAAATGGGTTTAGTTGTGATATTTGTATTCTTTTATATAGAAATAAATGGTATATAATTACATTTTTAGAAGATTTTTAGTGTTTCCTTTTTGGACATTACTTTAATCCCTCGCCATAGCAAAACCGTTTGAGATATTTATTATCCATTCACAATTTAGCATATTTAATGTAGTTTCATCATGTTGAAAAAGTTTGGTACGAATAAAATAAATAAGTTTAAGAGGAGTGGCTAAAAATTCAGAGGCTGATTTTGCAAAAAAATTCACATTCAGACCAAAATATCTGACTTCCTGATGGCCAGAGCTATTGAATGTAAATTAGAAAGTTGTCCGGCTTGATGAGAACAATATACAAACTGTTTTTTCTTTACTGTTGTTAAAACTAACCCCCCCACTTTTGTCAAAAGCATGTTGAAAGTGACACACTTCCTGCTGCCAGTTGGTGGCGCTATAACTTTGACTCACAATAGCTACATCCATCTAATCGGCCTCTTACCACGAACACACTGCTGAAGTTTCATCAAGATCAGTTAATGTATGCAGAACTTATTCCACTTCCGTGTTTCTCTTTTCTCGCCATAAATTCGATTCCTCGCCACAGCCAAACCGTTCGAGATATCAAAAATCCGTCCGCAATTTAGCATCCTCAAAGTCTTGACTACATGCACACCGAGTTTGAAGGGGACACGGTGAATTTTCTAGGAGGAGTATTTCACATTCCACAGCAAGCGTTTTCCAAACAACCCATAATAGCCGACTTCCTGTTGGGCTGGCGTAAAACTTGACCGGGGTAAAGTTGTTCGGCCCGATGAGATCTATATGTGTACCGAGTTTCATATTAATTCATGCGAGCGTGTTTGATATATGGATCAAGTTTTAGAACCCCGTTCAAGGGGGCGCTGTTGAGCCCCCCAGCCACGCCCGGGTACCAGCTTCAGCCCGGCCCTGATGGCCGTGGGTTCTGACCTGTGTGCAAAGTTTCAAGAGTTTTTGAGCACGTTAAGGACCCCAAAAGCCCCTGAAACCTTGATTAACAATATAAAAGCAATAGTCAAATCCCCCCCTCCCCTCACACACACACAGACAGAGAGAGGGAGAGAAAATTCTTCAGAAAATCCACATTCAAACCAAAATATCTCTCTTCCTGTTGGTCGGAGATGGTTCATGTAAATTAGAAAGTTGTCCGTCTTGATGAGAACAATACACATACCAAGTTTTGTTGCTGTTGATAAAACTAACCCCCCCACTTATGACTAAAGGTGGCGCTACTGAGCCCCTCACCACGCCCGTTTCTGAAACTTTGCACATGTCTACTGGATAATAAATGTGATGTGTCTGTCGAGTTTCATGCAATTTCAAGTATGTTAAGAGTCTCAAAAGCATAAAAAAAGAATATTAAAGTTTGATGCGTTGCCACGGCAACAGTATCTAAGATATCAATAATCCTTTCACAGGTCTACATCTGCCGTGTGTCTACATTGTACACATAAAGTTTGAAGCAAATCTGGGAAAAATAAGACAGTGATTTCAAAGCATTTTGAAAGTGATGTACTTCCTGCTGCCTGTTGGTGGCGCTATAACTTTGACTCACAATAGTCACATCAGTGCGATCGGCCTCTTACAACGAACACACTGCTGAAGTTTCATCAAGATCAGTTAATGTATGCAGAAGTTATAACACACTTCCTGTTTCATTTTTTCGCCATAAATTCGTTTCCTCGCCACGGCCAAACCGTTCGAGATATCAAAAATCCGTCCGCAATTTAGCATCCTCAATGTCTTGACTTCATGCACACCGAGTTTGGAGGCGAATCGATGAATTCCCTAGGAGGAGTACATTAAATTCCACAGCATGCGTTTCCAAACAACCCTAAATAGCCGACTTCCTGTTGGGCTGGCGTAAAACTTAGAGCACGAAAGTTGTTCGGCCCGATGAGATCTATATGTGTACCGAGTTTCATATTATTACATGCAAGCGTGTCTGATTGATGGACAAGTGTTCGGATCCCGTTCCAGGGGGCGCTGTCGAGCCCCCCTGCCACGCCCGGGTACCAGCTTCAGTCCGGCCCTGATGGCCGCGGGTTCTGACCTGTGTGCAAAATTTCAAGAGTTTTCGAGCATGTTAAGGGCCCCAAAAGTGGCCGAAAGTTTGACAAAATAATAATAATAATAATAAATATAGCTGCGAGCAGCGATTACGGGCCCAAGCCGGTGGCACCGCAACCCCGGTGCCTTTAGTTACCTAAAGGCACCGGGGATGGCGGTGCCACCGGCTTTGGCCCTCCATCGCTGCTCGCAGCTATATTTATATATATATATATATATATATATATATATATATATATATATATATATATATATATATATATATATATATATATATATATATATATATATATATATATATATATATATATACATACACACACACACACATATATATATATATATATATATATATATATATATATATATGTATGTGTGTGTGTGTGTATATAAATATCTATCTATCTATATCTATATATATAGATATAGATAGATAGATATTTATACACACACACACACACACACACACACATATATATATATATATATATATATATATATATATAAGACAGAAAATATTACTTGTCTTACCTTATTCTGATTTTATGATACACTCAAAATATTCCACAACAAATCCTTTAAATTTAATGTAAAAATAAAAACGAAAGTAAGCAGTGTTGGTCTCACGTAACCCTCTCATTAGAATCAAAATGTTTCAATTTTTGCGATGTATTTGGATGCTAAACTATTCTTTATTATAGGCTTTGTACTTCACTCGTGTTCCAATATCGATGGAAAAAATCATCCTCTTCACACGCGCAAAAATGTTCTTGGAAACATCACAGTGGAGCTCTGCTTACTGTGAATGGTACAGATTGTACTACTGACTATTTAAACAGAGCAGTGTAATTCGTTTATGTTAGGTTGACTATTTTTATTATTATATTGTATTAGGGCTATAATGAATGTCAAGATTGCAATTCTGGAATGTGTGTGTGACGCGGTTGCGGTTGAACAGTGGACACAAAAACATAAATAAAATGTTTTAGTTAATTCCTACATCCATAGGAATACATTGAAAATGCTCGCTCTACTCCGCACCATTATCAATGTCTGTGCGGACGTCTGTATTTTACTAGTATATAGTATACTATAGTTAGCGATTTAAAAGCCCTCAGCGGTGTCACATGTCGATTAACCGGTGGGAAAATTTTATCACAGTCACATCCCTAATATATTTATATATAAATACAATAGGCCTACCTGAAAGAGAATTTTACTTGCCCGACCAGAGTATAGCCTGATTAGAACGTCAATAACAAAAAAAATAACTTGGGAATCACTAAAACGAGAGATTATTCTAATTTCATTACATTCATTTTAAGTTGCAATCAGCAGTTAATAATAAATGTATTACTGATCAATGGTAACAAGGTTGCACTGCTGAGGCTCATGCTGCTTCTCCAGGAGAATTGTAAACAAATGAGCGCAGCACACAAAAAAGCAACCCAGTTAACAACATACTGACTATAAAAATTACAAATATGGAGTTTTTATATATTTTATAACATATGATAGAGTTAAGCAACCTCACTTGACGAGTAGGCAACTATTTCCTGAATACAATCACGATTGAAACTGTGACATTGATTTCATACAACAGGTTAATAAACAGTTACAATTAAGTCACTTACATTTTAGATGCAATATTGACTGTTTTTGTTCTGTTTCAGCAGCAAAAATAGTTAAACAAAGATCACAGCAACTTGTTTTCTCATTACTGAATGATTCAGCATTTTGAAACGAATCGCTTGACTCAAAGATTCAATGGTCAATCCATAAACATCTGTCTCAATCATGAATGACTCAGTCATTGGAATGAATCGTTTGAACGAATGAATCAATGACTCGCTCATTAAGATGGTCGCCTGGCGACACCTAATGGCGGTTTAGTGTTATGTTTAAAAGTATCATTCTTTCCAACGTGCACCATTATCAATGTCCGTGCGGACGTCCGTTTTTTTACTTTCACTTTTATATTAGCGATTTAAAAGCACCCGCTCGTGTCACACGTCGCTTAACCGATGGGAAAATATCCTCACAGTCATATACCTAATAAATTTATATTTAAATACAATAGGCCTACCTTGTAAAACGTTTTATATACTATTTTGATATCCTTTTGGACACAAGAGGGCAGTATAGCCCTATGTTTGCTTTTTTGTTGAAACAAATAGCACTAAATAGCCTGTTTTTAACTTTTTCATACTTCTTGAATTGCAAAAACAGAATAAAATAGGTTTAGTTCTAATATTTGTATAATTTTATATAAAAATAAATGGTGTATAATTAAATTTTAAGAATATATGAGATGTTTTCTGATTCCTTTTTTGACATTATTTTAATCCCTCGCCATGTCAAAACCGTTTGAAATATTTAATATCCGTTCACAATTTAGCATCTTTAATGTATTTTCATCGTGTTAAAAAAGTTTGGTGTGAATAAAAAAAAAACACTTAGCAGGAGTGGGTAAAAAGCAGAGGCTGAATTTGCAAATAAATCCACATTCAAACCAAAATATCTGACTTCCTATTGGTCGAAGCTAATAACTGTATATTAGAAAGTTGTCCGGCTCGATGAGACCAATGTACGTACTGATTTTTAAAACTGTGGGTAAAACTAACCCCCCCACTTTTGTCAAAAGCATTTTGAAAGTGACACACTTCCTGCTGCCAGTTGGTGGCGCTATAACTTTGACTCACAATAGTCACATCCATCTGACCGGCCTCTTACCACGAACACACTGGTGAAGTTTCATCAAGATCCGTTAATGTATGCAGAAGTTATACCACTTCGTGTTTCTCTTTTCTCGCCATAAATTCGCTTCCTCGCCACGGCCAAACCGTTCGAGATATCAAAAATCCGTCCGCAATTTAGAATCCTCAATGTCTTGACTTCACGCTGACTGAGTTTGGAGGCGAATCGATGTATTTCCTAGGAGGAGTACATTAAATTCCACAGCAAGCGTTTCCAAACAACCCTAAATAGCCGACTTCCTGTTGGGCTGGCGTAAAACTTAGAGCACGAAAGTAGTTCGGCCCGATGAGATCTATATGTGTACCGAGTTTCAAATTAATTCATGCAAGCGTGTTTGATATATGGACCAAGTTTTCAGACCCCGTTCAAGGGGGCGCTGTTGAGCCCCCCTGCCACGCCCGGCTACCAGATTCAGCCCCGCCCTGATGGCCGCGGGTTCTGACCTGTGTGCAAAGTTTCAAGAGTTTTCGAGCACGTTTAGGGACCCAAAAGCCCCAGAAACCTTGAAAAACAAATGAAAAAGTAAATCTCACTCAACTGACAAATCACCCCCACCCCTCACACACTCAGAGACAGAGAGAGAGAGAAAATTCTCCAAAAAATCACATTCAAACCAAAATATCTGACTTTCTGTTGCTTTGAGCTAATAAGTGTAAATTAGAAAGTTGTCCGGCTCGATAAGAACAATATACATACCAAGTTTTGTGATTCTAGGTAAAACTAAGCCCCCATTTTTGACTAAAGGTGGCGCTACTGAGCCCCTCACCACGCCCGTTTCTGAAACTTTGCACATGTCTACTGGATAATAAATGTGATGTGTCTGTCGAGTTTCATGCAATTTCAAGTATGTTAAGAGTCTCAAAAGCATCAAAAAAGAATATTAAAGTTTGATGCGTTGCCATGGCAACAGTATCTAAGATATCAATAATCCTTTCACAGGTCTACATCTGCCGTGTGTCTACATTATACACATAAAGTTTGAAGCAAATCGGGTAAAAATAAGAGAGTGATTTCAAAGCATTTTGAAAGTGATACACTTCCTGCTGCCAGTTGGTGGCGCTATAACTTTGACTCACAATAGTCACATCCTTGTGTTCGGCCTCTCACAACGAACACACTGCTGAAGTTTCATCAAGATTAGATAATGTATGCTGAAGTTATAACACACTTCCTGTGTCCCTTATTTGCCATAAATTCGTTTCCTTGCCACGGCCAAACCGTTCGAGATATCAAAAATCTGTCCGCAATTTAGCATCCTCAATGTCTTGACTTCATGCTGACCGAGTTTGGAGGCGATTGGATGAATTCTCTAGGAGGAGTACATTAAATTCCACAGCATGCGTTTCAAAACAACCCATAATAGCCGACTTCCTGTTGGGCTGGCGTAAAAAGTAAAAGTACGAAAGTTGTTCGGCCCGATGAGATCTATATGTGTACCGAGTTTCATATTATTACATGCAAGCGTGTCTGATTTATGGACCAAGTTTTCGGACCCCGTTCAAGGGGGCGCTGTCGAGCCCCCCTGCCACGCCCGGGTACCAGCTTCAGCCCGGCCCTGATGGCCGCGGGTTCTGACCCGTGTGCAAAGTTTCAAGAGTTTTCGAGCACGTTAAGGGTCTCAAAAGTGCCCGAAAGGTTGACAGAAAAATAATAATAATAATAATAATAATAATAAATATAGCTGCGAGCAGCGATTACGGGCCCAAGCCGGTGGCACCGCAACCCTGATGCCTTTAGTTACCTAAAGGCACCGGGGTGGCGGTGCCGCCGGCTTTGGCCCTTCATCGCTGCTCGCAGCTATATATATATATATATATATATATATATATATATATATATATATATATATATATATATCTTTAATGTATTTTTATCATGTTGAAAAAGTTTGGTGTGAATAAAATAAACCACTTAGGAGGAGTAACTAAAAACTCAGAGTCTGACATATCCAAAAAATCCACATTCAAACCAAAATATCTGACTTCCTGTTGCTCGGAGCTAATGACTGTAAATTAGAAAGTTGTCCGGCTCGATGAGACCAATATGCGTACTGATTTTTGTAACTGTGGGTAAAAGTAACCCCCCCACTTTTGTCAAAAGCATTTTGAAAGTGACACACTTCCTGCTACCAGTTGGTGGCGCTATAACTTTGACTCACAATAGTTACATCCATCTGACCGGCCTCTTACCATGAACACACTGCTGAAGTTTCATCAAGATCAGTTAATGTATGCAGAAGTTATAACACTTCGTGTTTCTCTTTTCTCGCCATAAATTCGTTTCCTCGCCACGGCCAAACCGTTCGAGATATCAAAAATCCGTCTGCAATTTAGCATCCTCAATGTCTTGACTTCATGCACACCGAGTTTGGTGGGGATGTGATGAATTCTCTAGGAGGAGTAGTTCACATTCCACAGCAAGCGTTTTCCAAACAACCCATAATAGCTGACTTCCTGTTGGGCGGAGCTAATAACTTAGACTGCGGAAGTTGTTCGGCCCGATGAGATCTATATGTGTACCGAGTTTCATATTAATTCATGCAAGTGTGTTTGATATATGGACCAAGTTTTCAGACCGTGTTCAAGGGGGCGCTGTTGAGCCCCCCTGCCACGCCCGGGTACCAGCTTCAGCCCGGCACTGATGGCCGTGGGTTCTGACCTGTGTGTAAAGTTTCAAGAGTTTTTGAGCACGTTAAGGACCCCAAAAGCCCCTGAAACCTTGATTAACAATATAAAAGCAATAGTCAAATCCCCCCCTCCCCTCACACACACAGAGACACAGAGAGAGGGAGAGAAAATTCTTCAGAAAATCCACATTCAAACCAAAATATCTCTTTTCCTGTTGGTCGGAGATCGTTAATGTAAATTAGAAAGTTGTCCGTCTTGATGAGAACAATACACATACCAAGTTTTGTTGCTGTTGATAAAACTAACCCCCCCACTTATGACTAAAGGTGGCGCTACTGAGCCCCTCACCACGCCCGTTTCTGAAACTTTGCACAAGTCTACGGGCTAATAAGTGTGATGTGTCTGTCGAGTTTCATTCAATTTCAAGTATGTTAAGAGTCTCAAAAGCATCAAAAAACAATATTAAAGTTTGATGCGTTGCCACGGCAACAGTATTAAAGATATCAAAAATCCTTTCACAGGTCTACATCTGCCGTGTGTTTACATTATACACATAAAGTTTGAAGCAAATCGGGTAAAAATAAGAGGGTGATTTCAAAGCATTTTGAAAGTGACACACTTCCTGCTGCCAGTTGGTGGCGCTATAACTTTGACTCACAATAGTCACATCCTTGTGTTCGGCCTCTTACAACGAACACACTGCTGAAGTTTCATCAAGATCAGATAATGTATGCTGAAGTTATAACACACTTCCTGTGTCCCTTATTCGCCATAAATTCGTTTCCTTGCCACGGCCAAACCGTTTGAGATATCAAAAATCCGTCCGCAATTTAGCATCCTCAATGTCTTGACTTCATGCTGACCGAGTTTGGAGGCGAATCGATGAATTCTCTAGGAGGAGTACATTAAATTCCACAGCATGCGTTTCAAAACAATCCATAATAGCCGACTTCCTGTTGGGCTGGCGTAAAAAGTAAAAGTACGAAAGTTGTTCGGCCCGATGAGATCTATATGTGTACCGAGTTTCATATTATTACATGCAAGCGTGTCTGATTTATGGACCAAGTTTTCGGACCCCGTTCAAGGGGGCGCTGTCGAGCCCCCCTGCCACGCCCGGGTACCAGCTTCAGCCCGGCCCTGATGGCCGCGGGTTCTGACCCGTGTGCAAAGTTTCAAGAGTTTTCGAGCATGTTAAGGGTCTCAAAAGTGCCCGAAAGGTTGACAGAAAAATAAGAATAATAATAATAATAATAAATAATCCTACCGAAAACAATAGGGCCTTCGCCCTTTCAGGGCTTGGGCCCTAATAAATAATCCTACCGAAAACAATAGGGCCTTCGCCCTTTCAGGGCTTGGGCCCTAATAATCCTAACGAAAACAATAGGGCCTTCGCCCCTTCAGGGCTTGGGCCCTAATAATAATAATCCTACCGAAAACAATAGGGCCTTCGCCCTTTCAGGGCTTGGGCCCTAATAATAATCCTTACGAAAACAATAGGGCCTTCGCCCTTTCAGGGCTTGGGCCCTAAATATCATATTAATTAAAGCTGGATGACTTGTGATGCTAAATGGCATGCAATTAACTTTAAAATATATTGAATGGTAGAGAAAATGCTTGACAAGAGGCATGTTATTCGCAGTATAAGAGATTCAAACAATAAGACTAACCGTGTTAACAATGATTAATTTTCTGTTTATAAAGGTAGGCTCTCCAAACAGTTGTTCACCCGTCTAATTAAGCATAATATATTAAAGCGTCGTTGGTGTTTTCATGGTTTCTACACAAGTAAAACAGATTAAATCGATTCAATTCTACCTTTCACTCAAATACATTTAACAATAGCCATTGTTATTAAACATTTCATGATTTTTTTTTTATTTAAATAAAAAAAAAAGGCAAAAAAGTTTTACTATTTGAACCCCACCACAACTGTTATGGAAAAAATTAAAGGGGACATCATAAAAATCTGACTTTTTCCATGTTTAAGTGCTATAATCGGGTCCCCAGTGCATCTACCAACCCAGAAAACGTGGTATCCGTGAGAGTGATCGCGATACAGATGATAATCAAAATCAAGCAGATGTCTCTTTAGTATTTGGCATAATCCAATTGAGGCAGGGACTGTGTGGAGAGGGGTGGGCGGCACGCAGCAGCTCATTTGCATTTAAAGGCACATGCACGAAAATAGCCTGTTGTAGACTTCTCAGAAATGGGTATTTACAACACAGATTTTTAAATGATATGTGAGGTATTTTAAGCTAAAACTTCACAGATACATTCTGGGGACAACTGCGACTTAAATTACATTTTGTAATTTGTCTACTAATATGGAATACCATGATTTGGTCACAAACATACACAGTCTACACAAACTGACAAAGGCAGTATTTTAATGCATCATAAGCTATGTTTCCATCCACCTATTTTTGTGTGCATTTTGGGATATCGCATTAAAAAAAAGTTGCATGGAAACGCCAAGATGTGCATAAATTCTAAAAATGCGAATATAAAATGTGTGTGCTCAATTGAGTCCAATAAGAAAACGTGCATAAACTTCGATGGAAACACATTTACCATATAAATTCCACGATGCGCATCAAAAAATGTATGTGACTGCGCAATGGGACGGCATAACTGGACAAAACAACAAACCAATCTTGTTGCACAGCATCTGAAATGCTGTTTTGCAAAGTGTGAAACAAGTGGTAAGTTATAAGAAGGGGAACAGGATGTGGTGTTGTTCTGAAGGAAACTTTTCAAGTTGTCACTCGAGAAGTGACACCATACTATCAGGGAACAGAGTCTTGACCTTTTCTATAAATACCAGAGCGACACTGGATGCACAGTCACAAAAACACACCACAGCACTGCCTCACATTCTTTCTAATTTTCAGTCTTCACCCAACACACACACACACACACACACACGTACAGGAGCAACAACAACAATAAAATGTATGATATGTTTTGTGACTGGAGTCACAAACAGCAATTTCCAGCTTATTTACAGTATTTGTTCTTTTTCCTCACACCTGAACTTCTCCACATTAATTTGGAGAAACGTTCAGCTTTTGTAGAATAAGAGAATACTTCCCCTATTTAAGGGGGTCATATCATACATTTAAAAAATCTTTTTCCACTTGAGTCAACTTATGATGCAAGGAGCTTTTGTCTCTAAAACAACCAAATGTTTGTTTTACATGATCATTTTCCACCCTCCTTCTGACACCTAACATTTTTTTTTCATGGCTGCTCTTTTAAGAAACGCCCCTATGAATTGAATAAGCTAGAGTTTTCTCCAGTTCTGCTCGCAGATTTGCTGTTGTGTCAAGAATAGTTTTTAACTTCCCAATCCTTCAATAACAGCATCTTTGCAAAGCCTGTGGCAAACTCAACAGGTTCACAAAACAATCTATGCTTAAATTAATCAAACAAACGATCAAGGTCAGACTGGAATGACCAGGGTCCTTGAAAAATAAACTTCAGCTTTCCTATTTGGTCTGAAAATGTTATTCTTTGTAATAAAAACAGTAAAAGATTACCCACAGTTTCAATTTAAATGTCCAATACTGAGTATTAATTGTATTAATAAATCATCATTATGTTGAAGGCAAGCCTAAAAGGGCAAGTGGAATCAGAAAAGAAGACTAATAGCCATAGTAATTTCTACTAAAAAGCCCTCTGAACAGCCATCCTAGATTGAGACTATTAGATGTGTAATCCTGTTTATGGCTAATCAGTCATACTTTAGCATCCATTTCGTCATTCACTGAAGGAACATCAGCTTGATGTGCAGCTTGGGGACTAGCTGCTGTTTTGTGCATTGCAGCATTTCTAAGATGATGTTTTATTGTCTCTTGACCTAACAAGATTGTTCCACATAGTTGTCTCTTAAATACCCTTATTAAAATGTATTTTTGAACCCATGTGCTGTGTCTTGGTTTGCTACTCAGCTCTATGGAGAAATAAACTAAAAAAAAGCTTCCTTTTTCACATGAACACACACTATGATAAACTCATATGACATTGAAAAAGGAACTGCCCCGTTTTAACCCACAACTTAGCATAATTAGCTGCACTTTGGTCTGTCACACAATAGATCATATTTCATGTGGGTTCAGTCCTACCAGCCACATGATTATGATTCAGATTCAGATTCAAAAGCAGATGTAATGCCTGATGGCCCAGTGGACACTACATTTTATGAAAACGGTGGGACAGCATGACCGGGTCATCAGATTCCTGAGGGGGGCGAGGAGACTGAATCCTGCTTGCTCTCCTCTTATACCCTCTTGGGACCTGAACAGAGAGCTCCCTTTGAGCCATTGCGATCAGTGGAGCTTAAAGTCCCTGTAAAATCAAAATTAAGTATGTGTTCTGAGTTTGTCACACCACAGAATAATGTGTTATTAGCCACCTAGCCAAATTTGAATGATAAAAAAAGCAGCCAAGTAAATAAAATAAGCGATCAAAATCTTGAAAAAATGAGCAGTAGTCTCTGCTCTCAAACGCTGGGGGCGTGTCCGCTGGCTGCGCTGAAACCACGCCCACTCGCGGGAAAGTTGACTCGCGGGCAGCGGACACGCACTGCCGATGGTGGCACCAGTTGTCGGTTCGACGGGAGGATGAACGCCGAGACGGGAGATAATCGTCTCAGCCCCATTCACCAGTAACAGCGGATTATCAGTGAATTCCAGTTGTCTCCGACGAAAGTTTATAAAACTATCCTGTGTAAAATGATCACTACAGAGGCTGTTGGTGGTGATCCTCAGCTCTCCATCAAGGTGGCTCTTCACAAAATGAATCCACCTCTTGTTGATATGATCATTGTTTGGAAATTTAAATAAGGACACTGATCTGTTTTGTAAGTGATCGCATCCAGGTAATAAGTTACGCATTTCAGTGATGAAGGCATAGCCAGCTAGCAAACTGTAGGCTGTAGTAAATAATACTGACAGTAGGGGCGTGTCCAGACGCTCAGGGGCTCCAGCGCGTCATCAAGTAGGGGCGTGTCCAGGAGCTCAGGGGCTCCAGTGCGTCATCGATCCCCCGTTTTAGCCCCGCCCAAAAAATCCGGAACACAGCAACGGTGAAAAACTGTTTAACGGTCTAACTCCACAATTCAGTACTTCACAGTTCACAGTCTTTGTAATATGGTTTAGCAATACATTTCTAACATTTATAATGTGTTTAGAATTTTTTTTTAGAATTGCCTTTACAGGGACTTTAAGTTCCTGTCAATGAAAACAGCGCTCCTGGTTGCTTTGGCCTCAATCAAGAGGGTAGGGCACTTGCAGGCATTTTCGGTTAACGAAGCGTGCCTGGAATTCGGGCAGGCTATCTCTTACGTGATCTTGAGACTCCACCCTGGATACGTGCCCAAGGTTCCCACCACTCCTTTCAGGGATCAGGTGGTGAACCTGCAAGCGCTGCCCTTGGAGGAGGCAGACCCAGCCTTGGCACTGCTCTGTCCAGTATGCGCCCTCCGGGCTTACATAGACAGAACGCAGGGTTTCAGGACCTCAGACCAGCTCTTATGGTGGGAAGCTGAAGGGAAAGGCTCTCTCCAAACAAAGGTTGTCTCACTGGATAGTGGACGCTATTGTCTTGGCTTACCAATCGCAAGGTCGTCCATGCTCCCTTGGGGTGAGGTCTGTAGAGGTCTCATCTGGAGAGGTGTCTCATTTGGGTTCAGTCCTACCAGCCTCATGATTATGATTCAGATTCAAAAGCAGATTTAATGCCTGATGGCCCAGTAGACATTAAACTTAAAATGCAATGTTTGAGTGCTTTATATGCCAGCCAGCCAGATTCTTCCTGTCTAAGATAACAGTTCTTGACCACAATAACCTCTGGTCCACAATGCAGTTTATGTCGACAGTTTGAAATCTGCATGAATGATTTCCTAAATTAAGACAGGGCAGATGTGACTTGGTGTTAGCCCACTAGGGTGGCCAAGGTGATTGACATATGAGCTAAGAGTGAGTGGGGCTCCTGTAACTGGCTCTTATTTTCAGAAGAAACATTTCTATTGAGGTTAGGAAGTGAAGGCGAAGACTAACCCGGAATTCAGGAACATGTAGGCAGAGTATGAGGTGTGGAATGGATTACCCACAGTGATATTTTCAAATGTAGAGTGTGTGACGTGTGTGTATGCGTGTGTAGAAAAATGTGAAGTGGGCCTTACATAAAATGAGCCCATTTATCAAAAAGGAAAAAAAAGAAAGAAGCACAGAGGAAGGATGACTGAAGACTTTCTGTCTTCTGACAGTTTGATTTCCCTCCAAATGAATCCATGGAAACAGATGAGTTAATGTAATATTCTGTTGTTTGAGGAAACAAGCAATAAATCTGGGCGAGTTAACACAAATATCTCTTGCGCATATTTGAAGATGGCCGTAATTGTCACACTCGGATTTTGGCATTACATCCAAATGGTACAGCAGTGTGTTAATGAAAAATATAAATTTATGTCCATTTCTGGGTTAATATTTGTATATATCAGTCATTAATTTAATCGCTGACTCCTTTAAGTTACATATAATATATATAAATCATGCTACACTATCACAAACTTTTACCTTTATTGTAAAGGACCATCACAGTATATTCAAACCACACACACTGCACTTTCTTTTTCACTTTCTTCATAAATATAGCATGTATATAGGGCATAATGGTTTTATACTGAACAAAAATATAAATCATTTAGTATGATTTATTAGCCGTTTTGCTTGTGGGGCCCGACCAAATGTACCCACAATGTCAACAATTTTGTGAGGACATCTGGTCTTCAAAATGTAGGTTAAAAAAAAAACATCACACACACACACACACACACACACAGACACAGACACAGACACAGACACAGACACAGACACAGACACAGACACAGACACAGACACACACAGACACACACACACACACACACACACACACACACACACACACACACACACAAAACACACACACACACACACACACACACCAAAAGCAACAGGGTAGAAATTATATTATATATGCAACGAGCTTGTGATGATTAAAGTATTACTGAATTGTCTCAAAAGACACTAAACGTAAGTTTCACTTACTCACAGTTAATGGTCATAGTGTGGGTGCACAAGAATAATAACTATCAGGACTGAATTAAGGCTTTCTACATGTGGTAAACACAAATTAATAAGTAAAAATAAAAATAAAATAATAATAATAATAATTTTAAGAAGGATTTCAGGAAGATTTCATGGAACACACACACACACACACACACACACACACACACACACACACACACACACACACACACACACACACACACACACACACACACACACACACACACACACACACACACACACACACACACACACACACACACACACACACACACACACACACACACACACACACACACACACACACACACACACACACACACACACACACACACACACAAATCCACACCAGAAATGCATTCATTCACTCAAACATGCAGACTTCTCCCCACAGGATACCCACAGGCAAACATGGCAGTGTGTGTGAATGTGGGTCATGGGCAGTTGATTGTGTCCACTGTCTGGACATCTGTCTAGGCACAGAGATGTGTCATGCCCAGCCAAACACTAGCATCACACCCTTTCAGTCCCATTTGACCCCTTTGTGTTTAGTGGAATATCCAGGGGGATCTTATTCACTTTCACAGTTCATTGTACATACAGTATGTGTAAGTTTGGTTACACTCTTTAGATATCACCCAAGAACAGAATTAACTGTTACAATAATAAATCAGTGCATTAAAGCGGAACTATGCAGTTTTTTTTTAGCTTAATTTACCTTAACTGAACAGCTTCGGAGTCATTGGAATGGTTATATGACTTTTTTCAGGTTGAATGGTGGCCGTCTCGCTTCCCCTTACCGCCTGTGAGCGGAAAAACCACCCTTGCAACTTTGGGCCGGCGGGCCGCGATATCAGGTCTCGCAACGTAATGAATTGCTTTACGGAACTGCACACATACACGCCCCCATCCAGGATCCGGCTAGCTATAAGAACAAGGCAGGGATGGAGTTTTTCACATTATCGTCATGGCTGAGCCAGCAAAATAGAAGCAGAAAGCTAGGAAAGCATTGTCGGAGGAACAGAGAAAGAGGAAACGGCAGACTGACCGAGCGAGGAGTCAGACACAAGTAAACATCGGACCTGCGTTTTCAGAATAGTGAGAACTGAGACAAATAGAAGCCTGCAAATCCGATGCTGACCTGGCGTTCTTGCTGTTGCACTTGTAAGTATCTTTGGGATAAACTCTGTTTAATCTTTGTATTTCTTGTTATTGTGACCTCAGGATATTTGCTATTGTCTGTAAAGGTTTTTCACCATAATGTTGATTACGTTTGAGAACACAATACAAATATACAATATCTCAACATTTATATGCTAGCCTTCTGTGTATCATACATACCTCAGTGGACATGGCACCGAAAACAAATGCACATGACCAGAGGAAGAAGATGGGAGGGAGGAGAGTCGCCAATGAGTTTTTACGACAGTGTTGTCAAATATCTATTACGAAGCTGTAGGGGGAGCTCTATAGAGAAACCCGCGAGCAAAAAGCAAGAAAACAGCGAAGAAATTGCCAAAACTGCATAGCGCTGCTTAAAAAACAAATAGCCTACAAGGTTATACATATTTAGAGCTAAACCAATCTATGAATTTATTCATCATCCTACAAAAATCAAAAGATTCTTAAATATTTGTACTTCTCTAAGTAAAAGGGTTTATGATTTAGATAAAGGGCCTTGGATGCTGTCAATATGTTGATACTGTTAATAGTTGAACCAAATACACATACCAATAAATAAATAAATTGTATTAGCCTTACATAAAACATCAAACCAAGTGGAAATTATTTTCTTCGAAGAAAAAAAAGCACAAACAAACACACTTCTGAAGTAAAAAAAAAAAAAAAATCACCCAAAAAAAAGTTTATATTTAGGTCTATAAAAGTTTGTATTTCAATTGTTAAAGGGACAGTAAGTGGGATTTTCTCCCATCTAGTGGTGAAATTGTATTTTGCAATCAAATGAATAGTGCTCTCTAGCGCCTCGCATTTTCAAATGTGTGTTGCATCTATGGTAGCCATTATGTACCAAAAAGCTATGACAGGATGTCCTCTAATAGCACTTCATCGAGTTTTCCTTCGGGTGAACTGGTTTGTTATTTCAAACAAACTACAACTTGACACAACGAACAAACGAATGTTACAGTTTTGAACAAACAAAACTTACAACCTTGTTTATAGGGCCTTCTCTACTTTACTCAATAGTAGAGATACTACTTTGATACTATACCTTGAAATGTGCTGGGGTTTTTTTTTATTTAATTTTTGATGTGCACAAATAAATGACAGGTACCATAAGATTTTCTTCTTCCTGTTCCTTTTTTTTTCTTCGTTCATGCATGTTACGAATGCATGAATGAATGAATGAATGAATGAAACATTTATGTATGACTTGAGCAATCAATAAATAAATAAATAAATTAATGTATCAATTTTCAATACCACAGGGAAGAACTTATAGGCCTACTGTCATATAGATATTTTTATCTATTATTATTATTTTTTTTTTTTGTCCATCCATTTAAAATCTAGGAAATCATTACTGTCTTCTGAAGAGATCACTTTACATAATGACATATTGAATTAAGGCTTTTTATTCATATATAAACATTGCTCAATTACCATTGCAAATCTCACCTAAATGTTTGCTCACTCAGTGTATGGGATAATTATTGGGATAATAATTGGGATAATGTGATAATTATTGGGACAATTTTGTTATAAATGCACAAGATAGCTTGTTTTTACTATATTTTATGTAGCCTAATAATTTCACAGTAAATCTCCAAATTAATGTAGAAACATCATAAAGACAGTATATTTCAAATAATTGTTTAATGGCATATTTTTATGAATGAAGTGTTATTTGATTCTGATGTCACACGCGTCCAATTTTTTCTCACAACTCTTAACGTTCATTTCAGACTTTATTTAACTAATTTAAGACTGCTCTCATGCGGATACTCAAAGCAAAAGCGCGAAAGAGAAGTCGAGTCTGGCGCGCGTTCTGTCAGCATCACAGACAGCGCATTCTCTTTTGTATTTTCTCGCTTGCATGGTTAGAAGCATTTGCATGAAGAAGAATGTGATTATATAATGTAACGCTAGCCAAAGGATGACAGAAAAAAATGCTGCTTTAATTGCGTTAAATATGTTTAACGTGTTAAACTGAAAAACATTAATCACACGCGTTGCGTTGACAGCAGCACGGACATAACCGATGTGTTTATGTGAATACGCGGCGAGACGGACGTTGTGACAATGTTTTCGTGTGTATTTGACTGTAAGCGCATCAATGAAAAATAGGCAGCTTTATGTGGACGCACTGGGAATAAGGCACGGGAATAAAATCACACGCAAACGCAACCTCCGCAATTCAACGCCGAAAACTTATGATTTGCATTTTTATTATAAATTTGTGCGCATTATTTGTTGTTATTAGAGACTTCCGACGATCCGAGATTGATGGTAAAAGAAGCACCCCAGGGTGCCGCATCACCCCGCTGAAAAAAATAAAAATAAAAAGCCTGTAATTAAGACCTTAAAATTGACTTACCTGTCGAGAAGAAAGCAGGCAACTTCAGCTTCTCTTCTGAAAGCTTTCTCCTGCATTAGCTGTCCCGACATTATAATAACCCTTGTTTTTGTAATCTCCGATCACGTTTCCTTTTACGGTCTTATTGTGGACTTTTTCGACGAAGAGGACTCGTTATCCTGTGACTTAACCGTGCAGTGCAGCCTTTTAAACTTGCCGGGGCAGTGACAAAAGCGCCTCTTACTTAGTGATCGACCGATATATCGGTCAGCCGATAAATCGGGCCGATATTTGCGGGTTTGACGTGTATCGGCATCGGCCGATACGTGGCTGCTGCGTTCGCCGATAGTTTTTTCCCGGCATTATTTACAGACAGGCGTCCGCAGGCAGCTCTGTGTTGCTGGAGACGCTGCAGTTCACGTGCAGCCCATGCACTGCCCCTCCCACACTAGCAGAGTGCTGGAAGCCTCTTCAAGACAACGGCAAGTTTTAAACTTTCAAAGCATCTTTTAACTGTTTGACTTAGCTGAAATATTGCCATACACTTTAAAAGTGGAAACACGTTGCTTTATATGTGCGTGCAACTAAGCAAGTTTGTGGGTCCAAATGGAAAACGCGAATGCCTCATCTATAAAACTGCTTGTCATTGTATTTAAGGAGCTGCAAATAGCTAAGTTTGAGGCTATCCATATGCATACGACAGCTGTTACGAACACTGGTAATAGGATTAAATAATGCCGACGTTGTTCCGTGATATCTGTGGGAGTTTTATTCAGCGACCACCTGGCTGAGGTTTGGATGTGTGCTTATAAACAGTGTTGTGTGTAACGCGTTACAAAGTAACGCGTTACAGTAACGTAACTACTTTTTCGGGTAAAAAGTAGTGTAACGCGTTACTACTAAAAATTTGGTAACGAAACGTAGTTCCTTTTTCAATTCGGCGCAACGTTACTTTTCCCATGGATATATTTGACAGCGACACTGCCTCAGCTGCGCGCTTGAGAGAAGAGAACTGTTGAGATCTGAAGAGAACGATTTAGTTTCATATATATGTTTAAATTAAATAAAATAACAATTTTGTGTGGAGACATGATTTTGACCACTTTATTAAGTTTGTTTTTGTAGAAAACCTGTATTTAAAGTGAATTTCGTTTTGTATTAATTGTATCTTAATTTTAATCAATGTTTTATCAATCAATTGCCTGAATTTAATAAGAAGTAAATTAAAGAAAACTATTTAGTTTCATATTTATGTTTAAATAAAATAAATAAATAAATAATTTAATCTATGTTGATTATATGAAAAGTGAAAAGCATGAGTAAGATAATAATTTTGTGCAATATATCGGGAGATGAATGGAGTGGGCAGACATGATTTAGACCACTTTATTAAGTTTGTTTTTGTAGAAAGACTTTCTTTAAAACGAATATATAGAAAGCTTGAATATGTGTACTTTTAAACAAAATATATTTTTTTCTCTCAAAATCTCTTTTTTTCTCCTACTCCCTTAGAGTGAGTAGTATGTCTGAAAACTAAGCTTATGTCTTCTATATCATTTTGTCCTATGCTATCAAGACGCGATTCGCACCGGTGTTAGAGAGCAGGAGCGCTTTATTGGCTGTTGCCGAAATTTAAAGTTCGGTGGATAGGGGGAGCGGAGCGGAGAGAAGTGGTGCGGGCGCGCTGCTCATCGCGGAGTGTCGCACTCTACCCCATGATGCAGAGCCGGCTGAGAATAAAAGTTGCCGCACACAGCAGCGCCAATGAGAAGGACTTTTTTTTATACTATTGATACTATTTTTTATAATAAAGAGCACAAAATAATGACCTGTTATGTCCTCCATTGTATAACTTTATGTCTACATATTTAGAAACAGATATTGGGTTCTGCCCAAAGTCAAGCAACATAAAAGTAACGTAATAGTAACGAGAAACGTAAAAAGTTACTTTCCAAATGGGGTAACTAAGTAAAGTAACGGATTACTTTTTTAAAAAGTAACGAGTAACGAGCAAACACTACTTTTTAAAAGTAACTTCCCCAACACTGCTTATAAAAAAAGCGACGCGGTTGCGACACGCATGCGATGCAGCGCGCTCGTTTGTCCAGGCGCTTCTATGCCGTGGTGAGATGAAAACAAATACATTTTTTAGGGCCTGCTCACATATCGCGTCTTTTGCGCGCTCAAGTTCGTTATTTCAAATGTAGGCGCGCGGTATGCGCGCTCATAATGGAAGCGACGCGCTTGTTTTTTCCAAGCGTGTCCGCGCCGCATCGAGATAAAAACATCTCAACTTTTCAGAATGCCGCATCTGTGGTGGAATAATACGACAGCATCGAAAACTCAGCCGAACAGCTGATCATAGCTGGACAGGGCGGGTTTTTATTTCTCATCTCCATAAATATATGTAGTCGTAAAGGGCAGGAAATAAATTAATCCTTCCTCCATGTCATCATGGAGAGCGCAGTTCATGGCTGCATAGCAAAGACAGACGTTTATTATGCTGCTTGCTTGTTGCTACTGTGTGCAATAGTGTAATTGTTTTATTCATGCTTAAATATTTATTTTCAGAATTTACTTAAAGAATTTGAATTATGCTTAAAGTATGCTTAAAGTTGCAGGTTAAATTTTTCACGAAGATAATACAATGTGTTTATTAAACATAAAGATAAGAACTGCCCACCATTGTTTTTTATACCAAAATGCTGATATAATATGAAAAGTTGGCACTTTTAACAGTGGTTTTAACCGCTCCCGCTTCCTTCCACTAGATGGTGCGTGACGTCATAAAAGGAACTCACTAGTAGAGTTACCGTACGCTAGCAGCTATAGATGCCTTACATAACTTCAGAAAAGTTGGTTGTATGTTTTATTTGATAAAAAAATTATGGATAAAATAACTCCATTGTAAACATACTCGTGTGTGCTGACTTCAAGGGGACCGTGATCCTGCCTGAAATGAGAATAAGCTATTCGCAAAACAAACGATTCAGGCACGTCAGATCAGCCTGTCGCGGGTCCAGCTGCTCCACTAAACAAAACGCGTTCACCTCACGGCAGCACACACTCTCCACTGCTGATAGCCCACACAAACACAGTGATGGGGACATCGATCTCTCTTTTTCTTTTCTGACAATAAACATCGCTAATTAAATCGTGAGAAATTGATAACGCGTGGATTGAGGAAGGGTATTACATGACGTTTGAGGCGTCGATGAGACTAGCGATTGCGCCTGACGTGCATCTCTAACATGCAGCTCTGATTTGGACAGACTTACTGTAAGTAAATAATGTCTTCAGTCGTTGTCCCTCCTTGCTATTCTACATGACGGCAATATTTTGAAAATACTTGCTTGTTCTGTTATATTATCCGGGATAAGTTTGCACCAGGCTAGACTTGCTCTAACGTAGCTAACGTTACTCACCGGGACACCTGGCTAACCCTCCACTCATTCTCCTCACACCAAGCATTAATAACTCTTTGAGTGCCATGGCTCCCCTCTCTCACGCCTGACCGGTTAAAAATTGTAGGGCTGTGGTCCATAAAGAATTTGATGGTTTCCCACATCCTCAGTCGTTCTCCAAATAGCCTTAATACAGTAGGAATCTAGCGGAGTATGGGTTGCGAGTTCCTCTTGTGACGTCATCACCCAGTAACTGAAAAAACACGCTACCTTTGAAGAAACCCCAATAAATGCTATTTTAACGCATTTTAAGACAGAAATAATTAAATATATACATATAGAGCACTTTAATTTACACATTAATTGGCTGTGGTGGTTAACCTGCAACTTACACTTTAAATATTTATTTTCAGTAATTTTAGCACTGAACTTTTTTTTACTTGTTCTACCTCACATGTTTTTAATATTTGTCAAATATTTTTATTTTATTTAAGTTCAATAAATGTTCCTTTTTTAAATTGAGACTTGTAACGTTTGTTATCATCATTGTGTCATTTTTATGATTTAAATTGAGTGAGCAAAAGCAATATCGGCTCCAAATATCGGCCCAAGAAAATCGGCAGCCCGTATCGGTCATCGGCTAAGGCTGATGAAAAAAAATCGGTATCGGCATCGGCATTAAAAAATCCATATCGGTCGATCCCTACTCTTACTGCTCTGCTCCGTTTCTGCTGGTTTCAGTCACGTGACGCGGGCTCTGAACGAAAACGCGTTGTGGAAACGCGTTGGCCTAGTACTTTTTGTCCCTCTCTGCTATTATAGTTTTTCAAGATGGCGGAACTACATGGAAGCCTCCGTGGACTTACCCGTCCTATGTATATAAAGATAATAAATTCTTCGTTTACGAGGATAAGTCAGATCATTGGCAGAGGTATTTGTACACCATTGAGGACATATTTATGAATAAAAATATTGATTTTAGATAATAAAATACCTAAAAAGTTACTTATTGTCCCTTTAAAAAATTCATACAAAAGAAGTGTGGACATTTCGGTGGTCAGGTGTTAGTGGAACATAGTTAAAGTCTTCATCTACTAAAAATCACCTTGACACCAGTTATTTAACAAGTTATTACAAAACATCTAAAAAAAGTAAAGTTAGTTCTGAGAAATGGTCTAGAATCATTTGTGTACAGATGCCACGTGCTTTAATATTTAGTTTTTTAATGCAATGAAATTCATACACTTTTAGTTTATTTTTTCTTTTCAATTTAAATTTAAATTTGAGAAGCAGACAGTGTAGCATGTTTTACACCCTACTGCATGTTTGAGTGTAGAGATGTTCCGATACCCTTTTTCCCTTCCCGATACCGAGTACTGATCTGATACCTGGGTGTGTCTATAGACGAATCCGGCGAAACTACCGGAAGTAAGCGGGCGCCATTACTGAGCTGTTGCTGGGTAGCGTTGCGCCATTGCCTCCTATTGGTTTGGTTGCGTCCACTGGAATAAACAGCCCGCGATTTACGACTGTCACTAACGTTACATCTACAGCTTTACTATTCTTCCTCTGCAGAGTTATTTGAACAGTATAAGTGTTGTTAATGGTCTGTGAAAATCGGACAGGTCCTTTAAGAACTAATTTATCATCTGGTAGAGTGTGCATTATTTGACCAACCCATAGGCTACGGAGCTTAGATAATTTTTTTGACCCTCTATCAGTGACCTGTAGTTGGCATTTTGTTGATCATCGGATGCCAGGCTAAGGAGAAAATACTCTTAAATACCTTTAAAGTCCCCGTGAACCGGAAGTTGCAAACGACTTTTCTCCAGTGTTATGACGTATTTCCCAGTGAAAAGGAATATTGAACAGAGGGCAGGGTTTTACTCTAGCGCTCCTCCTCTCCATCTCTGCTCATAGCAGACTAACGGTTTGAGGGGAGTGGTTAAGCGTTGCCCAGACCAATTCCTCAAACCTACGTCATCAGAGAAGGTCCTCCAATGCAGAGGGGAGGGGCATTTTCAGATTTTGATTAAAGATTACCATGGTAAAAATTTTTTTTTTTAAATATTTTCTTGCACGGATTAATTGTTCACCACAAGACTAGTAATATGCGCTAACAAAGTAAATAGGGTCAATTTTGATTTCATGGGGACTTTAAAACAACCGAAGGGGCGCGTTGGGGCAGTAGTAGCATTACTGTATTTGCTTGACTGTGACTCTGAGAACCAACAACGCTAGCAGTTAGCTGTACCTTACCCTTTCCTTTTGAAATGTGAAAATGAGATAAATAATGGTCACAAAATAAAAACATGAATTCGTTTATTTGATATCATTAATTTATTTATTTTTGCCAAATGGACAGATCTTTTAATAGTTTCCTCGTTAGCTTGCCTAGCTACCATAGTTATCTTATTGCCAAGCTATTTTCATAAATAATCTGTAAGATCGTTTGTACCTTCATCTGTGACTGGAGGCCACTGTCTAACATCATCAACCCAACAAGTCATACTGCCTGGCTGTAGCTGTCATCGAGGGTGCGTTTGCGTTATCACGGAGGTTTGTTTACATACTAGTAACAGCTCAGTAATGGCGTCGCCACAAGATGGCAGCCTACACAGAACGCTCGTCGGATTCGTCTATACAGCTGCAATTTACTAGCCCTGTATGAATTGATAGAATTATTTTATGGTGTGCTTCAGACTAATCCCTTAATAAAACATGAGCAAATACATACAGTGAACTATAGTATTTTTATTATCTGACATTCATTTCACAGCAATACACTATTATCGTAAATATGAGTTTCCTAGTTAAAAATTGGACATGAACGTCCTCTCAAGTCATATTTTACCACTGGGAAGCTCAGAATAATCGTAATACCCAAGTTCCCATTGGGGGATAATATACACTACAATGATTGCTCTTCCTCTCTGTCTCTCCTACTACCTCTTTGACACGTACTAAAGCGGAACACAAACACTCCATTACAATTGCCTTGTATGGTCTTTTTTCCGCTGATGTCTGGCTTCAGGTAAGCTGTATACATAGCGGACCGAGGAAGTCTTTCTGAATGCCAGAGGTGATATTGAGCAGGACTCATCTCATTTACTCACTCCATGCTTAGATGGGACTTAATTGTGCATGTCATTTATATAAATCACTCTATAATTTTTTAATAGACTTAAACACACTGAATTCTGCTAAGTTCTGCTAACGTCTGGTTAGTGTCTTTCTTGTAATGTGTAGTGATGATTTATGAATCTGTTCCTGAATTTGCTTACTCATAAATCTGATGAGTAAGTGAATGTGTATGTGTGTTGTTGTTGTTGACTTCCTAAGAGCGTTGCCTTCCTATTTTTTCTCATTGCTATTTACAGAAACAGCCAAGCAGAAGCAATGTTGGTCAAGGTATACTCTGTAATCAATGAAGAGTGAATCTTGGAAACCAATTCAGAGGTTGTAAACACCTGGGAGGAATGAGCAGCATAGAGTTATATGGGAAGCAAGGGCTTGAAGGCTTTTGTTGTTGCAATACCACCAAGAGTCTGCCAGTTTCAGCAAATGTGAATTGCCATTAAAAATGCCCCAAGGTACCTTCATCAAAGAAAAACAAGGGTCGTCGGCAACAGAAAGACACTGACATGAGCAACACAGACTACACTGGAGTACTTTTCAGTGAAGCAAACACCACAGTCTTACTGTTACTAAATGTCTGAACTGATTTTGGTGCAACTTTTTTTGTTTTGTTTTTTTTTAGCTTTGAATGCTGTTTTTCCTTTTACAACTGCAGCAGCAGGCTAAACTGTGGTAAAGCGGGCCAGACAAAAAAAAAAGCACATTTCTTTCCACAACAGACCTAGATATGCTATATTTTAAAAATGAATAAGTGAAGAAAAAAATGTAATTGAAAAATTGAAGTCTGCAGAGAAGACTGTTGAAAACGATTGTATTGAACAACAACAACCATTTTCAGTCTGGAGACATTTAGCAGACAACACAGCTTTACAGCTGTCAAAGTGACCGAATTATAGGGAGGTTTTCTTTACTTTCTTAATCTGTCAGGCAAACAGCATACCGCAGCACCTTCAGATAACAGATTTTCCTCTGTCTGTGCTCTGTATAGGCTACATCTAATTATAGTGTGTGTCAGTACATTATCAGTGGACTTTAATATAATGATTTGAGGCTCACTTTAAATACTTGCGGTTGAAAATGTTCCTTATAACCTAATGGCAGCAGTGCGTGTCAGAAAGTGGAGTGCAGTCAAGAAGCAACAACACATTATAAGTGGTCTCTTGAAAACTAGCTGATTAGAGACCAGTTTTGTGGTTTCTCTTACAATGGTGGAAATCACATACTGAAATGAGAACATTGGTCCAGAGTCAGAGTGAGAGGCAGTAAAGCATGAGCTCTGGTTCAATCAGCATTCCCCAAACACTCAGGACCAGCCAGGAATGTGAAAACTACCAATTTCCACAGGATCAGACTTCCACAACCAAATCAGGGTGAGCAGTTTTTCTTTATTTTGTTTCAGCTTGCCTTTGGTCTTACAGCTCAGGAAATGGCTTGAGGTTTGGACCATGACCAGAGCAGAGCTCTCTAAAGCTATACGGCCTTCAGTCACTGCAACAGAACAAATGACCAACGCAGAAAAATTATACACTATACGTAGAAAGAAAATTGTATTCAGCCACGGCTGTCCGATACATTTTTCCTAATCATGGCCAAATGTATTAATAATAATAATAATAACAATATCATTTTCTTAATTAAGTCTTCATTTTTTATTTTTTAACTGATATCAATTCTTAAAAGATCAATATTTTAGCCTATGCTGTTTTGTGTTGTAACACTCCTGCCATCCAATTATCATAATAAGCTTTGTGCTTTTTAACTTTTGATTTGAAACAAGTCTCAGCTTTCAAATTCTGTCAATTTTATCACACTGCACATAAATCGATCATCTCTTCCTCTTTACTCCTAGTTATAACTCTTTACTCCTAGGTATGAAATAAACATGCATGGATATCATAAGGTATTCTGGTTCCATCACATGGCACCGCGAGTGAGTCTCTCAGCTGGCTGAGGAACGAGCAGCAGTGTGTCCGGGAACACCGGTATTACATTTTTTATACTAGTTTAAAGGGGGAATATTTCGAGTAATACTTACTTGACAAAAACAATCTATAGATACAATATCTTTCCTCCATAGTTTACAGCTATTTAGTTGAGAGAAATGTTGACATGTACTGTACCTGATAAATCCAAATTAACCTATATTGAGTCAAGATAGGAAGTGGCCAGTGAAGTGGCATGTTTAGACTAAGAGCAACATTTCCAGGAGCTACTGGTGAATAATGCACTGTTTGCAGAGAGTCTGCAAATGGAGAGCTTCAACTAGCTTCTTTGTCAAATGGTAACATCTAGACTTAGGGGTGTGCCACAAATCTTGGGCCTCCCCTCCCTCACAGACCATGAGATGGGGCCCTGTCCACAAGTAGTGATGTTGTGCTCAAACAATGCAAACGGTAAACCAGTCAAACCATGATACAAACAAGAGGGATGCAATTCTAGAATGGAGCACTGTTCTTAAATCTTTCTTTTGCTTCACAGGGAAGCAGTTGGACTGACAAAGGCCGTCTTCACACTGCCTCTCAGTCATGTCAATCAACACTGCTCTCATTTTCTGTCTGAATCAATAATAAACATTCAAATGTATGATGCATTGATTGTTTCCTGCTTCTGTAAATACATTTAGGCCGCAAACTGTGTACATGATGCTTTTATGCGGCTTCCATGCGGACCAGAATAGTGGCCTATAATGCCGTGAGTAACCCCCTCCCATTTAGGGCCAGCCCCCACCCCCTCCCCCTCACCCCCTCACCATGGGGCTGCAAGAGTGTCTTGTATGCCTATGTCTATAGCATGAAAGCCTACAGCATTAAATATACATCTATAGCACCCTGGGCTAATGACCTGTCTCTCTTATTCTGTATTCTGATAGATGTCATGATCTGTGATTAAGTGTGGCAATGTCCTACC
This sequence comes from Scardinius erythrophthalmus, assembly GCF_964197995.2. Taxonomy (NCBI): domain Eukaryota; kingdom Metazoa; phylum Chordata; class Actinopteri; order Cypriniformes; family Leuciscidae; genus Scardinius; species Scardinius erythrophthalmus. Next base: position 21,113,533 of record NC_138225.1, on the reverse strand, counting down.
CACCATGGTTTCATTAATCACTATGTATGACACAAACATTCACACACAGTAATCATGCTAGCTAATTAGCAAGAGCTGCAGAGTCTAATTTCTAAATATCAATAAATGCCTTAAATACAGAATACAAACTAAACATGTATATGCAATTTTCTTGAATGTCTTAATTTAGACAGCATGTTTCTTACCCTAAAAAGCATATACTACTCAAACACGATGAGTACAGCAGGACTTTATGAATGACGGATAGGGTACTGTAATGGAAGCTATCTCCAGCCAGTGTTCTAAAGAGAGAGTGAATGCTGTGAATTATGATGCCTTTCTCCATGTCAGGGGGAGCAGAGGGGGGCTGCAGTCTTTGAGTCCGCTCCAAATCAAACACAAGCGGATGGCTGACTCTCGCACGACTGCAGCTATTCCGTTTCCATCGGCAGCCGTCTGCTGTGGGAAAGCTATAATTACTCAGCGTGTGGAGTCACTAACTTTACCCTTGCACTCTCATGTCTTCTTTGCACACACAGATCTTTCTACATAGTGAGACACTGTCAACATGCTACTACACTGCATGCACACATACATACAGATACCCGAGAAGACGTTAATGAGTGTTTGACTTATTGAAGTGGAGCATAAAATAAGAACAGCCAACAAAAAGTTCACTATGGATGCTTTGATATATATTCTTTTGATTTTTACATACATTAAATTTCTGTTTGATACATACCTGGCAATATTGTATAAGATATATTTTACTTGATATTACCTTCTTGTTCATTGTTTGATTGTTATATAACAACATCATGATAGAGATGGATAGATTTTTTTTGTAAAGCTGCTCTGAAACAATGTCCAATGTGAAAAGTGCTATATTGCCATGTACAATATAAATAAAACAGACTTGCTTGATATTATAATAGTATTAATCTAAATATTATGTTACCCTGTCCTGTTGGTTATATAATGAGATTAATTGTAATGTTGTGAATTGGGTGTCACATTTTTAAAGGGTAACTCTCGCCAAAAATGAACCTAGGCTCTTTTTGTTAATCTACCCGAGTCAAACTTTCATGTAAAAGCATAATTAGAATCGAAACGCCACTTTTAAGATTGACCGTATTTTCATTTTAGGTCAAAATGCCTTTTGAATGGGAGTGCATGGGGCACTTCTATGATAGCATCAAAATCGTTTTTTTTTTTTTTATAGTGTTTCCAGTGGCTAAAATTTTGTCAGTTAAAAGTAGTCGATCTCAGAATGCAACGTAACATGAGGAGAGTAAAGATGGAAAGCTCCTAAAGCTTGTTTCCATATAAATTCACGGATCATTTTTTTTATCCAAGTTATCATGCTTTTCATTGAAATCACAAGTTCATGACATTTCCTCATATGGAGTCAGTTCATTAGGTTGCATTCGGAGATCGACTACTATTGACTGACAAAATTCCAGCTCAAGTTCATGTATAGAGCCCCTGGTGATACTTCGAGCACAGTTTTATGTTGTGTCGAGCCTTCTTAGTGTTTTAAAAATAGCGATTTTGATGCTATCATAGAAGTGCTAGTCTCAGCCTCAGACGTCACGCCCACGGAACGTTGGCTAAACGTCTGATGCATATGGTACACTTAACTGGAAACACTTCAGGAATGTCGAAGTCGTCATCTGATTGGTTGAATTTTATCGGATTTCCGGGGGGCGCGAGTGTCGCGTTTATTTTCGGTCAGCCGGGAAACAAAGCGCAGACGTGTGATTGCGGAAGAAAAACTGTTGTGTTTACATGAGTGACAATGAGCATATATCAAGATCAGCTAAACGTAGGATTCTCAAAAGTATACGTGCACGAACAGATCAATGACTTACTGCTTGTTTTCTTCTCCTTCTTTGATTTTCTATGCTGACTGACTTGTTGCACGCCGGCCTGTTGTTGTGGGGACATTTCCACCCCCCGAAACGTGACGCTGAACGAAACGAACTGTAATTGGTTGTTTGACATGTCGGTCAAACGGCCTTATGGGCGGGCCTTGGCCAAAGAAAGCTGCTATGAATTCCAGACCTTCAGCCGTCAGTCTGAAGGTCTGGCTACGCGAGACTATAGAAGTGCCCCATGCACTCCCATTCAAAAGACATTTTGACTAAAACGAAAATACAGACAATCTTAAAAGTGGCGTTTCCATTCTAATTATGCTTTTACACGAAAGTTTGACTCGGGTAGATTAACAAAAAGAGCCTAGGTTCAATTTCGGCAAGGGTTTCCCTTTAAGAAAATGTGGTTGCTTGCTATGTCAACATTAGATTTCTGTATTCCTGCAGTGTAATACAGACAACAGGTACAGAAAATGACTCCGTCAATGACAAGATATGACACGCAGACAGGATACATGCATGAGAATGTAATCGGGGAAGGTTACGCAGAGACTGATATCATCAAGAGGCTCACAGGGAAAAACCACAAACGGTTGACAGTGTGTTACGGTGATACAATAAGTGACATGATTTCAGCAGTTTGGCAGGAAGCTGACAAAGTCAAAGGGTGTGGAAAACCCAGCAGCAACTCTACTGCAGTGCAGAGAGTGATCTCTCCATGCCTGCTAACTGCATTCATGCAGATGTCAAATTAAGGTCAAACATGAGCCATATAGTAAATACAGCTTTAGACTATGAGAAAGAATCAGACAGTCACAGGAAATGAAACATGAAATACTACTAGAAAACAAAGACACATAACTGCTTAACATCACGCAGGTGCTGCAAGTTCAGATCACACAAGTTTTTCCAAAGTGCTGTATTTGACCAATAAACTTTCATATTGCATGTGACATTTAGGCCCTGTTTACACGAGAACGCTCACGGGTGAAAACGTAAAAATATTTTATCAGATGTGCCTTTCGTTTAGACGGCGACGGCGTTTTTGGGGCTTAAAATGCAAAAAAGTGAAACCACCCTCCAGAGTGGAAATCTTAAAAACGCTCCACCGTCGCGTTTCCGTCTAAACCAGGGGTGTCCAATCCTGCTCCTGGAGGGCCAGTGTCCTGCAGAGTTCAGCTCCAACCCCAGTCAATCACACCTGAAGCAACGAATCAAGGTCTTAATAGGCATACTAGAAACTTCACGCAGGTGTGTTGAGGCAAGTTGGAGCTAAACTCTGCTGGACAGTGGCCCTCCAGGACCGAGTTTGGACACCCCTGGTCTAAACGGTAAAAACGCAAAAGTCTGCTAGACAGTGAAGGCACCGATCAGTGCTTCACATTGCCACATAGCCGCCTGGACTGCATACTACATTGAATTTCACACACTTTTGCGTCACCGTATGCACGCAGATTTCCCCCCCATAACGCTCGTCTAAACGCAGAATAAAAAGTGTTCACTTTTGAGTTTTCTCTTCAGATCGTTTCCGTGTAAACGTAGCCTTAAAGAACAAATTCTAAGGCTGGGAACACACAGTCCTGATAAATACTGCTATTCAAATCCTACATTCTGCTGTGGAGCGTGTGTTGAGGAGGTTTTCCATCAATTCATCATGATATCTATAGTAGGGCTGAACGATATTCTGTTTTAACATCGACATCGCGATGTGCGAATGAGCGATAGTCACATCGCCGGAACATGCGATGTGAAGGGTAACTTTACGTTAGTAGCACCCATAGTGTAAGAGAACGGTAGCACCAGGGTAGCACACAGTAAACACAAGTTTGTTGTATGGCTTTTTGCTGGGGTGACATACGCGTTCCGCGTGCCTGCACAGTGATTGGTTCGCTGTGCCGCAGCTCACCGCTCACAGCCAACATTCACTGGCAATCCTATAGCTAAAAATGTGCGACGAAGAGGATCCGCCGCAAAAAAAGTCAAAATCAGCTATTTGGGACTAGCCTTCGTCTACAAAAAGGAGGATGTTGACCAAAAAGAGGTAGGCTACTTTGCTGGAGTGTTATTAAGTTGTGGATGGTTGTCTTTAAAAAAAAAGTGTTCGCATTTATGAGGAAAAAAACAATGTTACGTGACATTACGGACTCGTCACGCGGCCGTTATGAAAGCGGCACTAAAAGACTGCTTTAAAACTTTCACAGACCCCTCAAACAGAAAGCACAAAGCCTTTCTTTAAAACGAATTTCGTTTTGTATTAATTGTATCTTAATTTTAATCAGTATTTCATTATCCAATTTCCTGGATTTAATAAATAGCCTAAAAATTAAATATAGCAGCCAGCGCCTGAACTGGAGATTAAGCTATCATCCATGAACCGAAACTCAGCATAAAAGGTAGCCTACTCGCCTCACACACCGAAAAATAACAATAATAATAAATAAAAAAATAGAAATATAACTATTATCTACAGAATAAAAAAAAATAAAAAATTAATCTGTATGAAAAGTGCATTTCTCCCGATCACTGCTGCGAAGATCGCGAGTCAGTAGGCTATTGTCAACTTCATCTTTACAGAAAACACTTGTTTATTAATAAACAATTAAAATGTTTCATTATAATATTTTACATACTATTAATCATTACTTTTGCTGGTTCTAGGTGCCGTTTACATGAACGCGTCACTGAATCAGCACAGAAAACATAATTTTTCGGGGCCTAGAACCTGAAGAACGTTCACCGAAATTCTGAGAGAAATATGTTTATGGAATAAAATATTAGCCTAAGTGGCCTTTTTGTCACTTGTAATGAAGCTTGCTTATTAGTGAAATTATTAATAACATGGAATGGTAATTATTGACTTTAGCCTGGATTGATGGCTCGCAATATCGCGATATATATCGTTGGGAAAAAAATATCGCAATGTAATTTTTTTTCCAATATCGTGCAGCCCTAATCTATAGTACTGTATCAAACATGGGTGATGTGATTGGTGTAAAAAGAGCAAATACTCACCTATTGCAGAGTTGGTTTACGGCTCCATAGGAGTCACAGTCACAGGCCTGGCAGCCACTAGTACCGTTGGTGAAATACCCATTCTCACATTCATCACAAAGTTGACCTGTGTATCCAAGTATGCACACACACTGACCTGTGACAGAGTCGCAGGTATTCGGGTCCTCTGACCCCTCAGCACTACAGTTGCACTGAGGTCCTGTGTGGAAAAGAGGAGAGAAGAGAGATTGGAAACAATGTTGTCAACGTTAAAAAAAAAAAAAAAAAAAAAAAAAAAAATTAAAAGTATGATTTTAAAGGGATAGTTAACCCAAAAATGAAAATTAACCCTTGATTTACTCACCCTGAAGCCATCCTAGGTGTATATGACGGAAGCTAGTTATTTTAGTCGATAAAGTTTTAAATATGGATATTTTTCTTACACAAACGCATCACTTCACTTCAGAGGGCCTTTATTAACCCCCCAGAGCCATGTGGAGCACTTTAATCATGGATGGATTCGCTTTGAAGGACTTCCAAAGACATCAACCCATTCACTCCCATTATAAAGCTTGGAAGACCCAGGACATTTTTTAATATAACTTAGGTGTATATGACATAATCATTTTAAAGAAAAAACGACCTCACGTTATGTCAATCACGCTTGCACACTGTCTACGAAACTTTCGTCCGTAATAAAAAAATTCGGATCGGGTTCGATTTTCTGCGTTTTTCACATCCACAGCCAGTATTTTGAGAGGTTTTTTGACAATTCAGAGCCACCGTACAAGCGAACGACAAAATCCAGCTGTTCGGTTCTGTCTGCCCAGCGCTTCCGCCGGCCGTGTGTGTGTGTGTGTGTGTGTGTCCATACCTTGGCTTAGACATACTGCCAGTCTCTGTTCAGGATGGATTGGTTCACGGAAATTGGTGGTCTTCTTTTTAATATGTGGCTCCAGTATCGCTAGCAAAGCATCAAACTGTTCCATTGACATTCTGAGGTAAATTTTGAATCGCTCGGGATAATTTCGCAACTCCTTGATAAGCAGGTGAAACTCTCCTTCCTCTCGGCGCAATCTCAGGATTTGATGGACCCAATATTTCCTCTTTCTTTTTTCTCTTTTTTAAGAAGAAAGAGGGCAACAAAATCATCCTCACTGCTTGACGAATCCATTTTGTATTTTTTGCGTTTTTTTCGCAAAGGTTTAATAAATACGCATTGGACTCAGTGTGCAAGGTTTCTGTGCATGACTAATTTTAAGGCTGACGAACACGAAAAAAAGCATATGAAAATTTCGGACTCAGTGTGCAATCGCCTTAAATCATGAGCTAATTTTCATTTTTGGGTGAACTATCCCTTTCACTCTTGGTGACCATTTTTCTTAGTAGATGCCGAAATGAGTCATGTGAGAATGTTTTTGCAACATTGGTGTTTAAAGGGGTCATGAATTGAGGAATCAAATTTTCCTTGAGCTTTTGACATATAAGAGGTCATCGTACTATAAGCATATCCTGTAAGTTTCAGAAATGAAAACTTCCTTGTTAGTCCAAAAACATATTTTATTGTAAACAAGCCCAGCGAACAACTCGTAGTGGAATGTGCCTATCTATGACATGGATAGGTGAAAGGCTTTATGATGAAAGCATTCATTAGAGTGCCGAAATCGAGTTGCAATGACGAGATCACTGCATTCATGCGCTCAACATGTCTGTGATCGTCTACAATGCCCATCACTCCAACCTTTCATGCCACCATCTAAATATAATGCTATTAGGCTTGCTACGATAGTCAGTGTTACCGGTGTTACACTATGTTCAGTCACAACACCGGTTTCATCACTTGTCCACCAAGGCACCACGCCAATTTTTTATTTTTTTTTTAGTTTAAAGCGTTACAAATATTTAACGCAGTATCCGTTTTTCCATTTCCGTTTCCTGACGGATCAAGGTTGTTCCTTAACTTCATTTTCTATGTGCAATTCACACGAGCTCTAAGCGCGTGCTAGACCGGACAGGACCAAGCAGGACCGAGCAGGTAACATTTAATATGAAACAAAGTCTCAACTTTCAAATTTGGTCAGTCAAACCGTTTTGTGGCTCTTTAATGTGTCGTGACAGATTGCCTCAGTTTAAGCTGCTCGTGAACCGATCATCTCTTCCTTATTTATACCATCAAATAAACATGAATGAACATCAGAAGGACTGTTTTAACCACGGAAAGATGTCAGTAGCCTACACACCATTTTCAAGTTCAAATCCACCGACGTTATTCTTCTGACTCTCCTGACTGCTTTTTCGGACAAAAATGGTGGATTATGATTGGTCAGATTGCGTGTCAATCAAACTCCCAGTGAAGGGTGAATTGATGCTAATTTAAAAGTGAAAGTAAAATGCACACTGCCGCACCAGCTTCTTATAAGCAATGATTTTTTTTTTTTTTAATTTTATACCCCCACCCACCCCCCTGCCTTTTTTTTTTTTGATGTAGGCCTAACTTACTCATTTGTAAAACGATTTGAGCACTGGTTTAAAACAAAATATAAAGTAAACATTATTGTTGCTATTATTGGTAACTCTGAATTGCTTGACACTGCACCTTTAACATTCAATAATGCTTAACAGTATGACTTTTGGCGAGAGATTCAATCAGTAAGTGGTCGTGGTAAAGCACAATCTCATTTGGCCTTCTACACATTGAGAGATTTTTTTTTCCATCGGAACATGGCACAAAAAAGTGTGAATTTATTAAAAGCTGCAGGTTGCCACTTTCCAGTGCCATCACAGCAGGGGAATAGCACAAGGGCAGAAAATATGGTGCTGAAATCTCTCTAAAAGAAACTGTATGAGCAAAACTACATCATTACGATTCAAGCAGCTAATGGGAATGATATGGAAAGTACACATTTCATAGCTAGTGGGGCGACTGTACCTCCAGGGGTGCACTGAACCTGTGGGCTCTGAGAACATGTTGAAATACACCAGCTTGATGAAAACAGCCTATACTTGGCTACTGCCTTCAAGCAATGTTTCAAGGAATGTTTTGTAGGATTTAGAGAGGACTTGAGCCTGGCCCGTCCTGTTATCAGTTCTCGCAGTACAAACTGTTCCCTCCAGTGCACGTCAACACCTCAGTAAACAGTTTTTTGTAATAAAAACAGCCTGCTCAGTAACTCAAAAGCCTCTAGCACCTACAGCAGCAGTAACCTTACACATCTAATATGATCAGCAGTATTACAGAGGTCACAGAGAGGCTGTCAGCAAAATTATTTGCTCCCAGAAGTCGAAAAACTGAGCAGAACAAAGAGATCTCATTATTAAAGCGCCCTTCGTCTGACTGTGCTGCAATATTAGCGTGCTGTGTAGCAACCCAGAGCTTATCTGATGAGAAACTATATCGCATACATGCAGTGTTCCAATATAGTGCTGTGTTTTTTCTGGGTAAAAGGGGAGCAGGTGCTTTCTCCCAGAAGAAAAGCACAGTAGCTGTAATTTGCGATGATGATAGTTTCAGTGAGATGTGTGAGGAAAGAATGATGGATAAAATATTAATTTTAGGATCTAAAAAAATGCCAATGGCAATCCCTGGATCACTAAAAAATATCTAAAGAACCACATTTTGATGGGTTGAAATAACACTGTTCCATAAGGGAACACATCTGGTGGGTACTAAATTCAGAAAATACTCCTTTTCTTCGAACTGTCTAACATATTGCATGCATAAATCCAAAGGGGACCTTCCCTTCAGTGTGTCATTGTTTTACAGTGACCTCCCAAAGGACCTGCGAGTGTGAACACATGAAAAAACACACACATAAGCACTGATGCAGTGAGAGAAATGGAGCGCTGCTGTGATATATTTAGGAGAAGCTCTGAGCGTGTACAGTTCCCCATGGCTGACTGGGGGCAATCTGATCTGAATCAGAGGTGACCTTGCAGATTACACAATAGGAGAACTCTGCCAGACAAAGTGTAAAAAAAAAGAAAGAAAAAAAAACACTTTTTTTTTTTTTTTACTTCTCTCTTAATGGAACAATTACAAGTATCCATCTTATCTGTCTTGCATCGTCTTACAAGAATCACTCCTAGCCTACTTCCCACAGTCCCGCGAGAGCAGGCATCATTTAAAAGAAATACAGATACACTACCTGTCTTTAAGATTGGGGTTAGTATGATTTTTCATACAAATGCAAGGATGCATTAAGGTAACACAAAAAAGTAATAGTGACAGTAAAAACTTTGTTAAAAATAATTTCTGTTTCAATATAATAATAATAATAATAATAATAATTATATATATATATATATATATATATATATATATATATATATATATATATATATATATATATATATATATATATATATATATATATATATATATATATATATATTCTAAAAGAGTCCTGAAAAATGTATAACAAAAATATTAAGTAGAACAACCATATTTAACACTGATAATAAGAAATGTTTCACTGAAGACTGGAGTAATGATGCTGAAAATTCAGCAGTAATAAAATCAGTTTTAATATTGAAATAGAAAACTGTTATTTTCAAATTGTAATACTATTTAACAATTATTGTTTCATTGTATTTTTGATCAAAATAAATGCAGCCCTGGTCATCAAAAGAGACTTCTTTCAAAAACATTTTAACTTACAACTTAAAACTTGTAAAACTTTTGAGTTTTGTTAGTGTGTCGTACAGTAGTTTAGTGAATGTGACGGTCTTTATGGACGCATGGACGGAAGTCCTTCTTCTGTTTTTACACAATCATAAACATGCTGAGACATGAGTGTTTGTGGAAGGGCATTGGCAAGGTGATCCCCCTTATTGAGTATCAATAGAGAATATGCAAAAAAAGTCAGCTCAAGACACCTGACAATGAGGTATCGGCTTTCTTTACACAAACATGTAAAGGTCACAGCTTTGTTTTGTTTGAATAAGAATTAAAGATTTCATTTAACGGCTACATATCTTACAGTGTTGAGCTCATTGACCTAAATTCACCTTTGTCACATTCTTGGAAATTCCTGCTCCAAATCTGTGTTTTTTTTTTTTTTTTTACTCATCCCTCACAATAAAATATTGAGTAGGTTCAAATGTCTGCATGAGGGTGTTACTGTTGCAATGCAAACAGACATCAAGTTACCATCTTTAAAGCCATAATGGCAGACTGTAGGTCAGCTCCAGACTGTAAAACGAAGGTTGTCAGTGAAAGCAGCTAAAGATTCCTGAATGAAGATGGTGAATGAAGCTCTCAGCTGTGCTAATTCACACATTGCTCCTAGTATGAGAAATCAAAAATTAGAAAAGGGGGGAAGTGATGCATGTCATGCACATAGAAATATATCTATCAAATAAATGTTAAGACATTCTCTAAAACTAACAAATATTTTTGCACTATTCAACACAGCCTAAGGCGATATTTCTACAAAATGATTTTACATTGCTTTTTGCACGTTTCGTGACACTTTCAAAGTGATGCGTCCAAATGCACATTCAGTTTTATCCGAAACAGATGAACATGAATCTGGCAAGGTTTTATTACATTGGATTGCTGTACAAATTGTGGAAGTTCGGAAATGAAATGTCGAGTGAGTGGTAGAGCTGCACGATTCAAACACCCATGTGATCATTCGAGCTGCCACTGATCCAGAGAGAGCTGTTGTCATATGTATAGGTATGAAAGCTTCACTAACTAGCCTAAGTCTTTTCAACCACACAGAATAATTATTACTAGGCAGGCATTTAAAAATAACATAAACATTAAACTTAACTGATAGTGTTAGCAAATGCAAAAGTGAGATAAAAACACATTTGTTCAAGCAACCGTGCCATTTTGGTTTGTATCTACAAGTCTTTGAACTTCTTGAAGCACTTTTACTAAAGTGCTTTTAGGTCATAACAGTATTGTGCAAGGAACGCCACAAAAATAGCAATAATCCAAGCCGTAATCATAATTTGTGTAAAAAGGAATCAAAGTGGTCTAATCTAATGTTCACTTCAGCTGGAAACTGTAGTAAATTCAGCAGATATGTTTTTGGACTTTTGCTAAATGTAGGTAGAGGCATGTACTTACAATGAGCCTAGATTGTGTTCATTTATCATTACTACATGATTAGTCTTGAATGTGGTTTCAAAACTAACAACTTTATTTTAGGTGCCTTCAATGCTTGAACACTTGATGATAAGCAGACAGTAACCATATTTGTCATCAGATGCATAGTTTCCAAACAGGTATCCCTTGTTTGTGATGAGCAAGGATGTCACACATCATCGTAACATGTTTGGGCAAATGCCTATTATTAGATTCAGTAGCTTTGTCGTTGTTATGTAAGAAAATTACAGGACACTTATATAACCGTAGCCTGACACAGGCCTGTTCAACAACATACTGACCCTCAGGGGTGAGCAGCATGGTGTCATGGGGCCCCTGTCACCCTGCATTTCCACCCACATGGCAAATCGTGTGGTACCACTGAGAGAAGCAGAATACATGAGCACTGTCATACAGTCACGTTCAGAGTGAAAACATAACCGTAATGCTCAATGAGAAAGCTAATAAACCTACCTCAATGACAGGAGAAACTTATAAGCGAAAGACCACAAACAGGTGTGGTAAATGATACATGCGTGTCAAATATTTGTTGAATTAGCATGGCTCAGAATTAATAATCTTACTTTCAAGCAAATTAAACATATCAATAAAATATGTGTGGCTTAAGGCTGATTTATACTTCTGCGTTGGACCTATGCCGGAGCGCATTGGTTTTCATTTATACTTCTGAGTCGTTGTCCAGGTTGACGCGCAATCACACATGCAGAGGGAGCATGTGAAACCCGAGGGAGGGGTTCTAGCAGACCAATCAGAGCGCTTGCGTCCGCGTAGAATTGACACGTTGTTATATTTTTGGAGAGGTGCAGGTCAGGGTACGCGCGCTACACACAGCCTACGACGTAGCTACGGCGTGAGTTCGACGCAGAAGTATAAATTTAGCTTTATACTTTGGGTTTCATATGTGCGTCAAAACGATTAAATGTACACAAAAATATGTCAAAATGACTGGCTTAAAGATTCACTTAAACACAGTAGCCTATATATATATATATATATATATATATATATATATGTATATATATATATATATATGTATATATATATATATGTGTATATATATATATATATATATATATATACACCTTTATTTATATAGCGCTTTTTACAATACAGATTGTATCAAAGCAGCTTCACAGTGATAAAAATAATACAACTTGTTGTAATCATTTAACTAACATATATATATATATATGAGAGAGAGAGAGAGAGAGAGAGAGAGAGAGAGAGAGAGAGAGAGAGAGAGAGAGAGAGAGAGAGAGAGAGAGAGAGAGAGAGAGAGAGAGTAGTAATACCTTTAATACCTTAACGATACCCATCCCTACTTGTAACTACAGCTGAATAACTACAGTAATAAGAATTACTTATCAGTAATAAAACGAAAGTCCGCTCCTTCAGAAAATACATTTTAGGACAGGTTTATACTTGTTTCTAATTGCCTGGGTGTGGTATCAGTTTAGTCTCAAAAACATGCACACATTGTGAAAGCTCTGTAAATGCACACCGAGTTAAGCATGTGCTGATATTCTTGCTCATGCTCTTTGTTGTATGCTCTGTCCACTGACACTCTTAATTTTCTTCAGAGCACTTAGTGTGCTGGTGAGCAGAGTGTGAGGCAGGGATAAACATTTTTAGATATTCAACTGATTGGTAATTCGATCGAGAGAGAGAGAGAGAGAGAGAGAGAGAGAGAGAGAGAGAGAGAGAGAGAGAGAGAGAGAGAGAGAGAGAGAGAGAGCTACTGGGGAGAGAGAGAGCTACTATGGCCTTCTATGCCATCAAAAAATCTATCCAAATTGAAATACCAATCAGAATCTGGCTCAAAATATTCCAATCAGTCATAGAACCAATTGCATTATATGGCAGTGAAATTTGGGGTCCTCTCCTAAATCACCAATTCGACAAATGGGACAAAAATCCGATAGAAACCCTGCATGCCGAGTTCTGTAAGAGTATCCTGAGAGTACAGAGTAGGGGTGGGCGATATGGCAAAAATATAATATCACGATTTTTTTCAGGAAAATCACGATTAACGATTTTATCACGATTCTTTTTATGTTGGTTGTACTATTTTGTGATTGAGCATTACAGCCAATCTAATGTCCATATTCTAAAAAAAATGCCTTAGGTAACAAAATAAAAATAAATAAAAAAATGGTGGACAGGGGCAAAGATAAAAATATTTGTCATTATTTTCTTTATTAAATATTAAGATTAAAGATACACATTACACATAAACAACTTAATATAAAAATTAAATAGGCTAACAGTGCTTTATGTTTTCAGCTACAGTAGGTGTATTTAACAGTAGCATTGCAGAAAGTAAATGAACAAATATGAAAATAAAACAGAACAGACTTCACTATATAAATTATACATTGATACTAAAGCTACTATTAAAGTTATCAGTCAAGAGCAGTGAGTGATTTTCTCTTTGCATTTTGTTGTTTTATTAACATTAAAGGGATAGTTCTCCTAAAAATTCAAATTATCATAATTTACTCTCTCAAGTTGTTTTAAACTCGAATAAGTTTCTTTCTTCTGTTGAAAATAAAAGTTATTTTTGAAGAATGTGGGTAACCAAACAGTTGATGTACCCCAGTGACTTCCATAGTATATTTTTCTCCTATGGAAGTTAATGGGGACCAGCTACTGTTTGGATAGCCACATTCTTCAAAATATGAATATTAGAAAAATATTAGAATATATTAGAAGGAAATTAATACAGGTTTGGAACAACATTAGAGTGCGTAAATGATGAGATATTTTTGGGTGAACTATCCCTTTAAAGACAAGCGGCAGCGTGTCTGTTTACTATTACTACTGTCTCTTTAAGAGTTGCGCGCGACGCGTTTAATATACACGCATTTGACAAGCAGGTTTTCTCTCAGTTTTCTCAAGTTTACTTTCAGTTTAGACATAACCGACTTTGTTTATGTAAACCTTTGTGTGTATTTAACAGTATAAGCACAATAAGTGTCGAAAGATAACTTAACTAGTCCAGTATCCAGGCGCTGGTAGACAGGCGTCGTGCATGTGAGCTTCACATGTAGGCTACGCGCTGAGAAATGCATGCGTTAGAACAGCGCATCAGCACGCTAATTAAATGTTTAACCGACAAGGCATTAAAGCACATGCAAATTATGAACTTTTGTGAACTCCAGTGTCCCGTTCCGCTGTGTTAACATTTTATGTGAATATACGTCGCGTTGTTCAGTATGTTGGGACAGAGGCGCCAGAACAGATAGGCTAATGCACGATTCTACGATATTTCTTCAAAAGCAGATCGTGGAGACATTTTAATCGTCCACGATCAAAAATCGTCATATCGCACACCCCTAGTACAGAGGAACACGCCGAACAACGCATGCAGGGCAGAATTAGGCCAGTACCCTCTCCTAATGCATGTGGAGAAACGAGCCATCAAATTTTGGAAACATCTAAAAATGAGTGACCCCAACTCTTATCATTATAAAGCCCTTAAGAACCATGAGATGAACCCTGAGAAGAGCCCGCTCATTCAGCTGGTCCTGAGGCTCCACACACAGACGAACACCACTAACACTAACCAGCCTCAGGACACTGACACCCTCATCCACACAATCCGGCCCAACCACATTATAAAAGCTCAACGAGAGCATTATCTGACCTACTGGACTCAAACAACACAAAAACAGAGTAAACTAGAATGTTATTTGGCCCTAAACAGAGACTACACAACCGCAGAATACCTGAGTGCAGTGAAGGACTGCACACTCAGAAGAAGAATGACGAGGTACAGACTGAGCAACCACAGCCTGACTGTGGAGACGGGCAGATACAGGCAGAACTGGCTGCCCAGAGAGAGACGCCTCTGCCCGTACTGTGCCCAGGGAGAGGTGGAGACAGAGCAACACTTTCTTACCAGCTGTCCCAACTATGAGGACATTAGAGGGACTTTCTACACACAATTTGAAAAACTTTGCCCTAACTTCCTAAAATTGAACAACAAAACACAATTCCAACACCTATTAGGTGAAAAAAGAGATTGTATGACACTAGCGGCAAGATACATCGATGCCTGCCACAAAAAGAGAGAGTTGACGACCAATCAGTGATGCGTTCACACACACACACACACACACACTTGTACACAAAACAAACACACAAACACTTACACACTGAATTCTAAATTGTTCACAGAATTTTGAAATGTTCATAAACTGTTTTACTATTTTTATTTATTATTTTTATTTAATTGAATTATTAATATTATTTTCTGTACTAAATGTTCAAAATCATTTTATATGTTGTTTCCATGCTTTGGCAATACAAATGTATTTTTGTCATGCCAATAAAGCTTTCTTGAATTGAATTGAAATTGAGAGAGAGAGAGAGAGAGAGAGAGAGAGAGAGAGAGAGAGAGAGAGAATGCTCTGTGTTGGGTATGTAAGGGATGTATATTTTATATAAGGGTTGTAAATCAGATAAGTTATAACATATGACAGGCTCAATCACTGGCCTAATGCAGTATAGGCAAAATAAACTTTGGCATACTGTTTGCATATAAGGAATTACATAGGGACATAATTATAAGGATATATACATTATATCCTTTGTGTTTTAGCAATGATGTGTTCTTGACAGAGACTCACACTGTATGCCTGATATACATGCCAGTAAATTCATTATGAATTTGACTTTCAAATGGTTGAGTGAGAGGATAGTAAGAGCTTGGCTATCAAGCAGAGGCAGAAGGGCAGTTATCTGTGTATTGCGGCTCTAGGACTCCTGAGAGTTTCTAATCAGCCAGAAAAATAAATCTGTGCTAAGTCTGGAAGCGCCTACTCCTCACAAAAGAACTGGATTTAGGGTGTTTGTAGGCCTGGAGCTGTATTGAGAATGGCAGTCTAAGCAATAGCAGAGCAGTGCTTTTATAAAACTCCCAGATGGGAATCCACAAATAAGGTGCAAATCAAAATGTGCTACACAGCACATTAGAAAACTAAATTAATTGCTCTTACAGCTCATTTGCATATTCAAAGAATAGCTTTAGACCACCATTACAATCACAAAACAGAACTGAAGTCTGTTTGCATCATTGATCATTATTTTCCTGTTTATCACAGTAAAGCTGCTTTGAAGCATTCTGTATGGTATAAAGTGCTATATGAATAAAGGTAACTTAACTTAGCCATACTGTAGCATTACAATTCATTTAAGTTGGATAGTATTAGTTTGGCGTACAATACATCAAACAAACTGTTTTAATTTAAAGTCAATACACTTCTAAATGTTCAAACAGCCAAACCCAACCAAACACACAGTAGTGTGTTCTATTAGGAGCATGATGTGGATGCTTTTAATGTTAAAAGGAAGCTCAGACCACAGCATCAGTTTTGTCTTGAAAATGCAGCACATCTAACTTTACTTAATAATACAGTAATAGGTCTTACAAAAAAGTCATCAAAACCTGTATTGTAACTTAGGGATAGTAACACAGTTGAAGACTTTAAGGTCTATAATGTGTAAGGTAATTTGTTTGAGCTCATGATACTTCAAACACATTAATGAAACTGCCGAGCAAGGACAGCGCAGTAGCTGAAAAACAGCCATCATACAAGCCTGTGTGTGTCCTGCAGTCCTGGGGATTTACGAAATGACTTTCACTGTCCTTGTCTAAAATGTGTTTTAATAAGCCACACGCTGCTCACACGTAGAGCATGCAATATGACATGCAATATGAGTGCTACAGTATAACTCTGAATCACAGAAAACAGAGTGCATTGCCCTTAACAAATGTTCTGTTGGAATTATTTAAATA
Source organism: Scardinius erythrophthalmus (assembly GCF_964197995.2). Classification (NCBI taxonomy): domain Eukaryota; kingdom Metazoa; phylum Chordata; class Actinopteri; order Cypriniformes; family Leuciscidae; genus Scardinius; species Scardinius erythrophthalmus. The sequence goes on along the minus strand of NC_138225.1, from coordinate 21,096,771 downwards.
AAAACTAGAAAACAGCCATTAAGTTCACCACATACCAGTTCAGCAATAAACCAACCTCCTCTCCTCAAGGTATTTCAGTGTACTGTTTGTTTGCATTACTTAGAATGTTTATGATATGTACTCTTGATGAAATAAAGTGTGATGTTGCTGCCACCATATCATAAACAAGTATCACTGGGAAATTATTTTTCCTGATTGCATACCAATAAAAACAACACATTACATGAGTCACTGAAGGGAAAGGGCAAATTAAAGATTGTGTCTGGAGAAATACTGGCTCATATTCTTGTTTTGTTTACAGGCTAATCCTGCACTTGTTAAATAGGCCTAAAAAAAACACAAGTGTCAATGTTATAAGCATTATTTAATCCTGATATCTGCTAGTAGAGTACTCATAAATTTTAATTTTCTTTAATAGGGCATTTAACAACGTTGACATTTAAACATGAAAGTGTCTGAAATGAAGGAAAAATCTTTCAGAACAAAACATCACATACTGTAGCTGTACTGTGCACACACTTGGCTACTAAGAAAAGCACAAAAAGCTTGTGGCTATATGATAAGAGTTTTTAATATTTGAACCCTGTTTTTGTCATGTCTTTCTATGTTAAACTTCAGATTGTCTCTAGGCTAAACTAACAACTGTAGTTATGCAATTTTATGTAAACTATTCTTAATTTTGGTGGGCTTCATTTCGGCTACATGTAATGTGTCCATCCACATGCATAAAGATGAAATGCATGATTTCACCCCAATCATATATCTTTTTTCATTGCTTGTCTATTACACACCACTGCAGAAACAGACTGTACAGAGCAAAGAAGAGAATATATTGGAAGGAACTGAAATGAGACAATTACCAGTGTGTCCAAGAGCCATAATGCTGCATTAGTGCGTCTACAAGACTGATTAATGATCACTATGCTTTGTACTAACACAATAAAGAAGACAATACTAACATTTGTAATAATAAAAAGGTGAATTATATGTTAAAGGAAATGTAGCTTAAGTTTAGGTGTCTCACTCTGATTCTTGGTTTTACAATAACTTGTGCAGGTGTTATTTGAGTCTGAGACTGAAATCATTTTGTGACAGAATGAGGTGAATGTTTTAAGGTTCCCCATACCACTGCTAATATTAAACATGCACAAACTTTAGATCAAAAACTTTTGTTCAGTTGCCAGAACAAAATACCATGGATGTTCTTATGCAATCATCACAATGTCTTGATCAGATCCTGAATATTATGCCCATGATTTTAGGTTGAGCTTTCTAATAAGATGCTATCCGGGTCACCTCTTACCCTAAAATTATGTCATCTAGGCTATGTCTGGGGAAACAAGGGCACTAAACTTACCACACTAGGAACAAAAGTCAAACACCAGCTATTTTAGCCTTTCAAACCATCACCCCATAAATCAGATAATCACGACAAACGTTTCAAGGTAAAAAATAAATATAAAAATGCACAACAAATGCACAAAAATCCTTGAAATATGATAACTCTCCTTTTCTCTTCATATGTATATTAAGCTGTTGAATCAGTGGGTTTAATGTGACATATCCGCTTTTCTGTGGAAGCTGAAGACCTGCAGTAAACAGCAAAGGGCTAAAATCCAGAAACAAATCCCAAACAGTCACAGAACCGGTCGCCTTTGGGCTGCTACATAGAATGAGATGGTTTTTATTAACTGTAATTTCAAACACCTGTCTCCTGCAGTACAATCACTTCCAATGAAGTCCATGGGGCTGCAGATCACACACTGTCTTAACTGCACCTATGATTATACCTCATATGGCTGGTTCACTTTTCTTTTAACTGCATTTCATCCCACTGTTGTCACTGAATATATCCAAGTTCAGACTGAGAGAATTTAATGATATCAAAAAGAGGAATTTCTCACCCTTTTTCCAAGTAAGAAACTGACAAGATGAAAGATTATGAATTAGACAAAAACATGTGTCATTCAACTAAACAGATATAGCAGACATAAAGGTGCTGATACTACACTGGATGACCTTAATGAAAATGAATCATCCTTAATCTCAAAGCTAGCCTGACATCATGTAACTCAAGATAAACGAGTGGAAGGTTTAAGATTTATGACTGTTTTCCCCTTTTGGCAGTCAGGTGGTAATTAATCACATTAAAGCAATTAAGAATTGGGTTGTCTCTGCACAACTGGTCTTATCTCGAATGTCCTTCAGATTCACAGCTGCCTGTAAAGAACTAAATGTTTGTGGAAAGTATTTATCTGCCCATTCATTTTTGTTACAGCTGATAATCAGTATTACGACAAAACCTACAGAGAGAATTGAGACAAAGGAGTGTCTCTGAACAAAGATGGTACTGGTTTGTTGTAACTGATTCTCTGGAAGCAGGAAACAACTCTGTGAACCTGTGACTATAAAGAAGGAACAGTGTGAAATTCTGTCAGAATGCTGTGGGCTAACGAAGATAAAATAATAAATGTAGCACACCAAAACAGCTTGTGCAGGTGTAAATCCCTCAAAATCTGTTTTGCAGAGGCTGGGAAAGAAATTCAAGGACACACTAGGGCCTGCTTCTCATAGTGTATAACACGCTCCAAATGGACTGCACATTTGGAAAGCTTACATTTTACAAACTTGCATACTCGTCATCCTCATGTCACTAAAAGGGGAGAACTGAGTGAGAACCGAACCTACCTTTCTCAGTGGTCACAAGAGGCTTTGAGGTGCTTTTCACTGTCCATGAACTCTTTGCAGTATCCAGTTCAGGTGGGCTTGTGTTTTCTGTGCCAGTAATTGGAGAGGAAGAAGTGGGGTTTACTGTAATGTTTAGTCTTGTGGAGTTTTCTTTGACTTGACTGCCTGTGGAGGTTGGGTTCATTGTTTTGGTAAGAGGCGCTGCCGTGGTGGTCATCCATAAGGGCTGTAGTTGGTTAGTTTTGCCAGTGGTTTTAAAATCCCTGGTTGTGATGGTCATTGTGGACGTGAAAGGTGAAAACCTGGAGTCCCTGTCGTCCTCTTGTAAGTGGTTTGGGATGGTGGTCGCCTCCAACGTCTCACCCAACACAGCACGCGGTAGTCTCGCGCCTGGAGACGCGTTCTCATCGCTCAGGCGACGTACAGTACGCGACAAACCAGCGGTGTATCCAAACAACAATAACTCCAAAACTGAGAACAGTAACATAGTGTAACGCATACACGTCATTTTGTTCTTTAACTCCCCATGTGAAACGTTTCAATTGTATCCTTTAGTTATATAGACAGTTACTTCCTACTATCGAATCCGTGTTTCATCCGATTGTCTCCACTTGTCCACTCGCGCTGTGAACTGCACGGTTTCACTCCAGTTGGACTGACAGTTGTAAACCCCGCCTACTACGGCAACGGCCACGCCTCCACCCAATCAGAGCTCAGACTTCATGAAGATTGACGTAACACTGCACCGATCATACGACTGTGAGGAGGAGCCTCAAAACTGACAACTCAATGAGCTGTCTTAAAAAGTGACAAAAGAAAGAAAACAGCTCAAATATTGCGAGATACTACCGAGAGCCTGCAGTGAGAATGAAACCTTCTTAAAGGAAACTACGGGAAGTTGCTGCAATGCAAAATATGTAGGTTATATCTAATAGCCTATTTATAAAATGGATTTCTTATGCTATTTGCAATGAACGCTATTAACAAAATGGATATTTGTGTTCTGATGCATTATTGTTTAGACAAAATATCATCTGTACAATTTAACACACAAAAAAAAATATCTAGAAACATTAAAACATAACCCGTAGAAATTGTGCTTAAAACCACATTATGGAAAAAGGACAACATTTTAATTGAGTCTATCTTAATGGCTTGATTGTTAATGGATATTTTTTTTACGAAGTTCCATTCGCCCAAAAACAGGCTTAACAAAAGCATGAGAAAGACGCAGAATAAAAGTCGCCTACACTAACAGAGTAATTGCGTCCTCTAGTGGTGACGCACCATGAGTAAAGAACAGCTGCTCAACGACTGAGAGCGAGGCTCTGAGCAAAAATAATTTTACTACTAGTATTTCAACAATAATTAAGATAATTAATAGAATATAATGTAACAATTTATTTTTAAATATCACAAAATAAATCAAATAAAACAACCTCTTAAATACAGTGCTTTGATTTTAAGTATTTTCAGTCTTCTCTGAGGGGTTGACCATGAAAAAAGAGAAAATGGGAATGATAAAAATACCTGCAGTAGCCTATTTGATACTCCAATATGTAAATATGTTCTGTATAAAGCTACTGTCTGTATGCACACCACATTGTTAAGCAATTTACATACGGACATTTGTCAGTGTGCACTGGAGAAGCCTGTGTGCACTTGATGATATTCATTCCTTGAATCAAGGAATTTCATATCACTGCAGGCATTTTTGGCTGGTCACTGATCCACTGCTCTCTGGAAAGATCAAAGGCTGGTTTAATGTCTGATGGTGGTGAACCATAACTGTATAGAGCAATATGAACTGAGATGCTTCATTATGCTTCAAATTAATCTGTATATGTGTGTACAGAGAGAGAGAGAGAGAGAGAGAGAGAGAAGGATGTTTCAGGATGTGCGGTGGACATTAAGCCTTTATTTGCAATTGGACTGAGTTCTTACTCCACCCTTAAGAAGTTTATCCGCATGTACATGAATTTGTATTACAGTCACAAGAGGAGGGGGGATGAAGACAACGCAAAGTGGGTGGTTTACTTTTAGAAGTGTTTGGTTTTTAAGAGTAAGAGAGAGAGAGAGAGAGAGAGAGAGAGAGAGATAAAGCTGAGGGGAGGAAGGAAGTCAGAGATCAGCACTCCACACACATCTTACATTGTTTTCTAGGATATCTCAAGAACACAGAGAGGAGAATTTATCAAAATTGTCTACCCTTTCCTTTCAATGAGAAAAATGAAATCCACAATACAGAGATCTTTTTCAAACTTCTTCTTTGAATACGAAACTCCTCGGCAGGTTCTGGTCAGGAACAGAAGAGTTGCAGTTGTGTGCCGAATCATCCAGCTGGGTGTTCTATCCTACATCATTGGGTAAGAGATTTCTTTTATTCTTAAAAAAACTGAAAAAGAAAAGCAGAGGAAACCCGAGCATGATTGTCGAAACAGAACATGCTTGACTCGGTGAGTGTTTTAGCGCAATTTTCTCACCTCATGGGATCACAACACTAAGAGATAGTAAATCTTTTCCTGGATTTTTTTTTTTTTTTTTTGCGTTCCCGAGATTAGACCTTCCTTAACATAATGCCGAAAACCCAAAGTCTCTAGGTGGTCTGGTTGAGGAGTAGATGGAAGTGCAAGATTGGTGCGCACAGAACAGAAATCATGAGTTAACAAGCGCAATTTTGTCCGGTGTAAAAAAAAAAATGTCCTGAATGCAAACCAACTAACAGCTCAAGCCTTGTATTGAACTGAGCAGTTAAGTGCTGTCATGATGTACCATTTAGGATAATGCATTGCTTGGTCTAACTAGCACCATCAAACGGTTATCGTTTCAAAACAGACAGACATGTTTCTGAAGAAAATTTGAATAAGATGAGATTTATTTTTGTGAGCTTGATTTGCTTAAAAGTATGTCCACATGCTTTTCATTGTGTCTGATTTAGTGGCTTATAACATTGCAACAGCTCAATTCCAGTCTTAGAGCTAACAGCTGGCCCATATTAGATAACTATTAGGCGGTTACACTTGATTTTAAGGTGTCATTGTTACAGTGTAATTATATATTTAAGTAACTGAGTAATATTAATCAACTACATGTACATACTATAGGGTTAGGGTAGGATTAGGATTTGTTTGAGGGTTAGTTGCATGTAATTATGCATAATTTACTGTTATTACTATGGTAAGTACATATGTAACATATGTAACAAGGACACTGTAAAATAAAGTGTTACCGGCATGTGTGTAAAAGACTTGTTTATAATAGCAAACATTTATTTGAGCGGTAAAATGTCATGCTATAGTCATTAATGGGGAAAAAAACGACTTTGACAGATGTTAACAAACACTGAGTATTTCCTCTTATGTAATTCAAACCTGTATTGTGCAGTCCACTGAGCAACAGTAAAGACATTATGTGGGTTTTTTCAATCTTTTAGATGCCACGGACCCCCAAATATGATCATCCTCATGTCAGAGACCCCCATCCTAAAAAATTAATCTATCTTTTAAAAACACCATTTACATACTAAAAAAAAAATATTATATTAAATCTAAAATGTTACATTATTATATCTTTTTTCCTACTCACTATATAGGCTACTGTTAAATGTATTGTGTATTTATTTGTTTATTTATGCAATTTGAATCTAATTTTATGTATATGAATCAAAATTGTTACTCATTTATTTATTATTCATGTAATCTATTTAAAAGACAACTAATATTAACAACTAATATTATTTTAATCACACACTTTAATTCATTTTTACTATTATTATTTACATTTTTACAGTTTTACTCTAGATTTTTTCCCGGAACAATTTGAAAACCCCTGCTCCAAGAAATACAATTTGCATTTACAGTAACCAAATAAATGTTGAATAAGTGTGTTCAAATAACTGACTACTGTATATAAAGCCATTGGAGCAATAACTCATTTGGAAAAGTGCCAGTTGTTTTGCAATACTTCACTGTTTCCTCTTGGTACATCTACACTGTAAAAAGTGACAATTATTAGGCAACTTTAAAGAGCAATTTCTAGCTTATTTTACTGTAACTAATCGACTATACGTTAAACCTCCTTTAAAGGGATAGTTGTTGATTTACATACCCTCAAGTCACCCTATAGGTGTATATGACATTCTTCTTTCAGACGAATACAATTGGAGTTATATTAAAAATGTCCTGGCTCTAGCTGTTTCTGTTTTGAAGTCCACAAAAGTGCATCTATCCATCATAAAAGTGCTCTAACACGGCCACAGCCTTTATTTAACCCCCCAGAGCCGCGTGGAGCACTTCTATGATGGATAGATGCACTTTTATGGGCTTCAAAACAGAAACGGCCATTCACTGCCATTATAAAGCTTGGAAGAGCCAGGACATTTCTTTTATATGTATTTGTCTTAAAGAAGAATGTCATATACACCTAGGATGACTTGAGGGTGAGTAAATTTGACTAATTTTCATTTTTGGGCGAACTATCTCTTTAAAGGGAAAGTCCAGCCAAAACAGGAAAATTCTGTCATCATTTACTCACCCTCAAGTTGTTCCAAACCTGTATGAGTTGAGGGTGAGTAAATGATGACAGAATTTCCTGTTTTGGGCGAATTATTCCTTTAATATCAGTGATCATAGAACAAATGAAAAGTTGTGCTGCTCTCGCATCCTTCTCTGTTACTCCCTTTAGTTCATCAGTGAACATCAGCAGACCACTTCTAAATGAATCAAAAATGCAGTTCTAGTACAAAACACAGCAGGCTGACAGAAGTATTTGTTTGGGAATTCAAAGCTAAAAAGCATTAAACACAATAGCTGGATTTCATGCAGCTTGAAGTGGAGGGTTCTACTGTTATTGTCATGTAGAAGTTGTTGGTCTTTGTAGTCAGGTAATCTGAATGAAACAAACTGATCAAGTCGTTAAACACTGCGCAGTAGCATTTGTTTGGCAAGTTTGGTCTGCCTAGAGCTGTATGCCATTGCCATCTTTAGGTGTGTCAGACGATAAGGCAGCGAGTCATGCTTCAAAGGGAAGAATAACGTTTGCTGTGTCTTGTTAGAGGGCATGAGGCCAACATCTTATTGCTTCATCCTACTTTTATGACACAAGATGGCTGAACTATGTGTGAACACGCACACATTCTGAAACGCAAACTATAGAACAGTCATTTAAGTTTTCCTCCAACTGCTGGGCAGATATAAAATAATGCAATTATAAATATATTTTGTACTGTTTTTATTAATCAGTAACCAATAAAAAATACTACTAGTAGTTCTGGGTGAAAGTTATTAGGATCAAATTAAATCCAAAAAGTGAGACAAAAGTTCTATATTGACAAATTGTGTGTTGTGAGAATTCATGAAAAGAAAGAAAGAAAGCAAGCCTTTTCAGGATCAGAAACAATAAAATGTTTCATAAAATTAATTAAAATAAAAAATAAATGTAAAATATTTTCTATATTGTCAACAACAAGAATATATTAGTCCACAATCAACAAAATATATCAAATATACACCCTTTATCAAAGAATAGGATCTTCTGGTCATATGTATTCAGTAACAAGGTGGTATATTATTTTATGACTTCATAAAATGCTTCATGTTTTTTGACAAATAGCGAAAATCTTTTGTAAAAGACTGATTTTAATGCAATTTGCCATTCAGAGTACATGAACTATAATTACTCATTTTGAAATACAATATCTCTAATTTATGGTTTATAGAATAACTGTGAATTATTGGGATTGTGAATGAAATCTGTGGTCTTCAGAATGCAGGTTGATTATGGCAGATCAGTAATGTTCATGATTTTTGTTGTTGTTGCTTTTATTAGGTGGGTGTTTATATATGAGAAAGGCTACCAGACAGTGGATACTGCCATAAGCTCCGTCTTCACCAAGATGAAGGGTGTGTCCTACACAAATATCAGTAAAGTGGGGAGGTTATGGGATGCAGCCGATTATGTTTTTCCTGAACAGGTGGGTTGTGCCTCTTAATTTTGACCTCAAACCTCATTGTTGGAAAAGTTCAGAGGGCCTTGATTTATATACTTAGGTATATATATTTTTAGTTTTATCAATACATGCATTTCAATGCAGATAAAGGTAACTCACTGGGTAATTGCCCATCCAGCAAAATGCTGGAATTGGTACAAGTGTCATTATGGGTGTGGATTGGGCCAAATCACATAAAAGTACTCGTGTAAACATTTGCAGTCACACTGCTTCAGGTTATTCTCACTCAAAGTGCTAACATTGTCAAGGAAAGTAAACATCTCAATTGTGACTCACTATTTAGAAGGGAAACACAGAAAAACACATCGAACAATATGACACTGTAGTTGTCGATCATAAAGATATATATTTTAAACAAATAACTGAAAATGCCTGTAATTATTTACTTTATGCCAACAGCCTGCAGCGTTTTCAGAATGTTTAGTTATTTCTCAGAAATCACCTAGGGCAATAAGAAACAGACCAACTGTTGACAGAAAAGTAAACACGTCATCACTTCGCAATTAAAGGAGTGGCTCCAGGAGCTTCTTGATTGTCAGATAATATCATGTCCAAAAAACGTATCAAATTGTCCATTGCGATAACAAATATTGTCCTTTATGTGTACACACTACTGTTTAAAATACTTTTATTCAGCAATGATGCATTAAAGGGATGGTTCACCCAAAAAATTCAATTCTGCCATCATTTACACAATGTAAGGTTGTGAACTGTGATATCAAAATGTATAATTGTCTTATTTTATTTTATGGTTTAGTTTTGTTCTTGATGTCCTGTAATGTGTTTCTAATTATTGTCTTTATTTTTATTTTTTTTGTCTATTTGTTTATATTATTAATACATTTTTATTTTATTTTATTGTTTTAATGTACAAACAAAAGCCAATAAACTTTTTTGAAAATATATATAAAAAATCTGCCATCATTTACACACCTCCAAGTTGTTCCAAATTTGTATGAGATTCATGTGTGAGAACACAAAACGAAATTTTGAAGAATATGAGTAACTAAACAGTTGATGGTCCCGATTGAAAAATACTATGGAGGTCAATGGGGTCCATCAACTGTTTGGTTACCGACTTCAAAATATCTTCTTTTGTGTTCAGCAGCAGAGAGAAATTCATACAGGTTTGGAACAACTTGAGGGTGAGTAAATGATGGCAGAATTCTTTTTTTATTTTTTGGGTGAACTATCCCTTTAAATTGATCTTCTGAATGATCATGTGACACTGAAGACTGGAGTAATGATTGCTGAAAATTCAGCTTTGCCATCACACACACACACACACACACACACACACACACACACACGATTCTGCACAATTTTATCACGGCAATCAATTAAATTTTAAAATATATTCAAATAGAAAACAGTCATCTAAAATTGTGATGATATTGCATTACTTAACATTCATAAATTCTTATGAAAATTCTCATTATTTACTGTATCAACCCCAAATGTATTATATATTTACTATATTCTATATCTGTACTACATTCTAAGATCCTGAACAATTGTCACTATACTCAAACAAATTTGACCATTTGAACTCAGAAAACCTGACACATGTATGAGTAAGACAGGAAGGCACTGTTGATAATGATTACAAGTTACTGTAGTAACACTATAAGCTAAAATTGCTAGCAGAGCAGAGACCTGCGAGATGGAATGACACTTCGGCTATTTGAGGCTGAGGTTAAATATTAAATTCAGCCCCAGACAAATGCACCTGCCTCTCTGACACTGATGTGAGCTGAAAATATAGCCATGCACAAAAACACATACACAAAAAGTGTAATACTGAACCGATGTATCTTTTTTTTTTTTTTTGCAGTGTTTTGGGTTTAGTTTTTGGTTTCAAAATCAGTAAAAAACACTACTCCAGATCATATATAGTCCCAATCTATCTAGTGTAAAAAGTACACCGTTTGTAGTGTTGAATTTACAGTATTAATATAGCACCTTACCTTACACCTTACAAAATTGTGTAAAGTGTTACACTTAGAATTGTTAAGTTTTACACTATGGGGTTTTTAACACCCCATGCTGATTTAATTCCACTGGATTACAGTATAAGTGTTATTTATAAAGTATTCTGTTCAGTGCAAAAACTATTTACACTTACAGTATATAGTTTTAATGAACAAGATCAGACATAAAATCAAGCGTCTTCAGACAGATGTATAAATCCAAAGTTTATTTAACAAATGGGCAAAATGGCTCCTTTAAAACATATGCCAGATGTGTAAAGGTCAAATTATCACATTCATGAGGAGTTGCACAGAAAAAAGTCAATAAAAAGCATAAAATCATCAAATTTGCCCAGACATAAACAATTATGACAGGTAGATTTGAACAAGATTGCAGAAAACTACCTGTTGACAGTTGTGTAGCATCCATGAATGCAGTTCCTCTTTGTCCCATCAGCGAGCAAGTAGTAGTAGTAGTAGTAGTAGTAGTAGTAGTAGTAGTAGTAGTAGTATTTGAGTTTATTGCCATATCAGCATCACCAGCAGTGAGCAGGTGTGTGGTCTCTTCAATGCAATCAAGGCGTTCTTGTCTGCTGGTCCATGCCAAAGACAAAAATAACACTCAAAGTCACCTCTCCAATTGGCCGTCTTTATATTAGTTTTTCACAATACAATCAACCCAAATGGCAATATTTTGAGGCACACAATAGGTAGTGTGACAGAAATGTCTAAATTTACCTTTTTGAAGACGACATGGTGTTGTTCAGCTTGATATGAGGAATATTTCCAGGTCTCTTGTAGCCTTGTGGTGATGGTGGAATCAAATCAAGGAGGAGATGAGAGAAAGATCGCTGCCCCATTCTAAATAACAGATGTGACAACTTAAGCAAAAAAATGCATGAACGCGTATAAAGAATCATCAGTTTCATCATCTTTCACAGCCGATTCTGCAGAGTCAATCAGGTCCTTGAAGGTCTTGGGATAAGCCTTTCCATGAACTTAGCTGAGGTCTTCTAACCAAATCAAAACAAAAACATCATCAAACTGTTACAATGACAACCATATCTCTCTCAGGAACTATTCTGTTCAGATGATTGTGTAGTCACAGAGTAGTGCCGTTCACACCTGGCATTAACATTCATCTTGGTTGACACAAAAGTGAACAACTTAAAGTACAGGTGTAAACGCACCCAAGACGCATTGAGATTCGATTGTTCTGATGAGGTCTGGCCCACATTCTTTTATTAAAAGGTTAGTTCACCCAAAAATTAAAATTCTGTAATTTACTCGCTCATGTCGTTCCAAACCCGCAAGAATTTCTTTCATCTTTTAAACACAAATGAAGATCTTTTTGATAAAATCTGAGAGCTTTCTGTCCCTCCACTGACAGCTACGCAACTAGGCCTACCACTTTGACACTTCAAAAAGTTCATAAAGACATCTTACAACTAATCCATATGAACCAAGCAGTTTAGTCTAAATTTTATTTTTCTTCTGTTTATGTTTGTTGATTGTTTATATATGAATAAAAGTCTAAATTCAATCTATTCATCACAAAGCGATTTGGACTAAACCGCTCAATTCATCTGGGTTAGTTTTAAGACACTATTCACTATTTTTAAGACAGAAATCTCTCAGATTTAAAATATATTAATTTGAGTTTCGAAGATGAATGAAAGTCTTTTCGGGTTTGGAATGACATGAGAGTGAGAAATGACAACAATTTTACAATTTTGGGTCAACTAACCCTTTAAATTTTTGCAGTTTAATATCTTGAATTAACAGGGTTCCTGCAGGTTTCAGTAAGTCAAATTTAAGACCTTTTTAAGACATTTTAAGACCATAAAGATTGGTCATAAAGGCTTCCCTATTTAACGTATCCCCGTAAATTCCACATCCTTTTCGGGACTAATATCTTTTTTCTTTCTCCCTACTCTGCTTCTCCTCGTTCGACTTGCTGTATGTTTACATTCGCGAGGCCATCAACATGGCCGCCACGCCAAGTATGACGTCACGACGAAACCTTTGACAAAATCATCTTGCAACATTCAAACCTGTGTTGGCGCTGCTGCTGACCCGGAGAGAGTTGTCATGAAAACGCAGTGTCAGTCAGCTAGCTAAGTTTGAAAACCCCGCAATCTAGTGTCTAGGGCGGGCGGTGCGTCAGCCAGAGCTGTAACGTGTGAGTGAGTGAGTGAGACAGACTGCTGCCTGCTGAAAAGAAGGATCTGAAATGCCGGTGTTTCGGCAACAAAAACCCGCCGAACTGATCCGAAACCAGTCCAATTTCTATCCACCCGCCCAAACCCATTTTTGCCCGCAAAATAGATTGCAAAACCGCCCTGGCAACCCTGGTCGTCTTGCGAGTTTGCGAGGCAGCAGTCATGGAGAGGGGCGGAGTCAATACAATTCGGCGCAATTTTTTTTTTTTTTTTTTTTTTTTTTTTGCACTTTCAGTGTAAAAATAAAATAACACTACGTAGCACCCTGTAACTAACTACACTGAAGAGGAATACTTTTTAACATGGTAGATTGTTAAACTCTTTGGGAATTTTAACACTGCCGATTTTACTGTTTCATCATGTCACGCATGGGTGTCAAAAACAGTAGCCTGAAGTCATGAATGCACAGTCAGCTTCAAACACTCTACTGCATCACCAATTACAGTCAGAAAGGATGTGAATTCAATGTGGCACTGACTCTGGCTCTGTTCTGTAACCCACCGTATGCTGGTTTAAGTTTAGGGATCCCTTCAAGTCATTTCTGTTCTGTTTTCTAGGGCGATTCGTCTTTTGTTGTGATGACCAACTACATTTCCACTGTGGGACAGACACAGGACAGATGTCCTGAGGTAAGTATAAAGACATATTTCTCTCATTTTGTCATCTCTGTTGTCTTTCATTATTGTGGTTCTCATAAATGTTTGTTTTGTCTCTCAGATCTCTATATGACTCATTTCCTGACCACAGATGTCATGCAGCATGCAAATGGAAATTTTGAACATAAATTTTCCATATAAAATCCATTTGGAATGCAGTTTGTCCAATATTTTAGCATCACCAAAGTTTCTAATTTAACTCGTGTTCCAGTTGAAAACACTGTAGTTATTGCTTTTGAATCAGTTAAACGCACTCATGACAACTTGCACATTAGGTCATTCTGTTCTGTTTTTTTATGCTCAAAATTTTCAGTAGATTTATTGCATCGCTCATTAAAATGTATAAAACAAAAATAGATAAAGTCTGTTCATCTTATGTACAGTTACAATTCTCTAGTGTTTGTCTAAGGTAGAAGCCAAATTGATATGTGTGTAATGTGTGTGATACTTGGTTAGTAGGGGTGTAACCATAGACTGTAAATAATATGGACAAAGCATCTGTGACGTCACCCATAGACTTTCTGAAGAACGGTTGGGGGTATGGGCGGCGCCATCTTGGAAAATCCTAACCCCGCCCACCTTCTGGCCAATCCATATATGGGTAAAGGATGCAGCGCGCGTCACTCAGCTCACTCTGCTACTCCGGTTATCTCTGTATATTTTAGGCAACGAAATATGTTATAAAACACCATACTAACTCTTTTCGTTTTCATTTAAAGAAATCTTAAACATTATAGCCACACAAATGTTGTTCAGGCAACGCATATTGATTATATTCACTGCATATAACGTTTGCCTATTTATAACAAAATGAAATATAAAACACAAACCTGCCTCTTTTCGTTTTAAATATAATATAAAAATATTAAACATTTTAATATGGTCCAGGCAATATGTGCATTTGTACTAAACAACAGATGTTGCAGTAAACAACATTACAGATCATCTTCGTTGTATTCAAATTTTAAATGACAAAACTCAACCCAGTCTCTTTTTGTTAAATTTCAGTTTTATCAATATTAGCTATTACAAAAGTATAAGTAAAGGGTACAAGAAGATATACAAATAAAGCAAACAATTCAGTCAAACATACAAAGTCAGTGCTCTAGTCTAACCATACAACGTTAAAGTTAAATAGCTTATAAAGTTATGAAACTTCCCCTCAGCCAAAACGATTGGCCAGGGAACACATTATAGATTCACGAGACCAAAAATCGCCCGTTAGATATACACAAGACGAATATCTCATATTGATACTTTGCACGTGACGTCAGTTGTACTGGCTGGCGGGCAAGAACGTCATTCTCTAGCAACGAAAACCAGTAAACTAATCAAGGATCTTGCCAGGACGTTGCCAGTTTTAATATACAAAAGTTGGTGTTTTGAGGTGTACACGACATGCCAGATAGTTGTTGTGCGTTTGGATGCACTAACCGCGTTTGTCGCCCGCCAGATATCACGTGACTGCAAAGTATCAATTTAACCACTACAGAGACGCCAGAGTCAGCGGCAAACGTCAGAACGACTAGCCGAGGAAAGGCTGTTCCAGGCGGGGTACATGAACGCCGAGTGCCCGGTGATCGCCTGCACCTTACAACCTGGATAAAATTTTCATAAATCTTTATAAATAAACCACAGATTTGAGCTTTAAACAACTACATTCTCGCCTGAAAAACTCTTAAAACTACATTTCATGATTCAAAAACAGTAGTATTATATTTCAACTGTGTTAAAAAATGGCACTTATGTTGTCATTCTCCTTGGCGCTGCCTTATCAGCTGTCAATCAAGCTGTCAATCAAAGTTAACCACGCCCTTATTTGTCATCCATTTTATTTCTAAATACGATCTAAACTAACGAGTTAGAAAAAAATTCACCCCCCTCACAGTTGTCAGGCACTCGGAACTTATCGAAAAATACAATAAAAGTCCATGGGACCAACCTGTAAAAACATGAATTTAATCTGTGAAAACGGACATTTTAACATGGGGTCTATGGACATTTGCTTCTTTTTGGGACCTTCCTCTAGCGGATTTTCGATGTATTGCAGTTTTTCGCACTTCCAGGTAGGCTTCATTTTTCAGATTAGAATGTTGCCGCTTGGGTGTAACGATACCCTCATGTCACGATTCGATAAATTTCACGATACTGAACTCATGATACGATATTATTGTGATACTCCAAGACATATGATAAAAGGTTAAAAATTAAAATGCTAAATTTGATATTACATTGTGGGTGTTAATGAATAAGCTAGGATTTGGTGCTGGAAACCCAATGCACAGGACAATGGTGACACCAGAATAAAAATAGTGTAGGACAATTTTTTACTGGTAACAAGGCATTTGGCATTATCAGGACCCACAAATACTCCCCCATTGCATTATTATACATTATATTCAACATTTTATAGTAGTTTAATGTAGTACTGACACTAAAACTCTGTAAACTTGATTTTTTTTCTGACATAATAATTTTAATTTTGGGTGAACTATTACACTTATTCAGTCTTTAATACACATGAGGCATAGACTCTTTTTTATTTTTTTGCTACAGTGTGGTCGATTGAAAGAAACAGAAAGTACACTATTTCACCTCCTGAACTTGGCAACCACACATTCAACCTGTGTTATCTGATCTGTTACTTTCTACTTTCCATCTAAGTTGTTTTTATACATTGACATCCTGTCTACCATCTCATTCATATTCATGCTCTCGGTTTACCTCAGTCTTATTTGTCTTTCACTTGAATCTCTATTTGACTTTATTGCCCTACCTGCAAAGCTTTGCTTAAACAAATAAGTCTCAAGAATTAGGTTTCGTGGTTATTCTGCCCCTTCTCTGCATCCTGTCTCATTTGGATCTCACATTTGTATATTTTCAAGCAAGCAAATTCGGGCTTAATTAAACACTAATAGACATTAAAGTGCATTTCCCATCTTGGTGTGTTTCAGCTTCCAGATAGGAAGAACAGGAACAAGTGCACCTCGGACGCAGACTGTGATGAGGGCAAATACAAACGTACGGGAAATGGTAAAGTTCTATCCATTTCATTGTTCCGCCCGAAGGCACCAGCACAGCAGACTAACTTCCCATCACTAACAGCAGCCAGGGGGCAGAGGAACTCAGCTATTGAGTGTATTCTCATAACCATTCGATAATCCCTTTGACCTTGACTGGTAACTAAATCAGTGCACCAGCGGTCTAAGATATGTACCACAAAATTCAAATAAATCATGGGGTAAGAAAATTGGTGACCTGCACGTAAGCATTTGGTTTCAGTTCCACTCAGAATTGCTGGGGGCCTAATGAACTTTCACTCTTCCAACTGCACATCAGCCATGCTGTCGTCTCCGTAAGTCACTAACATTCATGACTAACATGCTTTGCTCTCTTGCTCTGATGTTTTTTCCTTATAGCTTTCCACATATTTGATGGAGTTTACCCTTTGCTCACTGATGTCTGTAATTCCCAGAGTTCCACAGGGCTCTAATCCAGATTCACTTGCCAAGTGTAATTTAATAGCACTAGCAGCAACAACATGTTTGAGATACAAAGCAAATTGAATTAAAGGAATTCAAGTTTTTCTAGGTTCCAGTTTTCAAACATTCTCAGTAGCCAAATTCTACCTTGTCATTTACAACAGGAGCTATGCTAAATTATCCCACTGCTATCCAAACATAAATAAATGAAACTCATGCTAAATGAATCCATATATATATATATATATATATATATATATATATATATATATATATATATATATATATATATATATATATATATATATATATATATATATATATGTGTGTGTGTCATTATGATTGGCATAGCTGATTTAAAAAAAAAATCATACCCACATTATTGACTGATATCCTGAGCTCTATGTGGGTCACTAATACTTAAATACTGACTAAGTTTCACATGCAGCATAGCAGCAGACATACAGGCATAAGTAAACAGAATTATCTCACATTGCAGTAATTCATAGATTCCTGACTTTCAGTCATGGATGACTGGCACAAACTTCTAACAAACTTTAATACAACACGTGCTACTAATCCTGTTACATACTGACTCTGTGAACTCAGGAAAAAATTCACAGTTGTTTTCTGTGAAAACACACAACCGTCTTGTTTATGCCTTGCTGTGGACTGCATTTTATTTCTGCTAATTGTATAATTATGTCTTTGATGTGTATTTGATGTTATGTGTATTTAATCCTTGACACAAGGTTTGTCAATGCCATGCTACCACCAAAGCAAGTTCAGTCTTTGAATGTAAATGTTCCTGGCAATGTAAAAAAAAGTCAGACTGAAATTACAAACATATGATATGACCAACTACAATCTGGTGAAAGCATTCCTAAATAGCTAGACTGATGGAATCTATATTATTTAAAAAATATATATTACAACTATAAGAGGTTTGGAGTGGATCAGAACAGACTGAAACAAGAGCTTGATCAAAACATAATCACGTGCTCCATCCATACATCCAAATTAGAAAAATATAAATCAAAGCATTTTCACAAGGGAAGTCAGACTTTTGGATCCAATGATCATCCCTTGTGATTATGTTTTGATCAAGCTTTTGTTTCAGTATGTTCTGATCCACTCCAAACCTCTTATACTCCTACTTCCCTTACGACATTATGTTCTCTCTCAGGGCACATGACGGGCAAGTGTGTCACCAACACCAGTACTTGTGAGATCTACTCCTGGTGTCCTGTTGAAGACGACCATCAAATACCAGAGTATGGATGCTTAGTTTATTATTATTGTTGATTAATATGTTCAATCACATTGGGGTGTCAAACAGTAACTTGTAAGAATCAATGTGGCATGACTTTGACAGAACTGGACTTCAGTTATTTTTCTTAAAGGTGCAGTAATCAAAAAAAAAAAAAAAAGTTGATCGGACAGAGCACCACAACAAACTTGTAGCTGTTGTAAACCTTTTTCAGCAAAACCAGGAGACGTTTGGGATACATCCAAGAAGTTATATTCTTTATTGAGGACGTTGCTGCATTTCTTCCAAACAGTCTAACTTACTTTACATGGTTTCTTTATAGCATTTAAATCAAACAAAGCATGTAAATGAGTATACAGGTTAAGGTAACACCCTAGACTGTGAGGGTCTGGCCAATCCTAATTTAATCAGCATAAGCACAGCTGTACATTGAGCTTACTGGTCAGGAAATGCATAAGGACAAGTCTCAGGAATTGACTCATTTAGAGCAACAGGACTGGCCAGAATCTCTTGATATACTCATCATAACCGCTGCTAAACTTTCTCAGTCTATATTGGAAACTAAATTAAACATTTAATAAAATATGTAATCCAACATAGCCAATCAGCAGTAGGGGGCGTATACACTCATGGTGGGGGAGAAGAGAGAGTGAGCAAGAGGGAGATTTGAAGATTTCTGAAGATTTGACATTAACACAAGAGGAAAGTTCAGAGGAATATCGCTGGAAAAAGTTGTGATCAGACAAGAGCTTTAGGATCCGCGTTAATATTAGAAAAGCTTTCCAGTGCTGGAGAGATCTACGCGGGAAGGCCTAAAAACGGACATTAAGGTTGCATTATTTCTGCTGTGAGAAACATGGGTTTGAGTATGTGCTGCTGGCGACTAACAACAAACTCTTGCTTGTATATACTCGTCTACTGCATGTTCATTTTTTGTTAGCAGCATTGTGTTATACAATGTATTATAGTTCGACTAAAATGAAGTTTGTTACTGTTTATGAAACAGCAGACACTCACCATTTCTGAAAAGCTTGAACTTCATGTCTATGTAGAAATCTTGGGAACAAGTGAATCAAGCTACATGTGACCGTTGCCTTAAACATAAATGTATGTTTGTTTATACCTGGAGCATGTGACAAATCAAATTTAACATGGTTTTGAATCAGCCCATGTGTGATCCATTTAACTTTGTTTTGTCCCTCATGTAGCCCTCCAATCCTGCAGACAGCAGAAAACTACACACTGTTCATCAAAAACTCCATTACTTTTCGCCAGTTTAACGTAGTAAGGTAAATGCTTTCTTTTCCAAATTGTTTGTTGTTCCTTGTGGTATAATGGAAACTCCTAACAAATGAATTCAAAGCATATAAAGTGTTTTTTTAAATCTCATATGAAAGCAAAAGGAAACTTTTAACTTAGAAAAGACTATTTTAAAAGTGCCTTTCCTATAAACCAGGTGTCTTCAACATGGGGTTCAATGGAGGTACTGTACTAAGCCTGCATTTATCAAATTAACTTTTGTTGAAAAAAAGGAAAATACATAAACAAAAGCAGGGGGTAGTCACATTATGAAATAAATGTTTTTCTCCAAAACAAGAAATTGTTTAGCAATGACATCTTGTTTCACAACAGGAGTATAATTATGAGGAAACACAAAGGCCAGATTCCCTTAATCATCCATCACAGTGAGCAAAACCAAAGAATACAGTTCTTCTGTGCAGCAAAAGATTGTTGAGCATCACAAAATAGAAAGTGAAATAGCTAAAGCGTTGAAAATCCCCATTTTCACCATCAGGGCAATAATTAAGAAGTTCCAATCAACTAAAGATGTTACGAATCTGCCTGGAAGAGGACGTGTGTCTATAGTGTCTTGTATGGCGAGGAGGAAAGTTTGAGTGGCCAAAGACTCTCTAAGGATCACAGATGGAGAATTGCAGAGATTAGTTGAGTGTTGGGGTAAGAAAGCCTAAAAGAATAAAAAACTTTTTTTTTTTTTTTTTTTTTAAATCAAACAATCCCTTTATCACCACATGTTGTTTGGGATGGTTTTAGGAAAAATCCCCCTCGCAAAACAAACTCCAGCAAATTTAGTAGTCAGACACGACTGGAACTTCAAAAGGGACCTGGTTCTATGGTCTGATGAAACAAAAAACTGCTTTTTGGCAGCAAACACACCAGAAAGGTTTGGTGCAAACAGGAATAAAAAAGTACCCCATGCCCACAGTTAAATACTGTATATACCGCTGGATCTGTGTAATTTTTTAAGTTGATTCTTAGCAAAAAACACTTTGTTCTTTCAAAATGATATGTGCTCATTAATGTGTAATTACTTCTACATTAATCAAGTATTCTTGTAAGTGTAGAATCTGCCATTTAGAATACATACGAGCGAGCCATGTTGCGCCTCCATCTTGAAAATACATTAGCCAAAGAGGGACATACCTGGAAATTCAAGCTTCGCCTTTCGCGTTTTTACACTCAGTGGCACCGTGACGAATGCGAGGGGGAGATTACTCGCGACTGCCGGCAGATTTGAAATAATACGGCCACCGTAGGAGTTAAATCGCCCTCAGAATGGGAGGGGCTAGAAAGTAATATTCAGTTGGTAGTCATAAACAATTTCACCGCTAGATGGGAGAAAATCCTACACAGTGTAGCTTTAATGTTGTGGGCCAATTTTTTTGCTGGAGGTCCTGGACATCTTATTCAGATACATGGATTCTAGTAAATTCCAACAGATAAAAAATCAAAACCTGAAGGCCTCTGCTAGAAATCTTATAATGGGCAGTAGTTGGATCTTCCATCAGGACAATGATCCAACAAAGTCAACACAAAAATGTGACACTGAGAACGAAATGAAGCTTCTGCCATAGCCATCCCAGTCCTGTGACCTGAACCCTATAGAAATGAGTGGGGTAAACTGAAGAGACAAAGCACCAACATGGATCTGGGAATCTGAAGGATCTGGAGAGATTCTGTATGGAGGAATGTTCTCTGATCTCTTGTCAGATGTTCTCCAAACTCATCAGAAGTTGCAAAAAGTATTTAATAAAAGTGCCAATCATTATGGCCTATGTGTTTTGGAGAAAAGCATTTAATTCATTATGTGATTTTCCCACTTTTAATTATTTTACTTCAATGAAAGGTTAGATTTTTGCTATTTTTTAATGAACGATAATAAAGGGGAAAACAATGTAGATTTAATTTTATAGCCATCTTTGATCATATTTACCAGGGGTGCCAATATTCTTACCACAACTGTAAATCAATATGGTACTTTACACATTATTGAAGGCCAGGGTTTTGTCTACTAGATGAACGTTTTCCTCATACTTTTTTCTTTCTCTAGGAGTAACTTGGTGGAGAGTGTGGACACGAATTACATCAGTACCTGTTTGTATCACCCCAAGACTGATCCACTGTGTCCTATCTTCAGATTAGGAGACATTGTTGAGCGCTCCGGGTTCAATTTCTCTGACATAGCTCGTGAGGTAGGTTTTTTGTCACTGATGATTTTAAATACACACAGCAATTTTTTTTTTCTTTATGAGTAAAATAAAAGCCAATTCACACTGCACTGACGTCTAACAAGGACAATCACCAATTACAGTACATGAAAATGCGAAAACAACACCAAACAGGTGCAGACATTAATAATACACAGATCAATACACAGTTGGTCTGCGTCTGTCAGTGCAGTGTGAATTGGCCTTAAGGTCTGTGCTCAACAAAACTTGAAGAGACCTTCATATTTTGGTCTAATTGTGATTGTATCTGATACAATGTTTACATCTTTACATGACATCTTGCAAATGCAACTATATTTCTCATAATTGCAACTATAATTGTGACTTTAAATCTTATAATTGACTTTAAATTCATATTTTAAAATGTCTCTTTTTTCAGAGGTGAAAACAAGCTTCCATAATAATAATAATAATAATAATAATAATAATAAATGTTAAACGTAGGAAATTCCCAAGGAACCTATGGCTTGAAAATACTAATTTCCTCCTTCTGCAAATACATCTATTTCAACACATCCAATATTACATTTTTACTATGACATTATTTATTATTTTATCCATTATTAAAGGCTTACAAGAGTATTATTGTTGTAGTGACTGATGAAGATCCTCATGGTATTTGTGATGTGTTAGGGTGGTGCTATAGGCGTCCTCATTGACTGGGACTGCGATCTGGACCTAAGTATCAGACATTGCAAACCAAAGTATGAATTCTATGGTCTTTATGGGACAGGCCAAAATGACAAAGTGGAGAAACCATCATTGGGATACAATTTTAGGTGGGTAAGAAAGTTTATTCCCTTTTTAATCATCTTGTGAAAACAACCTTTTTTATATAATGAAATATTTTAGAATTTACACTGAACAATCACAGATTATTTACCAATATTCTATGGGGCGCCGTTTGTAAAGCGGCTCACGCTGAAAATAACAGCAACATTTTGTCACATTTAGCTTCAAACAATGTTAAAAAAACTGGTATGAATTTTTGATGGTCACTTTTTACCACATTTACAACAATATTTGTCAACTTAGAGATATTTTAAATAGTTAAATCTAAATATTAAATGTTACACCTAAATGTTAAATATTAAATCTAAATGCTAAATCTAAATCTAAATGTTAAATCTAAATCTAAATGTTAAATCTAAATCTAAATGTTAAATCTAAATCTAAATGTTAAATCTAAATGTTAAATGTTAAATCTAAATCTAAATGTTAAATCTAAATATTAAATCTAAATCTAAATGTTAAATCTAAATGTTAAATCTAAATCTAAATGTTAAATCTAAATATTAAATCTAAATCTAAATGTTAAATCTAAATGTTAAATGTTAAATCTAAATCTAAATGTTAAATCTAAATATTAAATCTAAATCTAAATGTTAAATATAAATGTTAAATCTAAATCTAAATGTTAAATATAAATGTTAAATCTAAATGTTGAATCTAAATCTAAATGTTGAATCTAAATGTTTTGGGTGAAACTAAATATTTAACTAATATGCAAATTCAAAATGCCGGAAGTGGCAAAATAAAAGCTCGAGGTGGTCAGTGTGTGTTTATAGCATGGTTTATAGTGTCAAATAATGAATAAAAACCATCTCATAATAATAACTATAATATAACGATAATAACTTCCTAAAATAATAAACACGTTTGGAGAAACTGTAGAGTATCGTGATGAGAGTAATGACATGACATTCAGTCAAAGTGAGCCCCCTAGTGGCTGGCTATTATGGCTACAGGTCATAAGTCCCGCACTTTTCATAAAAGTGACACTAGCCAACTCTTCAAATACAGTTTCTCCAAACGTGTTTATTATTTTAGGTAGTTATTATCACGATAATCTATGTCCAAGAGTCCATTTCCTCGGATGAGATGGTTTTTATTCGTTATTTGACACTATAAACCATGCTATAAACACACACTGACCACCTCGAGCTTTTATTTTGGCACTTCCTGTTACCGGCATTTTGAATTTGCATATTAGTTAAATATTTAGTTTCAACCCAAACATTTAGATTCAACATTTAGATTTAGATTTAACATTTAGATTTAGATTCAACATTTAGATTTAGATTTAACATTTAGATTTAACATTTATATTTAGATTCAACATTTAGATTTAGATTTAGATTTAACATTTAGATTTAACATTTAGATTTAACATTTAGATTTAGATTTAACATTTAGATTTAACATTTAGATTTAGATTTAATATTTAGATTTAACATTTAGATTAAGATTTAACATTTAACATTTAGATTTAACATTTAGATTTATATTTATATTTAACATTTAGATTTAGATTTAACATTTAGATTTAGATTTAGCATTTAGATTTAACATTTAACATTTAGGTGTAACATTTAATATTTAGATTTAACTATTTAAAATATCTCTAAGTTGACAAATATTATTGTAAATGTGGTAAAAAGTGACCGTCAAAAATTCATACCAGTTTTTTAAACATTGTTTGAAGCTAAATGTGACAAAATGTTGCTGTTATTTTCAGCGTGAGCCTCTTTACAAACGGCGCCCCATAATATTCATGTTCCCTTAAAAGTAAAATTACAGCTAAACTGAGAAAAGGTCAAACCTGCTATACTGTATTGTTCATAAGCCTTATAAGAGTTATAAGTTCATAAGCCTTATAAGAGTTCATAATAACTCTTAAATAAGATCTCCAAAAGAATGAATTAATTAATATCTTCTGGATTCACTATACTTTAACTATTATGTGCTACTGACTCTTTCAGATTTGCTAAATATTATGTGGAGGATAAAGTGGAGAAGAGAACACTAATGAAGGTGTTTGGTGTACGGATAGACATCATTGTTCATGGACGGGTAAGCATATTTTTCTTATGGATCATTTACAAAAAAATGACGGCACGTGCACATTTCAATTTGTGTTTACACTTTTCCTTGCAGGCAGGAAAATTTGATATCATCCCAACGTTATCGGCCATAGGCTCAGGAGTAGGAATCTTTGGAGTGGTGAGTCTCACAGAGAATACAATAATATAAAGAGATAAACCTGGTTTAATTTCCATAATTACATTTAACCACAGATTCCACTTTTGGATTCTACTGTTCAAAGTAATCAAGGTGAAGATGCCAGATGTTAAAGATGCATTTATGTAGAACTATATTGCACAGCTCTAAGAAATACTTGATTCTGATTGGTCCACTGTGGTCAAATAATTTAGAATTACATTTTTTAATTGTTAAAAGAAGAAGTCTCTTATCCTCATCAAGTTTGCATTTATTTGCAGTAATATTGTGAAAAATGATTACAATTGTTTTGTATTTTTAAATGTTGTTATTTATTTCTGTTGAATTTTCAGCATCATTACTCCAGTCTTCAGTGTCACATGATCCTTCAGAAATCATTCTAATATGCTGAACCATTTCAGATGATCAGTGTCGGACACTTGTGCTGCTTGTGGAAATGTTTTTTAGGGTTCTTTTATGAAAAGAAAGTTCAAAAGAGCAGCAATTGTTTGAAACAGAAATCTCTTGTAACATTATACAGTTCATTTCATAACTATAAGTTCACTGAAGTGAGTAAATATTTGTTCTAATTTGTTTAAGGCCACCGTCGTGTGCGATTTGCTGCTCCTATATTTACTTCCAAAGAGAGATTTCTACAAAAGTATGAAATTCAAGCATACAGAAGTCCAGGAAGAGGTGAGTGTTGACTTTTGAATGGATAAACAGTATCCTGCCTTTGTGATTGCTGGTGTGTAGTAACTTAATGCTTTTCATGGATTGATACAGTAGTTGCTAGTTACTTACAGTATGCTAGTTCACTACCCATAGCCTAGACTAGATGGCAGCAGAGATACATAATAGATTACTTGAGTGGTTGCAGATGCAGTGCTGTTTCCAAACATTTACATTTAGCAACATTCCTGTAGTATCATTAAGAAAACATCCAGGATACGCATAATTCAAATGCCCTCATATGGTAAACAAAGCACGCCTCACTTGAACTGATGGAGTGTGTGTGAGAGAGGAAAATAAGTCCTATAAACACACATGCGTCAGCAAATATCCTACTTTTGATCGGTATGCACGTGGGCAGTGAGGGAGACTATTGCATTCAAGTCTATGCAGCACCACAGCTTCCTGTAGATAGCTCTGCAGGGATAGTTACCGTAGCAACGCTGCAAATTGACCAAACTTGTCTCTTATTGAGAAAAGAAAGCGAGGGCACATCTTAACCAGCAGGACTCCCACTCTAGCAGCTCTCTGAGAAAGAAAAACATTGTGGTTGATAATCTCAGATATGCATTTTTCTATCCACAGGAGCCAACCGTGCCTCCGTCACAGAAAGAAAAAGAACTACCGAAGGTAACATACCTTTCAACCGCAGATCGCTGAAGAATGATAGTGTATCTCCATGAACAACTTCAATTTTAGTTGTGGTCACAGTAATTCAGATCTTTGCTGTGCACAGGAGTGAAGTCAAGACGGCTGCCATGACGACTGACTAATGTTACTGCACTGAAAACAAAACAACACCACCTCAACACTGGAGCATAAGCATCACTTTTCCTTTCTAAAGGACATTTCCTTCCCAAACTACTGAGAAAACATATCCAATCACTGTTTTGATTCAAAACCCAGCTAATCTCCACTAGGTGTGTTAATATTTTGAGGCTCAGGAATGTAAAGGAACTATCTTTACAGGGTTTACAGAGTTTTTGGCAACTTTTTCTCTTTGTCTTTTTACACAAACAGGGTAATGTCTGGATATGTCACCCATATACAAATCTTGATACTGAATCACCTTAAAACAATTATTTTATGATAGGTGTTTTGTACAAGTTTTTATTCTTGTAGCAAGTCAAAGTGTGACCCCCTGATTTTTGTGTGAAATGAACTTTAAATGAGTCAATGAACCATCCAAAGCTGAAACTATCCAGCACTAAAAGACAGAATTACTGTATGATGGTTTAGGCCTTTAGTTTTTACTTTAGTTCATTAATGAAACACTGAGCCAAAAAACATACTGTAGGGCACTCAACGTCAAAAGTATTTTTATTTTATTATTATTATTATTATTATACACAGCTCTCTGGACTACTTGATTTTAAATGATCATTGGCAGCATTCAGTGGTCAAATATTGCTGAATAATGATTACTCATCCCAAGCACTTAGCCACGAAATCTGTTTCTTAGCTGTGCTCATTTTCTGTCTCTAAAAGTATCAATATTTCATGCCCATATATTTATTTGTTTGTAAAGTGGTTGCTGCAGAAAATAGATAGAGGATCAGGTAGAGCAAGTTTCTGGACACTCAATCTCTTTCTTCTGACATAACAAGATCATTTAAATTCAAACCCTTTCAGGATGATACAAAACCCCCTCTGCTTTATACTGGTATCCTGATAACTCTGTCTGGATTTATTTTGTATTTATTTACAATGGCTTAGTTTTTCTTTGTTGGCATCTACCTAGATTTTAGTTTCTCTGACCTTTTTTTTTTATGAATTTACATTCTTGAACAGTTTGAAAATCAGATAGCACCAGGAAGGATTGGTTGCTTTTGTTGTGTATTAAAGTACTACTGTAATTCGCATTTCATTTTCATCGATTGATTCCATGCTCATTTTTATCATAAACAATGATAATAAAACCCTAAATGACAAAATATAAAGAAGGAACCAGAGTCACCTGTGATATCTTTATTGTCTTTGATTATGTCTATGTGTACAAAAAGCATGCAAAAAATAGCATCTTTATATGGTTTGGTACATATTTACATAGTAAGAGTTGCATTCAGTGCTTTCTCGGGCCATGCTCTTTTTTTGTCTATTTTCTTCGATTTTTGTAATAGGTACATTCAGATCAATGCAGCAGAATACAGACGTCTATAAATAACCAGCAATATCAGGCACTCTGACACGATAACTGGGCAGTTCAAACTGCAGGTATGCGAGCGAGACAGTGTTCTACGATCTATATACATGAATCTATTTTGATATACTTTTGAATCAACATTTGTAAGAAATGAAAAAAAGCATAAAGCTTTGATAGCAAGAACGTTTCGCAGCTACAAAGTGCGTCAAACTGGTCACTTTTCTCTCACTTCCTTCTGAGACTCATGTCAAACAGCAGAAACCTTTATAAATATGGGTAGACAAATGATCAAACCTCATCTATTGCACATGAGCTGAAACCCATCAAATAAAATAAAGCCTTCACACTCGAGTTGAGTATGGCATTTTGCTGCATATGTTTAGCTTATACAAAAGTCCTGAAGGAAACCATTTAAAGGGGTTTTAGACATGTGTTTTGTCTCATAGATATCAAAAGCAACAGGGAACCTAGAGAGAGGTTTGTAAAGGTTATAGCAAGTTAAGGGACATGCCGTACGTCAAGACACTGACAGGTGCATAGCATACATCAAGAAGTAACAGACAAGACAACTGCACATTTAAGACAGAATGGACACATGCGACTGCACATATAAGAGAAGGGGGGTCATTTAAAAACATTCAATGGATTTATACACATACAGTAAACACACCTTAGAGCTCCTGAACACAGAATATGCTACTCCATTCTCTCTTTATTTCCAGAACAGCAGTGTCCAGACCCTGAGTACCACATACAGAATCCTAATACACAACAGAAATGAGACTCCATTTAATGCCTAAATCCAATACTCTATACAAACAGACCAAAAAAAGACTAGTCGTTTGGCACTGAAAATATATATATTTTTTTTCTGTGTAATTCAGTTTAAAGAGAAAATGGTATGGGCAAGAACCAATCTAGAAGGAGTTTGTGCTTAAGAGAGGGTCAGAGAGAGATGGGGGAAGAGAGAGAACAGGGGAAGAATGTGTAGGAGTGAAAAATGGACCACCATCTGCACAGGATATTAGTGAGAATATAATGAAAGCGCTTCACTGCAGTTTATCAATCCATCTTCATAAGCAATAATGAGTCATCTAAATGACTGACATCGGTTAAAGGTTTCCTCTAACCACTTGCTGCTTTCTAGAAATAATTGGCATAATTGGCATAATTCGTGAAACGAATCTTTTCAAAGTTTGCAAAAAGACCTAACTTTTTTGGATGTGGGAAGGGGCATTTTTACTGCTTGATATATATATATATATATATATATATATATATACTGTATATAAACAGCATGGCACAAAGCTTCATGTGCTCTTAGTCTCTTAATTAGTACCCAAAATATATAAATAAAAAGTCTGATTTCTAAAACAAAGAAAATAAGCTATGGTAAGAGGACACTTTCGTATGCGACAACAATGGAAAACCTCAGTAATTTGTGCAGTGTGCGCATGTTAAAAGATCAAATCCGATTTGAAGCTTGTGACATAAACGCGCACATCAACCCGATCACTTATTTAGCGTTCATATTTAAATTCATCAATTGGAATTATTTAATTAGCAGACGAAGGATCCACGTCCACGGACCGTTGGCTGAACATCTGATGCATGTGGCACACAAAATAGGAAACACTTTGGGAGTTTGGAGGCGATCATCTGATTCAAATTGCATGTGAAAATTGGACAGATTTGTGTGCCGAACATTGGTATTGTTATGGACAGACCTTTGGTAAATGAAAACAGTATTACATTTTTGTGTGAACTGTCCTTTTAAAACAAAAACACTCAGTGGGGATTTCACAATAAAAATAGAATTAATATGAGTGATCTGTGCCCATAATTAAATATCTCGATCGCCAATGCGTATTTACAATGGTTGTCCACTCAAGATTCTCTTTGTACTTTCAATACATGGTTCAAAAACAGGGGCTGATGGGTTCACCTGGCAGCCGATCCGATGTAAACAAGGGAGTATTGTTTTGGACTGAGTTAATACAGGGCAAGAGGGACCGTGATGACATTGAATGGCGGTTCACTTTCATTCCACAGCTAAACACCATATTCAGATCCTTCCCTCAATTGTCTTGTTTGTTTTGAGTGAAAGTGACTCCTTTTCCTTCCACATCATGCCTTGGTGGCATATCTGCATGTGCGTTCGAGCGCCTGTTAGCACTGCTGACTGATAAATAGGCCTTTTGGAATGTGAAGACTTGGTAAACAATGACGCATTCTGTTCATATAGAGACAAAGCGCTGCGACATGAGAGCCCTGCATCCGGCGGGCTCCAAATGTGGGATTTCTGACATTCACAAACATGGAGAAAAAGCCCTGTTCTAGATAATGCTTATACCAAACACAGTATAATTCGTGAGAAAGCCCTGTTCGTTAGAATTGACTGAATGTGCAGTCATTTATACATCAAGAGCTCTTTTAGTGTCTAGTAGTTACATAAGCCCCTTTGATTCACACTACAACACTGTGTGTGTGTGTTTGTTTCTGTTTATATATTGTATCTGAATGAAATGAGAACATTTTGATAGTATGAAAGAAATGGAAAGCAACAGAGATATGGAAACACCATAATATGGAAAAGGCCATATTCCAGGCATGCAATGACGCGGATAGGGTTAAGAATTGCACATTAGCATATACAAAAAGGCAAGACACCAAAGCTATTATTTTATACACATGTACAAATGTTATGATGGCAGCACACTGCATCAACGCCATCAATGTTTTTTAGCTTTATGAGGTGCCGTACCAAGTTAATATTAGCATCTTTTGTAAATGCTGTAGTCTTGCTCTAGATAGCTTATGACATAGTCTGGTTTTCAAACAAAGCTGGCCCAGATTCCATCCAAAATCTTCTTGTTTAGCCAGGATAAGAGAACAAAGATGAAAAGATCCAAACTGCATGAAGGAGAAAGTATGGATTTTCGCCGGATTACCGAGGTCAGGTTTTCTGAGAACCGTTACTACGGTGTACCTAAAAAAGAAAGGAAAGTGATTCTTGTGCAAGACTGAAAAAAGTGAAAAGCCTGAAAGACGACAAGCAATAGCAGAATCCAGTTCAATGTCAAGGTGAGCCTCAAGTTGGTGGAAACAGAGTGTAGTGTAGCCGTTTGGGTCATGATGGTCATCTGCTCGAAGGGTTGGAAGTGTCTGAATGAAGAAGCGCAGACAATGAGGAACGCTTCAGGATCTATGGAGACACTCAAAAGGTGGGTGGTTCGTCCTCATGCAAGTCCTCGAGCTCGACTTCTCTACCAGCCTCTCCACTGCTCCCCTTTCTGAGAGAGAAAGAAAAACACAGAGAGAAATGAATCATTATCTTTCTAAATGATCCATGCTTTGATCCAGTAGTTGATTTCGAAAAGGCAGACTTTTGACTATCTATAGTCTATAAGGTACCAGACCTTACTATACAGATCATTCAGGCCAAGAATCGTCCACGTAACCACAGATGCTTTGGCCCCCCAAAAAAAACATGGCAATGATGAAGTTTGAAATTTAAATGAAATAAAATTGATATAGAGAGGCTGCAAAATCAAGATGCAAATCTTGAACATTTAAACATTTGCATTTCATTTAGGGCAAATAAATCTTAAATCAATGATACCACAATATTCAAAAATAAAAAAAATAAATAAAAAAAAATTGTACTGTGAATGGTTGTACAGAAAAAAAAGAGGAAATCTGCAGAAAATGTATGAATACTTTGTCCAAGTAACAAGTATAGATTTTTTTTAAGACATTGTGCTTGAGAATATCTATTTATGTGTTATGTGCCTCAAGTAAAAATTAATATTTTTAATGACAAAAAAAAAAAAACCTTCAAAACAGTTATTAGTTTTAGGTAAAAATGTAATTGTAGCAGCTTGGTACGTTACATATTATATACTACTGTTCAAAAGTTTGGGGGCAATAGGATTTTTTAAAAAAAATTACATACTTTTGAATTTTCTATTCATCAAAGAATCCTGAAAAAAAAAAAAATCTAAAATATTAAAGCAGCACAACTGTTTTAAACATTGATAATTACTATAATAAATGCATCTTGAGGTCCAAATCAGCATATTAGAATGATTTCTGAAGGATCATGTGACTCTGAAGAAATGAGCAATGATGCTGAAAATTCAGCTTTGAAAATTCATCTTCTGATCAGAGCAGAACTGGAGAGTTCAGTCAGCTGTTGCCAAATTTTTTTAGCCAATTCTTTTTAATAAAGCACATTACTGTAAAAGTATATGATCGTAAATCACATTGCTGTTGCTTTATAACATACAACGAAAAATCTGCAACATGCATCAAACAGGTGTGATGCATCTGTAGATTGTCTGTGGTTGAAACTATCCAGTATTAAACAATGAACAATAGAAAACAAGCACACTGACACACAATCTCGGAGGAAACACAGATGAACATGGGAAGGTTCTCTGCAACAGACAGGTCTCAGAATGTATATGGTGGGACTGAATGAAAGACCACAACATGACATGTTTCACAGGCTTGGACTCTTTTAACAGTGTTAGCAAATACTTTCACTGCCAAAACGCAAGAGAAATGCCACACAAGGACAGGGTGGAGGCTGATATGACTCTTTCACTGACCAGTGGGAATACATGGAATCTGACAGGGCTTGAGTGACAAATGACAATGACCACCTGTCACAATGAGTTACCTTAACGAGGGCTGGAGTTTAAAAGAGGGCCGGAATGGCCAAGAGTCCCTGCAGCAGAGAGAGAGAGAGAGAGAGTGGAGGAAAGGGAGGAGAGCATCAGCAGTTTCATATGAAGTAAATGAGCAGGAACCAGGTCATTATAGAGACTACAGTGAGTTTTTGCTGGTCAGAACGCCAATTACATAAACAGTCGACATTAGACTACAATTAAATTGAGTTCTGCAATAAAAGTCAATTTAGGGTTGCACGACTACTGATTTCTGCTAGTCGATTTCTCATCAAAACAATACTCGAGTTACTCGACTACTCGTCGTTTATGCTACTGTATATGAAAAGACATGAAATAGCTAGATCTTATCAATAAACATTTATTAATTCATAGCCTAATGCAACAATTACATAAGTAAACTCTCAAAACATTATAATTATGACATTTCATTTTTAAATTTTAATTTAACAGTCTAAAGCCAAATAAATAGCCGTTCTTGCCTTTCATTTCAGACGTCTGCTTCTAGGGGCCGTTCACATATCGCGTCTTTTCCGCGCTCAAGGTCGTTATTTTAAATGTAGGCGCGCGGCGAGCGCGCTCATAATGAAAGCAAGGGACGTGGTGCGCTAGTTTGTCTAGGCGGGTTTTTCCTTCTCATCTCCAGAAATATATCTAGTAGTAAAGCTAATGCAAGGGCTAGAAATCAATTAATCCTTTGCTAATACTTCTTCGTCGTCATCATGTAGAGCGCAGTTTGGTTGCATAGCAACGACAGACGCCACGGGAGCGCAAGCGCTTGTAGGAGACAGCGGCACGGCCGCGCGCGCTTTCCACACGTTTTTAGAAGCAATATGTGAACGGCCTCTTGCAGAGTTGGCCAAATTACAATATTTTTGTCATCCTTGATGAAATTCTTCCACACATCTGACGCGTGGTGTCTGTTGGTGACGTTCGCCATTTTTAATTAATTTATGTTTAATGGACGCTCGAGTAGTCGATTGTTTCCGACAGCGTCGACTAGTGGTTGAAGTAGTCGATCTATCGACTACTCGACTAGTCTATGCAAGCCCTTATGGAAATGGACAGCATTAGCATCAACTACTAAAGAGAGATGCGTGTACCAGATGCTTATAAAAAATCTCATCAAATGCCAAGCATATTTGTCCAGGAGAGACAGCGTTCAACCCCTGTATTTGACAAACACCAGCAGGAAATATTATCAACGAACTCCAGTCTGTGCTTTATGAGCATATTAATACGTTACCCACACCCAACTTGCGCTCTGTGGCTAAAAAATTAGAGTGATTTTTAAAGGTGCTGGAGGCCAGAAAAAAAGTCCTGAAATGTAATAATGTGCATCCACATTTTCATCACATCCAACAAATGTGTAGTGATACAGCAATTTCTTTCCCCATGCTCCCAGACAGGGTTGGTTCAGTGATGTGTAATTGTGTATAGCGTGTCCTATCCAGGCCTGAAGCGACAACTTTTTAAACAGAAAGAAAAACGTGGCACGATGCAACAAAATCACAACCAATAAGAACATATTTTGTTTAATATACAGCTGTGGATTAGAGGAGTGGTGCTATCCAGCACAAACAGAGAACAATAGGCTGACAAAATGCACTGATATAAAAATAGTGGCTGATACAAATAAGCCTATAATTATTCTGATGCTATATAAATGATAAACTGAAGATATTTGTATTGTGTGTGTTTGTATATATATATATATATATATATATATATATATATATATATATATATATATATATATATATATATATATATATATATATATATATATATATATATATATATATATATATATATATATATATACAGTGCTATGCATAAGTTTAGACGCCCATGCTAAAGTTGACTAAAAAGAGGAATAAAAAATCATCTTTTGGAAATTGAACTTAATGCCTTAATTAAAAAAAATTGGAAAAATCCAACCTTTAAGGACACCATACCTAGAGATTGGCATGGTTTTATTTCAGTTAGCCTAATAGCTGGTTTGATTTGCATTGAGAAATGATCTTATGGAAAGTACTCCATGCCAATCTCTAGGTATGGTGAAGGCTATGTGATGATGTGGGGCTATTTTAATTCCAAAGGCCAAGGGAACTTTATCAGGATGCATAGTATCCTGGATCCATGAAGTAACTGGCCTTTAAAAATAAAAATCTGCCTGTCTCTATGGGAATTTAACATAGGGGTGTCCAGACTTATGCACCCTGTATTTTAAGGAAGAACCTTTATTTATTTATGATACATCATTTATTCACAAAGAAAATTGGTGTCCTTAAAGGTTGGATTTTTCCAATTTTTTTTAATTAAGGCATTAAGTTCAATTTCCAAAAGATGATTTTTTTATTCCTCTTTTTAGTCAACTTTAGCATGGGTGTCTAAACTTATGCATAGCACTGTATATATATATATATATATATATATATATACACACAGTATATATACACACATATACACACATACACACACACAATTGTAATTGAAAGCATGAAAGATGGATTTTGAGATTTGTTAAAGATTACATTTAAAAATGTTATTTAAGTGAGCACTAGATACCAGAAAAATAGGTAGACATGAGCAGGGTATCATGTATTAGATATATATCCAACATCAGCAGATGCCGATATGGTGGCTGTACTAAATTATAATGTGCCTGTGCTAAAACAGGTTGTTAAAGTGTCAATATTCTGACAAAATGAATATTTAAGAGAGACGTAGAAAATAATCTACTCATAAATATTGCATTCATCATGAGTATCACAAGAAATGATTTGCTGCCATCACAGAGTAACAATTGCAATCGAGTGAGTATGCATGTACGCCTGAGAAAGGGAGGGAGAGTGTGTGTTCAATATGTACAGTGTGTGTTTAGATGAAAAAGGTTATTAACGGTGCGGGAGGTAGTGTATTCAACCTGACACTGAATTATGGATGACATGCAAATGGTCAACCCTGAAAGAAGGAGATTTAAAGGGACGGAGGGATTTTCAAAATTACGATGATAGCTTTCTACCAACCGGGGGCGCTGCTGCTTTTTATCTATTTATTCAGAAACGCTTTTACTCAGAGGGAACGACTAACTGACAAATGGCTAATAAAAAATTATAGAGGTAAATGAAAATACAATAAACTGCCTCTTGCAAAAGAAGTCACCGGTCTGCTGAGTCACTGTATTGATCCACTTCATTTCCCAATCAGATTGCATCCTTGTCAACAGAGAGGGTTGACACCAAACAAGCATGTCAATTTGTTTACAGATAATCAAATGACCTTTCAGTTTTGATTGTACGAACAATAACTGCATATGGCACATCTGGGGAAAAAAAAACACACAAAAAACAAACAAACAAACAAACAAACAAACAAACAATACAATGACTTTAGTCTATCTGGGATGCATACAGAGATAACCAGACTGTTTGTATTGATCCAGGGCATTCATAGGACAGGGAGCAACCCTCTGCTGATTCTGACAGGCATCTAACAGACAGCACACAGAGAGGAAGAGTGAGAGAACATGCTGCTGTCCTTGAACAAACCCACTCTAATGTGGGAAAAGCAGCAGAGTGGGGACAGAGATGACTTCATGGAGACACTTACTGTCAGCCAAGTGGGCAGAAGCATTACCAGCAAAAGGCCTCTGAGAATAACTGTCAAAGGATGGATGGTGCAAACATCAAAAAAAAAAAAAAAAAAAACGGAATTATTGTTGTGACCTTGTATATACTGTATGTATATATAGATGCTGAATATGAAAAACTGAAATATACATTTAGAACTATATTACACACTTTTTTTGTGCAAACAAAGCACTCGCGTTGCTTCATAAATTGAGGTTAAACCACTGGAGTCACATGGATTACTTTAATGATGTCTTTCCTATCGTTCTGGACCTTGAATGTGTACGTTTCTTTGCTCCCAATGGAGGGACAGAAAGCTCTCGGATTTCATCACAAATGATCTTAATTTGTGTTCCGAAGATGAACAATGGTCTTATGGGTTTGGAACGACATGAGGGTGAGTAATTAATGACAGAATTTTCACCATTTTTGGGTGAACTATCCCTTTAAGGCGTTCTACTGTATGCATTTGTCTTGTACACTAAAGTCTTTCAACCATCAATAGAGCGCCACCGTCAGGCTGAATAAGGCAAGGACATTCGAATTCGGAAGAATTCTCTGTGTGTGATGTATTTAGTCATTAGAATATAAAGCTTACAAAATGTTTATCATAAACTAGCGCTAAGACCAAGAATCTACCCTAATTTATGGCCAGGAGTCGCTATAAATATATATATTATACAAATATTAATGAGGGAGTCAGCAGTCTCAGAGAAGCAATGAAGAAAGAATAGTGAAAACATCAAGTCCCAGAGCTTTGAATGCTACTGCAAAAGAAAAAACGTCTGAATCATGCTACTATGGAAACGTATGTTGGCGGCAGGAGAAGTAATGGGTGACTATTAGCACACCTTCCTGTTCAAATTGATAGACATGACGTCTGAAATATCATGCTGCGACCTTGAATGTGAGAGTGAAAAAAACAAAGAATAAAAGAGTTGCAATGCTAAAAAGACTTCAACCTCTTACAAAAGACTTGTGAGCAAAAGGAAAGCCATTGGATTTGTGCAGCTATATTACTCTGGATTCCAGTTGGCCATCGGCTGAAACACTTACATGAGAAGACTGCTGGGAGCAGACATGGATCTCTCTTCTCTCCTGCTGGGACACTCAAATGGATTCCCAAAGGAACGCTTCCTTAACATGGCTTTCACCAAGATCTACAGCATCACAGGAAAGAGGGGACTAGTTGACTTAACTTACCGTACATATTAAAAGAACACAGATCAGGGCATGCAGAAATACATTTACAAATACAAAATAGAGAAAAAAGCTAAAAATACACTTTGCATTTATTGAAATGATGATGATGGCAAGAAGGACTAATTCCAGGAAAGTAATCAAGGAAAAGCAGACAGTTCAGAAGCAGGATCAGTTTGACATGTGATGAGGTTTCAGTTGTTTGGTTGAGGTCTATTGTGTCTTAACCTTCTTATTCATCCACTCATTGACAGCTGTACCATGCACTAGACACATTTGGCTTGTGTGTGTTCATGTAACTACAGTTCAGCAACTCATGAACCCTTACACACTCTGTTTCACTTACTACTGCAGACAGACTGGGGACAAACTTCACTGAGTTCTGCACCTCCTCTTCAGTGACTTCTACCGCAGTACAGTGCTCCTCTTCTAAAGGCAATGGGTCTGTACCATCCTGAGTCACCCAGGGGTCCACCTGAAAATACACACACACACACACACGTATATAACATGCTGTGTACATGTCATTCCGTCAGGGCCGTCGCTAGTGGGGTGAAAGGTGGTGACAAAATCCAGTAGTTATACTATGTAGCCCCCTGTTGTATGAATAATTCTAATATTTATATTAGTTGTATGCCTGAGATTTAAATGAAAACCACAAAACCATGCAATTTGGTTAAATATTTTTTTCCAAATATCTGCTTCTCTTGCCTCCTTAAAAATGGTTTAGTCCGATCTAAAGTATTTATAAATTATTCAGTCAGTGACAAACATCAGATGGACCCAATAAAATTGTAAGTCCCACCCCAGCTTGTGAACAGAACCAATCAGAGTTGAGGCGGCAGTGCCGGAAGTTAACGATGAACTTGGTGGAAGAGCAGGCAACTAACTGACTGAAAAATATTGGGGAAAAGAAAACATAAATCAGGGCACCAGAAACGCCATGAAAAGAAGGAGAGGGAGGCCAGGAGAGTTGGTGTATCCCAGTCGATAAAGACTGTAACAATTTCCCTTACACTATCAAAGCAAGGAAAAAGTACTGCACGCAAAACATAAGGTAACGGGCGGATCTGATACCTACTGATATAAATAAAGCCAGTAACAGCTTACTTTC
This sequence comes from Scardinius erythrophthalmus, assembly GCF_964197995.2. Lineage (NCBI taxonomy): Eukaryota > Metazoa > Chordata > Actinopteri > Cypriniformes > Leuciscidae > Scardinius > Scardinius erythrophthalmus. Next base: position 21,058,434 of record NC_138225.1, on the reverse strand, counting down.
GTTAAATAAACACTAAAGAAAAAATATATAGAATACAATTGACATGTATGTAGACTTGAATTAATTATATATTAACGAAAAAACAATGAAACACAAGTTCAACCAAGTGTATTGAGAGATATATTACATTATAATACCCAGACGGGCAGCAATATGCGCTTATTTCACAGCTGGAGGCACGGCCGCACTCCAACACAGCAAACAAACATTCTCAAATTACCCACACACATTTAACCCTCAACACCCCAATGTCCCAAGGTCCTGGCCAGCAGACCGAAAGTTCATTCAAGCAACATAAATTGTCCGTACGGAACGACAATGTACTCCGCGAGAAGAAAAAGACACCAAACAAAAATGTAAGGCGAAGCGTGGCGAGAAGCCGCAGTCAATATCCCCGTGGACTTACGCAATCTCGCCACAGTCTGTTTAGCCGATGGGAAGATGTAGTAGTCCAGAAAACAATTGTCACGTAATCCACAAAAATAGGGTATTAGTCCCTTTGATGAATTCTTCATGCAACTATTACACAGAGCCCGCTAAACACAGACCGCTTTCCCCGTTTGAACTCCGGAGTCCTCTCTCGACGTCACTTCCACTTCTCCTTAAAACCATATTGCGTGACATAACAATGACGCGAGGACAAAACAAAAACAAATAAAAGTCCATATAATAGTCCGTGATTACACCACAGGCATCTGATACAACAGTTAGCTTTTTTCATGTGAAGAAAAAAAAAAACCATACAACAAAGCATGTTTATCATCACCTCAAAAAGCTGTACATAAAGGCAGAAATAGGTGACTATTACAAGACGTTCTTAAAGACAGGTTGTATTGTTATTTCGCTGGGAATAAGAAAACTACCGTCTACAGCCTGTCGGGTACTGTTACTTTTCATTATCGGCACGCACCACAATCGACGAATGATTACGTGGTCAAAATCCCTGTCTTTTTACACTTTTGTAGAGTTAAAAAATGTACACGAGTCACGACGCATTGCATTATGCACTTGGCCTGTCGGCTGATGTATTTAATACATCAAGAAAACACAAATACAACACACTGCACTTGGATGAATAAATCTATTAGCTTTATTTAATAATATATTACCAGTTCCATATTATCTTTATTAAAAAATAAGACAACAAACGATTTTATTTTTTAAATTTGACTGCATTCTTGTCCATTTCTAAATGTTTACTTTTTGATTTATGAATTATAACAGACTGATGGTGAAAAAAACATTATTTTGCTGTTACTTTTTTGAATTGGTTTTATTATTATTTAACAATTTCTTGCTTTTTGTTAGTTTTTATTCGTTGTAATTGTAATTTAACTTTTAGAATTAAGGTTTTACAACAACATTACCATCTTCCGTTACATGTGGGCCTCCATGCTCATCTATTGTACAGTATATGATATTGGTGAAGGGTGGTGGGGGCCATCTACCCATCCATCCATCATCTTTCCTTCCTTCCTTCTATCCATCCATCACAACAATTAATCCATTGATCTACCCTACCTATTATACAGTGCAATGCATAAGTTAATACACCCATGCTAAAGTTGACTAAAAAGAGGAATAAAAAATCATATTTTTGAAATTGAACTTAATGCCTTAATTTAAAAAATTAGGAAAAATCCAACCTTTTAGGACACCAATTTTCTTTGTGAATGAATAATGTATCGTAAATAAATAAATGTTCTTCCTTAAAATACATGGTGCATAAGTGTGTACACCCCTATGTTAAATTCCCATAGAGGCAGGCAGAATTTTATTTTTAAGTATTTTTTTTGTATTAATTTTTAGGATACTATGCATCCTGATAAAGTTCCCTTGGCCTTTGGAGTTAAAATAGCCCCACATCATCACATAGCCTTCACCATACCTAGAGATTGGCATGGTTTTATTTCAGTTAGCCTAAAAGCTAGTTTGATTTGCATTGAGAGATGATCTTATGGAAAGTACCCCATGCCAATCTCTAGGTATGGTGAAGGCTATGTGATGATGTGGGGCTATTTTAATTCCAAAAGGTTGGATTTTTCCTAATTTTTTAAATTAAGGCATTAAGTTCAATTTCCAAAATATGATTTTTTATTCCTCTTTTTAGTCAACTTTAGCATGGGTGTATTAACGTATGCATTGCACTGTATGTCTGTAGATCCATCAATGCATCTATCCATCTGTCCTTCCATCCATCCATCCATCCATCCATCCATCCATCCATCTAATATTCTATCTATCCATCCACCCGTCCATCCATCCATCCATCCATCCATCCATCCATCCATCCATCCATCTAATATTCTATCTATCCATCCATCCGTCCATCCATCCATCCATCCATCCATCCATGCAGCCATCCATCATTTATCCTTCCATTCATCCATCCATGTCTATAGATCAGTCCATACATCCAGCCATCATATATCTATCTATTAATCAATCCATCGGTCTGTCCATCCATCCATCCATCCATCCATGTCTGAAGATCAGTCCATACATCCGTCCATTCGTTCGTCCGTCCGTCCGTCCGTCCATCCATCCATCCATCCATCCATCCATCCATCCATCCATCCATCCATCTATTCATCAAACCATCAGTCTGTCCATCCATCCATCCATCCATCGGTCCATCCATCTAATATTCTATCCATCCATCCATCCATCCATCCATCCACCCATCCTTTATCCTTCTATTCATCCATCCATGTCTGTAGATCAGTTCATACATCCATCCATTCGTCCATCCATCCAGCTGTCATATATCCATCTATTCATCAATCCATCCATCCATCCATCCCTCTATTTAGTGTTTCTTCCATCAAGCCATCATCTATACTTACATTTATCAATCCATCCATCAGTCCGTCCCTCCATTCCTTGGTCCATCCATCTAACCTTCTATCCTTCATTTCATTTCTCTATTCATCCATCAATCCTTTCATCTATCCATCCATCTAACCATTCATCCAATCAAAAAATTATTAAAGAAATAAAATATTTGTCCTAATAACAAAGTTAGTCTGAAGGGTATGAGAGTAGAGCTATTGAGTGAATGTAGGCCGAGAAGCTCAGATTAAAGTGTGCTCTGGGGATCGCTGCTTTAATGGAACATTTTCTGGGTAATGACATGCAGGCAAGAGTCTCTGATGGCCGAGTGTGTGTGTGTGTGTGTGTGTGTGTGTGTGTGTGCTAATTATTCACACTCACTGTCACACTGAGACAGCAGATGGAAGTTTCCAGAACTGAACCAAAATCCTTCTCCAAAGGGATTAGCTGATGTGTTTCTGTCCAAACAGCAAGTCTGCTAGATGGTGCAGAAGCTATCAGAGATATTGTGTCATATTATCACTATCCCTGTATGTGGCTCAGGAATGGTCTTTGATAGAAACACTGGAGCTACTGTGAGTGAAGACTAATGATACATTTCTTTTTGAGAAACTGACTATAATTTCAATATTAAGTGATGGCCGAGTGTGTGTGTGTGTACTCACAGAGAGAGCGCACTCTCTCGCTGATATGCAGGAAGGAAAATTTAGGTGATTTCTGAAGGATAGCATTGATTAATAATACAAGCCCAGCCAACAAGGTCAAATATGCACATTCATTTCAGTGTAAATAGATGCACTCCTCAGTGAATAATAACTATCTTGCAATACAGAGTGGTGAAGATGAAGGTGGAAGGGTTTACTCTACACTTTCAATCTAAGAAGTGCTCCTTTCCATCATATGCACTGTATACTTACTTTGATCTCAGGAACAGTGATCCTGGCGTCTGGGTTTTTGTCCAGCATTCGTGTGACCAGGTCCTTCAGCCCTTCGCTGATAGCTGGCCTGAGATATTACAGAAACACAGAGAAAACAGCTGAAAACACAAACCTTTTGAAGGGATCCTTTTGAATTAGGTTGAATCTCTCAAATTATTTTCCCTCACTCCCTTAATTTTGGCTTGTTAGCATAGAATTAAAAATGTTAAATTAATTAAAAACATTTGTGAGGTTTACGCTTAGAAAAGAAACCCAAAAAGTGAGTGAAGCCCCTTGTCATGTACACTGTTTTTGATTCACAGTGAGAACACTGCAGCATGACATCAGGGACCATGCGTGTGTGAGAGAGAGAAGCGCTTTTATTTGCTGACGATTAGTCCAAACACATACACCAGATGACATGCATTCGGATGGCCTCTGGCCTTCCAGACACAGACAACAGACTTCATCAACATAGACCTGCACGAGCATACACAAATGTCATACATAAACCAACATGCCTCAAAATAGCATTCATCTCACACTGTCATACACTCAAACATCTCTGACATTTCCTTTCTCTGTTTCTGTGGGACGACAGATGCGTCACACACAGCGAGGGGCGACTTACGTCTCGGGGAACTCCACCGGCTTACACTTGATCTTATTGTGAAGTGCCAGAATGTACTCATCAATAAATGGGCACTGGAGGACAAGGAAGAAAAATAGAGGAGAGGGAGGGAAGGTTAGATGGATGAGTGATCAAAATCATCAATCACACAAATGTCACTGCAGTAGCACACTGGCCCGTCCATTGATCTTACTGATAGATAATTCCTCAGTGAAGAATTACTGCTATCATTCTGATTATATCAGTATATGAGCCGACTCACCTTCCCATACACGAAACAGTAGAGAGTCACTCCCATAGCCCACACATCCAGAGCCTGAACAAGACACAACTTCTGTTATATTGATGCAGGAGCTTTTGAGATAAATGTCATTTCTTGAAGGGAGAGTTCATTCAAAATTTAAATTCTGTTGTCATTTATTTACTATCATGTTGTGCCAAAGCTCTATGACTTTCTTCCTAGGAATGCAAAACAAAATATCTTAAAGAATGGACTAATGTGCACTCAATAAGGGTAAAAAAAACAATAAAATCATTTTATTGCTCAAAGATGCATTAAATTGATCAAAAGTGACAGTAAAGACTAGATTTCTAAAGTTACACACACAAAAAAAATTTTTAAATAAATGCTGTTCTTCTGAACTTTCTATTCATCAAAACAACCTGAAAACAATGGTTTCCACAAACATACAGTATTAAGAGGCATACTGTTTTCAACATGGATGCTAATAAAAAAAATATTTCTTAAGCATTAAATCAGCATATTAAAATGACTTCTAAAAGATCATGTGATACTGAAGGCTGGAGTAATGATGCGGAAAATTCAGCATTGCCATTACAGGAATAAATTACATTTTGAAAAACTGTATATCAAAATAAAAAATAAAAATTAAGAAACTTCTTTAATAAAAATCTGTTGAACAGTAGCGTAGCTCTTTGACACATTTATGGGAGAATTAGCAATGTCCCATTCATAAAAAAAAAATAATAATTCTACTGAGCCTAATTTTTCAGCCTAAGGTCTGATTGGCCTATCACAACACATACCAGCAAAATCACCACAGACACGCATTACCTTTCCACTAAAGCTCTGGCGGTTGTCTGACAGTGTCTCTGGGGCCATGAATGCAGGAGTACCAGCAGTGCTGGAGAGACAGGCATCGTTACCTTCGAACTGGTTACTGACCCCAAAATCAGCAATTTTGACATGGCCGTCATCTCCAAGTAATAAATTAGATGGTTTGATATCCCTGTGAACAATCTTCTGAAAGTGCACTGAGCAAAAAGAGAAAGAATATCAGAGAAGGAGTATGATATTTCGAGTATATCATCTAAAAGAATAACAAGATGAAGGAGTCATTCCAAAAGGTCAATTTACTGATGATTAGTTTAAAATCTCAGAATTGTATTAGACTTCACAAAACAAACGTAACGCATTGGTCCTCAAAACTTAGTAACTATAGTACTATATAGTAATAAAGTAAATACTTAATTTTTTATAATACAAGTATAAAAATTATTATTATTATTATTATTACTAGAGATGGGTGACACCACATGCTATTAAGGTCAATATCACTAAAACCGATAATTAAAATGTAAAGTTATGAGGATCAAATTATTTTATCCATATTTAAAAGTAATAATAATACATTTTATAGTCCTGCAAATGATCATTAAACAAAAACATTTTATATATTATTATTATTATATTATGTGAGGATCAATCTTCTCAATGCAACATCAAAAAGTATTTAAAATTCAAGACTAATCCATCCATGCCTAATTGTGATCAGAAAAAAATTCAACATTAACATACCATGTAATACTAATCCATACTTATACTGTACAAGTTACTTAATTTTGACTAAAATGTCTTTTTTTTTTTTTTTTTTTTTACTCAAAACAAGTTTAATAAAGCTACTAGGTTGAGCATGGCAAGTAAAGAGGAGGTACAACATCAAGTGTGCCTGACCGCGGGAGGTCTCAGCTTAACTAAGGAACAGCAGAAAGGATCAAGAAGGACACCCTGTGCACACTGAAGCTGAATTTGATTGGTTAAGAGACGCCTTCTTGTCTCAAGTGGTCAATCAAAGATAACCTGCCCACCACTTATCATCTTTCAGTCATGTGTCATTACTGGTTATACGCGACAACAAGAGCCATGTCTAAGATGTCTTCAGATGACAAGCATGGTAATGAAAAAAGAAAATCCATTAAGGAACACAGAGATGTGTTCAAAGCATTAGCAGGTTACTGCATATAATAATTTGATCAAAGTCAGCAAAGCAAGGTGAATGTAACACATAGGTACTCTAGCCCAGGGGTTCCCAAACTTTTCCATGCCAAGGCCCCCCAAATACCACTAGGTTCTGGCCAAGGCCCCCCTTACGGCACATGTAGAAATAAATAAATAAAACATCTAGGTGAACACCAGATTATGTGATGGTGTTTGATACCAGCCAATCAGAAAGATTATAGAGATGCACCGATGACAATTTTCAAGGCAGATTCCGATTTTTCATTTAGTTTGACCTGCCGATACAGATTTTAGCCGATTCTGATTTCATTTTATATATATATATATATATATATATATATATATAAAATAAATGTTATATATATATATATATACAGTACCAGTCAAAAGTTTGGAAACATTACTATTTTTAATGTTTTTGAAAGAAGTCTCTTATGCTCATCAAACCTGCAGTAAAAAAAAATATATATATATATATTAAAAAACAGTAATATTATGAAATATTATTACAATTTTAAATAATGGTTCTCTTTTTTGATATACTTTAAAATGTAATTTATTTTTGTGATGCAAAGCTGAATCTTCATCAGCACGTACTCCAGTCTTTGGTGTCTTATGATCCTTCAGAAATCATTCTAATATGCTGATTCATGATCAATGTTGGAAACAGTTGTGCTGCTTAATATTTTTTTTATAACCTGAGATACTTTTTTCAGGATTATTTGATGAATAAAAAGTTAAAAAGAACTGTATTTATTTAGAATAGAAATCTTTTGTAACAATATACACTACCGTTCAAAAGTTTGGGAACAATAACTATTTTTTTTTTTAAGAAATTAGTACTTTAATTCAACAAGGATGCGTTAAATTGATAAAAGGTGATGGTAACGATTTATATTGTTAGAAATGTTTTTATTTTGAATAAATGCTGTTTTTATGAATAAATGCTGTTAACGTTTTACTCATCAATGAATCCTGAAAAAAGTATTCCAAAAAAAATATATTAAACAGCACAACTGTTTCCATCATTGATAATAACTGAGTATCAAATCATCATATTAGAATGATTTCTGAAGGATCATAAGACACCAAAGACTGGAGTACTTGCTGATGAAAATTCAGCTTTGCATCACATTTTAAAATATATTAAAAAAGAGAACCATTATTTTAAATTGTAATAATATTTCATAATATTACTGTTTTTTTTTTGTTTTTTTTTAACTGCAGGCTTGATGAGCATAAGAGACTTCTTTTAAAAACATTAAAAATAGTAAAACACCAAAAACAAGTTTAAATTGGTAAATTTTCTATAAATATTTTTGTCTTCATTTTCTTTTCTCACATAGCCTACTCCAGTGCTTGTTAAACACACTATACATGCATATTATGTGCATTTTAGGTACTTTTTGTGTGAAATCATATTTATTTTGTCCATCAAAGTGTGCTTTCACTTTAATTGAGAGTAAGCAGCGCAGCAAAAATAGACTCGGCGTCGAAACCCTCCACTTCACTGCTGCTCACGCGACGCTCCTGCTTGACGCTCACGCGCTGCTCCTGCTCGTGGTGTGAATGCACTCACTGAACATGCACGCCGGAAAAAATTCGTGCTGCTCACGCGCCGCTCGTGGTCTGAAACGGCCGTAATTCACAAGGTTTCCTACATGTGCGTTCTGTGTGCATGATGCTGATGTCCCGCGATGTTATTCATGAGGCGCCAGAGTGCATTTGAATCGGCATATGTCAGACTGAAAATCACGTGAAAATCGGCCAATTCTGGTCACTAGCCGATCAATCAGTTCATCTCTAAAAGATTAGCATTAAAAGTATAATGTTCAGATAGGCTATGCAACAAATTATTATAATGTTATTTCATAACAATACTCATATTAACAAATATTTATTTTTTGAACGTTTTTTAACTTTTTTTTCGCTTTTTTTTCCCAACTTGCTGCGGCCCCCCTGGCACCCCCTGGCGGCCCCCACTTTGAAAACCCCTGCTCTAGCCACAGCTTATGTTAATTGTCTCTCAAGCAGTTTACATATCATAAACCCCCCCACACAGATTTTTTAGAAGTATTTTCTTATGTATTTTTTAGAACTATTAATTAATTATATTGACACAGCTCCCTAAGGTAACTAGCATAGTGCTAATGAAATAAACAGGATATGGACACATACTCTGATTGCAGTCCACAAATTAAAGTCACACAAAGGAGTTCATTGTGAACATGGACTGATTTGTAGCGAATCATGCAAATGGTCTGTTGCCATCCAGACGGTTGCCACAGGATTCAAATGAATTGATGAAAGCCGAGTTTCCACTCGAGCAGAACAGACACTTGGCAATCTACTCAGCTTAGCTCGTTCTCCTTTTTTGTGCTGCCATCTTATTTAAAGGCTCAATACAATTTAAGCTCAATCAACATATCCTGTCGATTAACTAATGATTTTGACTCGTCTCGTTTTTTCTTTTAAAAAGCAAAAATCTAGGTTACAATGACACACTTACAATAGAAGTGAATAGGGACCATTTTTGAAGGATTTAAAAGCAGAAATGTGAAGTAAAAGCGCTTACATTAATACTTCTGTTAAAACTTATTTGTATAATTTAAGGTGTACAGCTGTTTAAATTTTACAGTCGTTTCAGGGTTTATCACATTGTGTTGTAACTTTACACTGAAAAGTTTAGTAAGCGATTTTGTTTTTTTACACAAAAGCCATGATGACACACATATTGTTTACATTTTGCTCCTTTGTAAGTGCCTCACTGTAACCCAGATTTTTGCTTTTGGAAATTATTTTATGTGGTAATCTACATTATGCCACATACTGTTGATTGAGCTTAACTTTCTCTTCACCCATTTTATGTAACTTTAACCATCATTATGTAATCTTTATGTTCCAAAATAAAATCTCATGTTTCTTCTTTTGACAGATGAGAGATCAGAACGGCCTTAAGAAATAGCACAGACTCCCCCACGCACACATACACGAGCGCACTGCCACATTTGCTCACTTCATTAGCCTAACAGGATGCCATGATGAGTTAGAACAACAAACATAGAGATGTTCCTTGAGACAGAGCTCTCTTAGGTCTTTATTTTTACTCGAGTAATGATTAATGTCAGCCGCTCATCAGTAGGAGTTTGATTCGCTCTTCTCTCCTGGGATTTATTTAACTTCAGATGCTCTATTACTAAAACCATGTCAAGGTGGTCTCCTTATAAACTGAGGATGGAACACAGTGAGGTCGACCCAGCAATTTGAAAAAGGCTTTTAACCCTCTGGAGTCTGAGGTGTTTTCTGGGCACTGGAGGTGTTCTAACATGCTCTGACATTTGTGCTTTTTTCAGTTATTTATAAACATGTTAGTGGCAAAGGTGTAAATTCACTCTATATAGCACAAACAGGGCTACCAAAATATGTGATCACTATGCATGTATATTTTTTTATTTTTAAGAGAATAATGCTTATGCGTGGTTATTGAAAAAATTAAAAATGAAAGTTGCTGAAAGAAGACCTCAAAACTCATAATAAATGTGCATGAATAAGACTTTTGAGAAATGGATGTTCTTCCTTCGAGTTCTGGCTTCAAAATTATGTGAAAATAGTCTTGCTTTATCGTTCAGATAAAACAATACATTGATTTAAATTGATGTAAAACAGGTTTTGCTTGGAAAGCCATTATGCGAGTGGGCGTGAACGAGGAGTGGTTTACACCTTGGAATACAAAATGTCCCACCCATTATGCATAATGACTCTATATAATTAGCCATTCATTCAGGTGTGACTCTGACTGACTGAGCCACAATGCAAGGACAAAAAATTAGAAGAAGACTTATATTGACCATTTAAGATTTTGCTTACATCTATCTTGTAAATATGTTTTGCTATTTTATTAAAAAGGTTACAATTACAACAATAATTAAAATTTCAACAATATTTCAAGTGTACTCTTTCTTTGTAAAAAAAAAAAAGATTATAGGCCTACATTTTAGGCCTATCTATGTATTCATTAGTTTGAATATAGCCAAAATTGGAACAGCTAACATCTTAGTTGATGACTTTATTTTATATATATATAAAAATTGCTAAACAAAAGCTTATTTGATATATATATTCAATATATTCTACAGTAAAAACTGTACTCAAATCTAGTCAACAAAATGTTGTCTTTCATATTTCGCCTGATTGTAACGTTGTTTTTATGAAATATTAGGGCATATAAATGTTAATTTGCAGTTTAATACGTATTGCTTATACAAATAGCCTACATTTTATTTCAACATATTTCAGTCGATTTTTACTCATCTCAGTATAGTAATACAGTTTGCTAAAACATCCTCATTCATTCACACACGCGATTTAAATTTAAACTGTCTTTTTGCAAGCTGTGGTAAACAGCGCGCATCTCTGCCGTTCATTCATCAAAAACAGAAACCCGATTCACGTGAGAAGAAAAAAAAACTTACAGTATTCCTCAGCTCGCTCCTCGATATACCCGCACTTCTGAGGTAGGCTACTTTTTTCATCAAAAGCTTATGTGGCAGTATATTCTACAGTAAAAACTGTACTCAAATCTAGTCAACAAAATGTTGTCTTTCATATTTCGCCTGACTGTAACGTTGTTTTTATGAAATATTAGGGCATATAAAATTGCAGTTTAATACGTATTGCTACGTACAAATACGTACAAATAGCCTACATTTTATTTCAACATATTTCAGTCGATTTTTACTCATAGTAATACAGTTTGCTAAAACATCCTCATTCATTCACACACGCGATTTAAATTTAAACTGTCTTTTTGCGAGCTGTGGTAAACAGCGCGCATCCGTTCATTCATCAAAAACAGAAACCCGATTCACGTGAGAAGAAAAAAAAACTTACAGTATTCCTCAGCTCGCTCCTCGATATACCCGCACTTCTGAGGTACTTTTTTCATTATTGTTATTGCTCACAGCGCTGCTGAGACGGTGTTAAAGTAATGATCTGAATAAACTGATATGTGGGCGTTCACAGGTTTGCTTGGATTGCCTCATTCATTTGCGTTTGAATAGTGCGCGCTCTCCGTAGGCGGAGTCACATTAGCTCTAATGAGGTCGACTGGAATCGCTCTCTTTTAATACAGATTTCACAACATGAGAATATTTGTTTTTTATATAAATTACTTCATTTAAGAGAAGAGAATTCAAGCTTCATGCCTGTATGTCTGTTTGCCTGTTTGACTGAGTATTCGCTGAGTTATTGTTCATTTTCGGACGTGTTTCAGAATGGACGACACTGGCAGATAGAAGGCAGAACTCGCATCACGTTTATTTTTCTTTATTTGTCGAAAAGCACAACACTATGTTTTTATTGTGAGTATACACAAAAATAATACACATTTAACAGAATCGATTGATGTATGAAACTTGTTTTGTAAAATCAAAGTCAAAAGAGTATTTTGGGTCTCAATTCAACTCATAAGGAAAAAAGCGAGCAGATCACGCCGGCGTGATCTCCGACCTCTGAGGGTTAAAAATAAAGGAAATGACTCACAGTACTCGATGCCCAGAACAATGTCTCTGAAGTAGTGGCGGGCCTGGTCCTCACTGAAGGGACTGTCGCTGGGAACCTCCATCACAGGGCTGGTGACCAATGGAGACACTTTATTGTAAGTTAACTGATAAGGTACAATAAAAGAGAGTAACGATTCATGAAGAGAAATTGTGAATGAATTGATAAGAAGAGAAATAACCTCAAACATTTAGTCTAAGTCACAAAATCATTTTGATACAATATAGTGTCTGAAACATCTTCTTGATGCGATTTCAGCATGAAACCAGCTTGATTAATAACAAATATTTTGATGTAGTTCAGATGTTTTACTTACCTTCCAAAAATGCTCACTGACCCAACCATAAAAATATGATCGATTTTATTTTTAGCTATTTTTATATGCAGCAGAAAAAAAATATTCCTTGTATAAAACATTTCATTTCAAATATTTAAAGGGTTAGTTCACCCAAAAATGAAAATTCTGTCAGTAATTACTCACCCTAATGTTGTTCCAACCCCGTAAGACTTTCGTTCATCTTCGGAACACAAATTAAGATATTTTTGATTAAATCTGAGAGTTTTCTCACTCCTCCATAGGCTTATGGACACTATAACTTGCTGGCCCAGAAAATGTATTAAAGACATCGGTAATATAGTCCAAGTGACTCCAGTGGCTCAATCTTAAGTTTATAAAGCGACGAGAAAACTTTTTGTGCGCAAAAACAAACAAAAATAACGACTTTATTCCACTTTTCATTTCCTTCTCCCTGGGCCTCGAGTCTTTTCACGTAGTGTTTTTGCGTAGCGCGTCTGTGTTGCACGTCACTGCGCATCACACACATGACCAGCATCGCCCAATAGTGAGCCTACGTGGTGACGTGCAACACGCTGCACAAAAACACTACGTAAACTAACTCGAGGCACAGAGAGAGAATTAAATGAATAGAGGAATAAAGTCGTTATTTTTGTTTGTTTTTGCGCACAAAAAGTTTTCTCGTCGCTTTACAAACTTAAGATTGAGCCACTGGAGTCACTTGGACTATATTAACGATGTCTTTAATACATTTTCTGGGCCAGCAAGTTATAATGCCTTAGAAGCCTATGGAGGAGTGAGACAGCTCTCAGATTTAATAATGATGAACGAAGATGAACGAAAGTCTTATGGGGTTGGAACAACATGAGGGTGAGTAATTACTGACAGAATTTTCATTTTTGGGTGAACTAACCCTTTAATAATAATTACATTTTCAATACAAATGTTCATTACGTTGTTCTTTACAAACATTAATAGCTGGAAATAATAAATTAAAACAATTAAATTATAAAGAAAAGGAATCTGGAAAAAGAAAAGCAATTTTGCTTTTTAAAACAGCAAATTAAATGTTACATTCATGATGATTTACTCATTTATTAATTAACCATTTTTGAAACATAAATTAAATAAACAGGTAACTGTGTATTTACATTTTATTTCTGATATATTTCGGATATGTATATCTGCTATATATATAATATATTATGGTGTTTTTAAGAATATTATAACTTATTTTTGTTGTTTTGACAAAATCTCATCTAGCCTACGTTAGTCAGCTAGACAACATAAACTTAGTGACCTATTTAAATCTGAAGAATCCGAAACAACAGTACAGTACATCACAGAATGGCAAATGTTTTTCTGTCGCGTTCTATTTTTGCCAGCAGACTTCTTCTCTGTTCGCAATTTTTTTCAAACTGCTGATTGCCCAGAGGTTCGAGCTTTAGCTTTAACCTTTCTCGCTCGTTGTGACAACTAACCTAAGTAGCCGGAGAAACTTTTCTGTATTTACGGATATAACGAGACACACGCGGCGAGTGAGGCATGTACGCGATTTCCCATGAAAACCATCCCGTCAGGTCTAAAATATAAACACTTATAACAGGCTTATACCATAGTGAATACCATAGTAAGACAAAAACATGTTTTTGAAGAAGGATTGATAAGGTATTAACTCATTATTTAAATTTTGTTCATTTTGAACCAAAAAAAAAGTTACATAATGTAAGTTAGCAAGACATTACAACAAGGCCACACTGGTCAAGTAAGAGACATCAGTGAGAGAACAGAAGATGCTGTGAAACTACATGAACACAGAGTGGATGGAATCCTTCAAAACGAACTGTGACTGTGAGATTTACATAAAAACCAATCACACAAACCACTTAGCACAAAACAGGGTCCTCAAAAGGCCATTTCATTCATTACCCACAGGCAGTGAATCACGATTGAGCAGAAAGGCCAAATATATTCAGCCAGGTCTAGTGAAAATAGACCATTCTGTAATTATGCAAAGTAAGTTTTAATCTGCTCTTTTCAAGTCATAAGCCCACAAACACCAGGGATACTGAACAACACATTTCTCTCCAAAACAAAGCTAGGCCACCTGGCAGAAACTCATGTTCAACCAAAGTAAAATGTCACATTTGAAAAAAAAAGGTCTTATAATAAACTGGAAGACAGCTACCCTTTAAATTAGCTTTTTATGGATTTAGAAACGCAGAGAAAGCAACAGAATAAATAAACACTACAAGTAATAGAAGTGATACAGAAAAGATTAACAATGCAATTTTTTAATATGTAGAGAGAAAAAAAGTCTATTCAATGACAAAAAAACATAAGAACTGATCTAGAAAAAGACGCGAATAAGAGTCTGAGTGAGAAAGTGATAATATAAGCATTTAATTAATCCCTTTGGAACAAGGGAGGAAAACAGGGGAAACTGAGTCAGATCTACTGTAAGTGATAACAGATATGCAAGACAGGGCAGTTGATGAAGGAGGAATGGAGTGATTAATGGAAGGACAGAGCATGGAAGATAATGTGGTGAATGTGAAAGTGGACGCACAGAATACTCACCCCTTCTGCATCAGCTCAAACACTGCAGAGAGATCAGAACAGGAGAAAGGGAGTCATTAAAGCAAAGTGAGAGTGAAAAGACATTCTGTTATTGACAAATCCATTATTCAGTGCACTTTATGAAATGTAATGTTCACAGTCCTCATATAGCATGTCATAGCCTTATATGACCAGACTTTTTTGCGCATATAAGTATGATATTCGCAGCATTGCTCAGTGGAAGTTTGTAGCAGTCCATCAGCACAAACACCTTATTTTCATTCTTACAGTATGAGTCAGAGGGGACAACTAAATGTGTCACACAGTCTTATGTATGAGACACTTATTCTGCAGAATCTCACGTCAGCCAATTAGGAAGACAGGCAGCACAGTTTGAACTATTTGAAACAGTCTACTTTTCATGAAAAAGTAAAGTTTATAATGGTAGACTTCAGGGGGTTCATACTGGCAAATGTTTTGCAGCGACAAAACGCCCAGAGTTCATTCATTTTCAATGAGAGTTGGTGATGTGAGACGATATGAGCGACATTGATGCGACAATGCAGTGAAGCGATGTGATGACTAGCAATGAGAGCAAACAGCTTAATACTACAACCAATGAACACACCTTGAAAAGAAAGATTTAAGCATGTATTATGTGTAAATGTGGGGTTCATTTTGATGATTGGAATACTAATATGAATGGAATACCATTCACAAGTGTCAGTTCGGTATGATGCTTTTTATATTTTTGAAAGAAGTCTCTTATACTCACTAAGGTAGCATTTATTGGACCAAAAATAGGACAGTCATAGGGTGAAATATGATTCCAATTTAAAATGATTTCTATTTAAATATATTTAAAAATGGAATTTATGCCTGTGATGTCAAAGCTGAATTTTTAGCAGTCATTACTCTGCGTCACATGATCCTTCAGGATTTGGTGCACAAGAAACACTTATTATCAATGTTGAAATAAATGTGTTGATTAATAGTTTTGTGGAAACCGCGATACATTCAAAAGAACACTATTTATTTGAAATAGAAATCTTTTGTAATATTGTAAATATTTATTCGGTCACTTTTGATTAAAAGTATTAATTTATTTAAATAGAAATCTTACTGACCCCAAACCTTTGAACTGTAGTGTAAATACAATTGGTCTAATGGATGTTGAATGACCATGCATAACTTTAATACAATGACAACTGATCAAACATTAGCTACAGTAAAACACCATCATTTGCTGCATCTTTTACACAGAAGTGCCATTTTACCACTAGAATTATATGGCAACAAAAAAGAACATACCCATGTGAAGGTTGTCCTCCGCTGGATCATCCAGCACCTGAAACAGAAATTTTATTAATAACACCACTTGCTACATGCACTGTATGATTTCCAGCATTCTTGGGATCTAGGAAACACAGCATATAAGATTTCAACATAAAAAAATAAGGGCATCTACAGCTGCAAACATTACAGAGGAGCTTTGTGGGAAACATACTCTTCAGCAATGTTTTAACAGCTACACTATTACGCAGAGAAAAACATCAGACTGTCCAACACTACATGAAAGAAAACATTTTAGAAGAGATTATTGCCTCAGCTCGCTTGGCTATAAAGCTGTGTGTGCAAATATATGACGGAAAAAGCATGTCATTCTATGTCACTGCTTGGAAACGTTCCCTGATACTGGAAAAGCTAGATGCTAAAGCTAAACTTAATTTGAAAACAGCCAATCTACTGGCACAGAGTCGCTACTTTTAGTTTTACTCTGGTGATGAGATTCAGTAAGCATCAGGTGCACCTCGTCCTTCACTGTCAGCAGAGCTCCATATCTGTATCCCTTCTGTATTCTATACTCTTGACTTCAGACTGTACTTGGGCCGGCAGTAGGAGAGGGAGTGTAGGTGGTTCCTCTGGTTCACTTTCTAAGATTCCTTTAAACATTTTCATGCTCTGTTTCAATTTTCTCTCGCATGCACTCTCTCACCCCTCTTTTCTAATTTTGCTGACGTACGTGGGTGCTGCTGTGATTGAAGAGCACTCAGATGGAACCATAGGGGGAGAGAAGGAAAGGCGCTTTTCTCCTTCAGCATCCCTCCATTCTACCTTCCTGCGATCGATTGCACTCATCTCCACCCTATTCTCAGGACATTAGGGGCTGATTTTCATTGTGTTGCTATTATTTTGTCCCCTCTTTGGCACAAATTACATAATGACACATGACTAGGTCGTCTGGGTGTGTTATTGAGTGGTTGGTGGTGAAGTCCATTTCCTTCCAAATTTCATCTCTCTGTGCTTTTATAGTATTTCCCATTTTAACTTGAGGTTTACACCTGACTGCCAGAGACCCAATGTTAAACAACATTTCTTTCAAGTGGTCGTCAAATAATTAATCATTAATCAAATCATTCATTGGTTTGGAAGGAAGGAAGGAGGAACAGAGAGCAGGAAGTTTGAAAGAAAGGAAAGAAGGAAGGAAGGAAGGAAGGAAGGAAGGAAGGAAGGAAGGATAGTTCAGAGTGATTGTTTGTTTGGTTGTTCTTCTGTTCATTCTTTGAGGAAGGAAGTTTGAAATGACGTTTGTTCAGAAGGAAATAACTTTGCTCAGAAAGAAAAGAAGCTCATTAATTCAGAAAATATTAAGAAAGGAAAGGAAATTTGAAAGAGAGTTTAGATGGAAGGACTTCCTTGTTAGTCGAAAAACAGCTTTTATTGAAACCAAGCTCCTCAAACGACTCGTTTCAGATTTTGTCACATTATGCGATGAAAGACCGCCTCTGCAGAAGAAAATCAACGCCTACTTTTACATCATTGTATCTTTAGCGCCACCCACCGACTCCAGCATGTCATGTAATAGTAAATACAAGAGAGACACAAACAGGATTACTCCAGCAACAAAACCATAGAGATGCCTCTGAGGATTACAAGACGTTTTGCACTGCCAAGTTGTGCAAAAACTCTTTGTCTTTGCCTTTCTTTTTGATTATGATTTTAAGATTAAGAAAGCGTGGATGAACTTTAGGGTACATTTACACGACAACGATATGCTTAAAACGGAGAAGTTTTTCCTTTGAGTTTTCCTCGGATAGATGACACCATTGTCAAAACGATCCCCATTCACACGGATCGACAAAAACGACAAAAAACGCTGTATTCTGCTGCCAGGCCATTAGATGGTGATGAAACACTTTAGACTGAACATGTAATGCGCATGTGCATGATGTCATCGTTTTCACAGATTCGTGTTTTTGTTGTTTACATGGAGACTGTTTTCAAAAACGTGCACTTTGAAACCCGTTTTCAAAAGTCTGCGCTATCAGGCACCCAAATGTCATTGTCGTGTAGATGAACAGTGTGAATAGTTGTGATTTGCTGTTCTTTCCTTTGCTTCGGCATTTAAGGGGTTAATATGGGGGATTTCCTGGATACGGAAGAAAGCACGTAGAGAACGGCGCTTTTGTTATTGTTTTGATCAAAGCCATTCGCTGTAATCCTGAATAAAAGCTTCAGTGAGTGACAATCGCTTTTGTCATCAGTAAGACATTACAACACATTTCATTTAAAACATGACACTGCAATTGACAGTGTATACGTTTTTCTCTTTATCGCAAAGGATAGCCTATAAGAACAACAGTGCGACAAACATTCGTTTATAGTTCCGTTTACATGAAACACCGCAAGTTATCATTTGTCAACTATAACTGTGGTAACTCCAAGTACTTACACTTTATTTGCCACAACCAAGACTTATAAAGCATATGTAATATGCATAAATGTTTCACATTGTTGGCAAGTGTTTCAACTACAGTATGTGACAAGATATTTTTTAACAACAATTATTTTAATATGCAAAAATATTACCAAATCATAGCAGTGCTTCCTTCCAAGTCTTGAATGTGTCACGCCTATCACATTTTTTTTCAAAGAGGGTCAAAAACAGGATAAAATAAAATAAAAATAAAATAAAAAGATAATATATTATGATGTTTTGTGATGTAAAAATCTTGAGAATGATTAGCACAAGTTCATTAACAGTGGATTATATGAATGAATGGATTTGTTCGTAATCCTCACCTCAACCAGTTTAACAATGTTGAGGTGGTCCAGTTTTTTCAGGATGGCTATCTCCTGGTAAACTCTCTCCAGAGGACCGAGCACCTTGGGCTGCTCCCCCTGGGCTGCTTTAGGACCTCGGGGAGGAGGGCGGCCTGCACAGCGAGAGAATGAACTTAGGATGCTGCTAGGATTCCTCAGACTACTTCAACATCTGCCCCAAAGAGCAACATCTGCTGTGCTTAACATCTGCATAAATATGGTTTCAAATTAAAACTTAATTTAAATGCTATACATACGAGGGAAACCATACTGTTTCATCATCTTCTTCTTAGATACCACTTTCATTGCCTGCAAAACAAAGACACAGATGCAATGAGACAAACAGACAATCTTGCGCAGACTATATAGATGTCCGAACTATTATACACAGAGGTCTTCTCAAACATAGCTTATGTCCATTTGCCTGAGCCTATAAAGTGGGTGACATAACTGACTTTTTTCCATTTACACACTAATCAAACAGCTTTCACAGAGTTCAATCAACTGCAGTTTTCTCGTTTGCTTCTGGCCTTAATGGGACACTCAAAATTCCCCTCACAGCAGTGTTTCTGTGCAAGTGATTGCTAAAGTGAATGTAGAAATTTGGTCACAAACAGTGAGTGACAGAATAAGAAGCACGCATATTGTTTTTTTCTCGAGAGAAGAAAAAAAAAAAAAAAAAGTTGATCAACATTCAACCGCTGATGCTTGGATCAGATGACTTTGTAAGCAATTGAAACGTTAATCAAATAAATTGCTTTTGGCACACAGAACTGGGCTTTTAAAACATGTACTTCCTGGGAAACACATACTGAGTCATCTGTGTCATTTTTATAATGGAAGATGTCCATTACAGAAGAATTGTGCACCTGTGTCTTGTCTACTTTTCAACTGGGCTTCTAGCACCTGCAGAAAACATGAGGTTTTGTAATGAGTGAGTGCCTGACAATTTCAAAATTCATCCTTGAGTTTCTCATGACACACTTTCACATATCGTCATGGATAGAATTCAAATTTTAACTGAAGCACATGTTGAAACTCTGTAGTCTTTTCCCTTCATTTTTCATGCTATAAAATCCAATGTCTCCGAATAATAAATGTTTAAAACATATACAGCAACAATAAAACTTCTGACGCGAGTCAATAACAGTCAGCAACAGGAAAAAGTCTCAAGGACAACTGGAGGAGATCTACATCTGTATTGCTGAAGAGTTTATATAAATCAGTTCAAAAAGAGTGAAGGGAAAAACATGAATGTTTTATGAACATGCCCGATGTGAGGACGATGAAACAAAATTGCTTGTTAGAATGCAGCAGGGATGGAAAGAACTGAAGCGTCCGAATATAAATGACTGGGAAACGATGAGATGAATCAGCAAGTAACCCTGCTGATAAGTAATAAATAAATATAGTAAAATGTATTTGAAATACAATTATTTTATGCTAAGTATACTACAAAGACATTACATATTTAATACCTTGCAATTGTATTTTTTAGTACACTAAACTGATATACTTAAAGTCTGCTAAATGGAACAACTAATTTTGTACTTAATGCACTTAAGTTGTCAGGAAAAGGTCCAACTAAAGATAAACTCAAGTACTGCATATTTGATTGTGCTAAAGTGGAACTATTGCAAGTATACTTTAGGTACTGATATTATACAGAGATCATACTATCCTTACTAATAGTGATATTAAACACATTATAAGGCTTAATATTAAGAAATGTGCATTGTGCAATAAAGAAGTACTCCAAATAAAGTTTAATTATATTTATATCAGTAAGTCTCAAGTGATATGTCAGTAAATATGTTAATGGATTTGTAGTATACTTAGTAGGAAATAAATGTATTTTAAATACATTTTGGTATAGGGCTTTCTTTTTTTCCACAAGGGAAGCAATACCTAAATAAAGTTTGTTACAGGTGGTGATAGAACTGTATTTATTGTATACTATGAAAAATACAGTGGTACACAAGTGAAAATGCCACCATATATATATATTAGTGGTGGGCCGTTATCGGCGTTAACGCGAGACTCTTATCGCGCGATAAAAAAAATATCGCCGTTAATCTATTCCCCAAGTTGGGTTGGGAGATGGCTCTACTACACAAGCAATGATGACGTAATCTACCCGCGGCCGCGAGGTAAACCCGGCTGCAACGCATATTCGTCGTCATCTTAAGTAAACACGGCTGAAAGTGAAAACTGCAACATCCATAATTTGGACTTGGTTCGGATTTAAGCCGTCCGACAAACAGCAGCAAACTATCCGAGTGTGTGGGGTAACGGTTCGGTAAGTTAACACACGACTAATCCGTTCTACCACCTCAAATTCAAAACGAAACATGACATCACAAGCGCGCGCGTATTATTCTCATTCCAATATATCTAGTGGTGTAACGTTAACACATAATCTCTGTCTACGCCCGATTTTAAGAATCGTTGTTGTGTTTCTTTTTAACTGAAAAGACATCAGTTAGACAATATTATAACTTTAAATTTGGGGTTTCATAAGCTCAAAGCTATAATAAACATTAGACCTACTTAAGATCTCTGCAGCTAGTGTACTTAAATTTTATTTATCTGCAAAATTATGTTGTATACTTACAGTTTTGCACAATATATGTTCTCAAAACTACATATACCCTTTAAAAAAAAAAATTTAGCAGTTGTTTAGCAGGGTCTGTGTAACCTGTTCTGAAATGGTTTTATTATAATATACTGTATATCGTTATCGCAAGAGGCTGCAATGTATATCACAATATAGATTTTAGGCCATATCGCCCATCCCTTATTGATAGCCTATAGTAGTTGATAATAACATAGGCCTATGTTGCCTACGGACGGTAACAGTACAGAAGTAACCTTTTACAGTCTATGAGTAGAACAGCTTTCTCAAGCAGTTTGTGATGCATTTTGGAAACAGGAGATGAGCCCCTGGTCTAATGCGCCACCTGGCTTGAGAAACCCGTTCTCAAAGACTTAGGCTACTTTTATATTCATTATTTGGGTAGCACACATATTCTGAATGCCTTCGGCAGAATTCAAATGAGCCATTTTAATCTAGATTAATTTCAAAATTAATCTAGATTAATCTAGATTAAAAAAATTAATCTATGCCCACCTCTAATATATATATATATATATATATATATATATATATATATATATATATATATTATTTTAATACATTTTAAAATATCATTTATTCTTTTGATGACAAAGCTAAATGTTCAACAGTCATTACTCCAGTCACATGATCCTTCAGAAATCATTCTAATATGCTGTTTAAGTTTCTTGAAACTTAAACACAAGCATGAGAAAGACTGAAAGTGTGGAGCAGGAGAAAACACATTGAGTTAAGAATTAGTTTTAATTTCAAGATTCATTCAACCGGTAAAGAAAAAAGAGAATGTGTGGAAATTATAAGACCGGTAATACCCTGCTCACAAGTTTCTAAGGTCAGTGGAGTGTAAAGGCCAGAGACGGGGGCACTCTCACTCTACTCTGCCTTTATGAAGGGATTTGATCTCTGTCCTCTTTTCATCCTTGCTGTTATATATCCAAACAGCATGAATTAATGAATGTAGCTGTAAACCAGGAGCTATATCTCGCTTTCAGACACACTGTCTATTATGACAGATGACAATGAGGAGGACCAGATAAAATAATCAGACGTGATCACTAGACCTGCAATAAGATCACACCTAATACCAAACAAGACCTCCTTTATGCTGATACATGATGTGATGCTGGATTCATGCATTTCGATTCCAGAATGTGCATGCTTCGGAAAAAAACAAGACACCCCCCCCCCCCCCCACACACACACACACACACACTGTTGAGTCACCCACTTTATATCTCATATATATATATATATAATATATATATATATATATATATATATATATATATATATATATATATATATATATATTCCGACAGAAGATAATCCAGCCCATTCTCTTCAAGGTTATGATTTCAGCTGTGCTTTTCTCCTGTTGTGAGAAGTGCTAGTTTGAGTGTTTGTGGCCTTTTTCTTAGCATGAAGGAGTCTAACCAATCTCATCTGAGCTCTCTTATTAACAAAGTGCTTTCATCCAATGAATAGGCTCTCAATAAATGTGATTTGCTTTAGCACTACTCGTAGAATATAAAGATTGTGAAGCACAAGAGCATGTCCATCCGGCATCTCAGAGACTCTGAAAACACCACTATAGCACCATAAACAATGTCAATCAAGTCATTTAGGCCGTTTACACCTGGTATTAAGATGCGTTTTGGTTGATCGGATTACAAGTGTATGGCACTAAATACAGGTGTAAACGGGTTCTAAAACATTTTGAGCTTGTCCACTTTCGACCACTTCCAGAGGTACTCGAAAATGCATTTGACCGGATTGCTTTCGTAGAATAGACACTCATGTGGTCGAACGTGTTCAATCAGCCGCAAAAGACCAACTACTCTCCAACTACTACCTTAACGCGTAAACATAATGGGAAGCACTCTAGCCAGACGAGATTTAAACTTTGTCGACTGAAGAGCCAAGTTTGGTTTGAAGACGAAAACAAACCAAACACGATGTTCTCTCACCATTCCTGATATTTAACACACACTCTCAGCATGGTCTTGTGGCTGTCAGAGCAGAAATGTAAGCTGCTGCTCTCTGTATGTTTTTCCATCGTCTCCGGGAGCATTCGTATGTAAATTGTGCAAGCTTATTTTATCCATTAGATTGAAAAATCTTTAAAAAATGCCATACATTTACCCGCCCATAAGCTCTCCCCTCGAATAAATCTGGACAGAAGTGGTTTAAAGTGGACAAAAGACAGATTAAAACACCAGGTGTAAATGGGCACATGTCTTCCTTCTCTAGTTGTGATCCGATCGACCAAAATTAAGAGTAGAAGGAGAAAATATCCCTCTCAAAATGTAAAACTTGAAAAATGTCTTATTTACTTCCTGATTTATTTTCCCCGATTAGCAAAATTGGAAAAGATGCCCCAAAAATATCCATTTAAAAATACTTTTCCATATCACAAATCTTTTGTGTCAGGTTCTAACACAGGGCTTGGTGTCAAAATATTACAAATGTATTTTTTATATATATATTTTAGGGGCAATATGAAAATACAGTAGTTTTTTTTACATTTTATTTCTATCCATTTTGTTCATTACAGATATGCTTCTGTATTTTAGTTCAAGATGAGGATAGTTACACAGCAGGACAATTTTCTACATTTTAGTTAAAAACTGAATAAATAAATAAAATAGAACATAATTTGCACAGATCATGTTCTGCTTGTGTGCTCTTTGCTGTCCAGTCAATTGAACTATATGTATCAGAAGAAAATGATGAAAATAATTTTTGTCTGTCTATCTGTGTGTTTGTCCGGTTACTGTGTGCATATTGTGTTGTGGGCTGATATGAACAGCTCCAAATAAAATGAAGGACTGCTGAACATTCTTGCAATCACTGTTATATCACAACCCTCCCCCATCTGCTCTAATTTTCATTACCATTCAATCTATCCTGCATCTCCTACTACATCATCCTCTCAGTCATGCCTTTTTCTTTCCAATCTCTTTTCCGTATATTGTTCCTTACCTTTATTTTGCATCCTCAATCACTCACAATATAGACCTCATGACTGTATTTAAAGCACTACTAGCATCACCAAATTCAGTTTTGGCCATACAGGCCACCCCACCAGCCTACAGCACTGCTCTAGATACAACAAGGACATCCAAATGTAAAATAATTGTCATTTTAAAAGGTACTTACATAATATTTGTCATCATCCTCGTTGTATGCCAACTTGACAACACCATATGAGCCCTTTAAGATAGAAGAAATGGATAGAGGAAATATGACAAACAAAATACATAGATTCTGATGAGTCAGGCTATGAGACTGAGCTGAGGGTCAGAAAGAGTCAGTGTCTGAATGTCTGCTATGAAACACAATTGTGATTTATATATGCACGTCGATTATCAAAATTATGCAATATGACAATAACGTACTGTAGGGGGGCTTACCTTCCCAATCTCACTCTTTAACTTGTATTGGTTAAGCTGGATGCAATCCTGAGAGAGCGAGAAATAAAGAGAGAAAAGAACAGAGACAGAGAGAGAATCGAATCAATACCAGCTGCACACACAAAGGACCTGTGACACTATATTAATATATTGCACAACAGAGGGAACATGTAAGCCAGCTACAGGCAGAAACGACACATCTCTGCATTTGTTTCATAACCTATTCCACCAGGGAAGCATGGAAACTGTAAAAGAAAAGATTTAAAAATAATTTTGCATCCCGGTTGACTATGACAGCAAATACTGCAATCTCAGTTTCCCATTGCCTGACAATTAACTATTGGCAGAAAATCTGATCCATTTTGCAGTTAAATATTGGTTTTCATTGAAGATCTTGATCGCTTAGCATTTTTATGTATTATTATTTCCATGGCAATGCTTGTCACGTGAAAAACCACCGCCACAATAGCGCTGTTTGACTGATGTATTAGTTTTGTATTGTATTATTCCCTTTTTATTAACTACATAATGAAATATCTGATATTCAGATTCTCAAATACATGTAAGTTCATATATTTTGTCGGTTAACCACCTTTATAATGATCATGGGGCGACGGGTGCAGCTGCAACTCAGAGAATTTGTCTGATTTACAACATGTAAATTCCTCCACTTCTCCCGAAAGACATGAAAGTAAGTGGTCAGTAAACTGGGAAAAGAATAGAGCAAACTTTATAGTTACCTACATGTGTGATATCAATAAAACATGTCATCAAATTATGAAAGGATTATTATTGCCGCTTCCATTGACATCAGTGCATATTTTACAAACTATAAATATTTTTCCCCTAGCAATACGTGTATTAAAATGTCAGAAACCTAAAATTAAGATAATTATGGCTAAAAACACTAAACAGTTGTCATATGATACATGACAAGTGAGCGCATCAGTCTCTGCAGATTTGAATTGAGCAGTTGATCACGCAACGCACTGAACGTTCCAATAACGTGAGAAAACTAGTATGAGCATGATGTCTCTGGTGACCAGCCTAGAGTCAGCAAGCTCTGAAGTATCAAGATTATCTCTCAAGACCATTATTGAAGAAGAAAAGGCATCTAAAAACAAAAAACAGATTGTTTCATGTGAATCAGCTGGCAAGTGCAAAAAGACTTGCAGGTAGCCAAGTTGGCAAAACAATTACTATCTGGATCAGCAACCTCGGTGCATTGTGAAGTGCAGAGTTTTCACCGCAGCAGGGAACATTGCGACTGCAAACAATTCTGCCCTAATAACAGAAATGTGACATTGTCGCTTTCTACAAGCTAGAATGTACTGCAAATGTTGTAGTATTATGAGAGAGACGGAACAGAGACTTTTTTAAAAAGCATTCAATTTAGTTTAAATGATTAAAAACATCAACAAACTGTGCCATTTTCTTTTGGTTCTCTGTTCTGTTGTGCTATACTGAACAAATGTGCTCCTAAAACTGATACTGAAAGATGAATTTGCAATGGTTACATCCCTGCTCAACAACATTACAGCAATTTCAAACAGAATAAAGCAAAGACTGTGAGGAACAGGAAGAAAGACTGTAGTAGTGGTAAAAGCAAAAATGAGAAGCTGAGAGAGGAAGAACTTCACTGGGGGAGGAATAACACTGAGAATGTAATGACAGATGAGTGTGAATAGAAATATATATATACTGTATAAAAAAAGATTTCTGACTAAAGTATAATCTGATTCGCTGAAATAATTTTTGAGTTCATTTACAGAAAATGGGGAAATAAGATGAAGAGGTAGAGAGAGAGAGATGGGGTGAGGGCAGAAGAGAGGAAAGTTGGACTCCTGGCTGAGTCCAGACTATTACTGGCACACACTCAGTGAGTTTTGCATTGCAGTAAAGCCGCACCTGCACACACAAGCAGATGGTCAAAACTCACCAAGAACAAGAGCAGAGGACAATACTTCATGTCTGTATTT
Organism: Scardinius erythrophthalmus; assembly: GCF_964197995.2. Lineage (NCBI taxonomy): Eukaryota > Metazoa > Chordata > Actinopteri > Cypriniformes > Leuciscidae > Scardinius > Scardinius erythrophthalmus. The sequence goes on along the minus strand of NC_138225.1, from coordinate 21,031,250 downwards.
CACATTTAATTTATAGGAAAACATAGCTTAAAGAATGATTGTAGACTAGAAGGAACTAGTTTAGACAAGACCTTAAATTTGTTACATATTAGGGATGCACTGATACTAAAATTATGGCCAATACCAATAAGCTACTGAACACTTTCATGTTATGTCCTATAATGTGTGAATGGCAGATAAGTAAATAAAAAAAATGAAACACTAAAAACTAAAATCAATCGTTTTAAATGCTTCAAGTAAATTTAGGCATAGCAACATTAATAGGAGTGTTATAAGAGTGTTAATAAGAGTGTTAGATCACTACAAATGTAATCAAAATGTAAAAATAGAGAAAATGAGCATGCACAATTAAATGTAATATCAGCTGATATCTATCCATTTTTTTTTTTTTTCATCTCTAATATTGACCAATAACCAAATCCGGAGCCAATACATTGTGCATGCCTACTGAAAATGGACAATATTAATAACATTATTCATCACATTATTTATTCATATCATTCATCAATTATTCATATTGTCATGGCTTAGAAAGTAAAGCACAACAGAGCCCTTACTTGAAGCAAATTGCATACATTACATTTTTCATAGTAGCCTACACTTTTACCATATTTAATTTCATACTTAGAGGAAGAAGAGAGTAGAAATATTCACACACAAAAAATTGATGTGGGAAGTTTCTTGTTGTCTACTGTATGTTACGTTAGAAAAAGCTCAAAAGAGAGAGCTGAGGTTTTAACAGAGGGAAAAAAAACGTTTAAGCGTGACAGGCAGGATTAGCGCACAGGCTCAATTTTCAGTTTGGTCCTCTTCCAGGTTGGTCCTTTTTTTCTTTTTAAACCGGATAATCTTGGGTTTAAGTAAGGTACAACCGTATTGTGCATTCAAATGTTGTACTACAATAACATCTGGGATCACAGGGTGTAAGCAGTGTAGGTTTGTGTGCATGTGTTTGGGGTTAATGCTGGAGAGGGAGCAAAGCATTTTACAGAAAGGGCATGAGAGCATCATGGACAAAGGTCAGTGAAGAAAATAGAACAAGAGAACAAACTGGAAAAGGGCAAAATTGAAAACGAAACAGAGACAGAGAAATAGCAAAAGCAAAGAGAAAAGAAAAGTCAAATATCCAGCCATATGAAACCTGACAGTCAATTATTTGCTGGACTGTCAAGGTGTGACATTCTGCTCGCTCGTGGACAGGAGAGTATGTATGACAGGTGTCTGAAGTCTGAAAGAGGAAATGATAGAGAGAGAGAGAGAGAGAGAGAGAGAGAGAGAGAGAGAGAATACCCCAGACTCTTTTTTTTTTTTGCTTGTCCTGTAAGTCAAAGAAAACAGTAGAGTCTCAAAGATATGACAAGCTCCTGAGAGGAAGAGAGAAAGCCAGTGAAAGGTGAAAGGAGAGGGAGAGAGAGAGTGAGGAATAGAATGAGAGGTTGAGAGCCTCAGCATCACATGATAAACAGACTCAGGTTAAGAAGGGAACAGGCCACCTCAACCTCAGACAAATCATTCAATATAATTCACATAAAATGGGTCTCATTCACAATTAATTGTGTAAAAGTTGGATGAGATACACATCAGTTTGTTCTTACTCCGGATCTAATGTATGGATAATGATGTTTTCTATAATTTTCAATATATAATTTTTAATTTTTAATAATGTAAATAAACACTTAGCATACATTCCATGTCCCCAAGTACTAATTTTTGAATTAACACTACCGTTAATTGACATGACAATTAACCACATGACAATCTTTCTTCTGTGGAACACCAAATGCAATTTTTAATAACAAACTAAACATGTTGCCCTTTTCCATCCAATTGCAATGAATGGACACTTTCCAGCTGAAGCCAGTAACAGTCTGAATGCACACTGGATGAAGCCAAAAGTCAGACTGATATGGTCAAACTGGGTTTAAAGCAGTACACTTTCAAATGACAAATAAATGCTTTACTTCAGTTTGTTAATGTTATAAAGTTATTAATGATAACTTATTTACAAATAGGACTCCTCCAGTGGAGCTCATTTACTGACTCAACTGGATGAGTTTGATTTGTAAATAATTATAAATATTGACAGAGTTTTAGTAAATAAAATACTGCAAATACTCCTGTATGAACATTAAAATGATTCAAACTAAATAGCTTTAGGGCCCTATTTTAACGATCTAAGCGCATGGTCAAAGCACAGGGCGCAAGATCACTTTGTCCGAATCCACTTTTGCTAGTTTAACGACGGGAAAAATGGTCGGCGCGCCATGGTCTAAAAGTGTTGTCCCTATTCTCTTAATGAGTAATGAGTGTGTTTCGGTATTTGCGTGCGTTAAACCAATCAGAGTCTAATCTCCCATTCCCTTTAAATGCTAGTTGCGCTTGAGCTATGGCAGATTCGCTATTTACATGAAGGAATTTGATAGTGGAAAGACCGAAGCCGTCTACAGAACGCAAACGGATCTGCTCGTGCGCGAGGTAAAAGTGCGCAAGCAGATCATCTATGGGACAAGCCGGAATCCACCATATCTTTATGTACACAATAATAATCTTTTACATTGTAATCTTTTTATTTTAAATATTTGGCATGTTTGTGTGCTGCTGTGCATCCCCGTGTGTTTAATAAGCAGAGTGTGCGTGCGTTGTGGACCCGCCATAGGCGCACATTACTAACGCGCTCTTTAAATAACAAAAAGAAAAATATTGCGAACTGAACTTTCGACCAGGTTTCAGTTGGTCAATGGCGCAGTCTATTTCTGTTGCCTCAAAGTAGCAACGCGCCAAAAATGCGCCAGAACACACCTCGTTTTCAGACCAGCACGCCCATGAGCGCACAAATGGGCGCAAATGCATTTGCTATTTAAACAACGTGGCGCAGGACGTGAAAATGATAACTGCGTCGGACTGAAATTAGCAAAAAAACACTTATAGCGCCGGGTGTAAGACATCAGAGTTACGAGTGTTTCCCCTCGGCCGCTATCGCTGGAGAAGTGTGAGAGCAGATGAGGAGAACCCAACCAGCTGATGCCCCTCGCAAAGCAGCATCTCATTCTTCAGTCAGGCTTAAGCCAAATTAACACTCACAAACATGTATCCAGGAAGAAACGGGGCCACACACACAATACAACACCCAGACACACACAGACCACCTTTACAGGTCAGAACAAAGATATTCTTTAATAGGAGCCGGTTGTTATGAGAAGGGAGGGGGTGCTGAGGCTGTGTATGAATGAAAAAAGCCTTATTAAGGTATGGCTGTATGGGTCACCCTATGACCTGTCCTGGACACTAATCACAGGAAATGAGTTTTGCTTCAAACACACACACACACACACACACACACACACACACACACACACACACACACACACACACACACACACACACACACACACACACACACACACACACACACACACACACACACACACACACACACACACACACACACACACACACACACACACACACACACACTCTCTCTCAATGCTATGTAAGAGATGATTTCATACTAGAAAGACAGTCAGATGTAACCAGATTTCTCATATGCATCGGCATTCAGCAAATAGACATTAATATCATTTAAACATGTCTTTGATTATCTAGTAAATATTTAATTCCAAAAACCGTACAAACTTTAAGAAATCTGTTCCATCCGTGCACAAATCTGCTGTCACTGAAGAAACACGAGCAACAAACCTTAAGCCATATGATAACTTTGTTTGAAGAACAGGTTGAGATTTAATTAATTCTACACAAAATCTTGCTTTCAGATCTCATTTGCATTTGCGTACATTCAAATGAGCCGCTTGTTCACCAGGTTTTATGTCAGTTAAGAGTTGACCGCTATGTCATATTCACTGTGTTTTGTCTGTAAAAACAGCATTACCTAGTATTTTTTTTTTTGTTGAGAAAATATGATTTCACTGTGCAGACTTACCATATTACTTTATATACTTTCCTTATTACCTTTTTTTTTTGTCATATTTTAACAATTTTTTTATTTGCAAAACATACTACAATAGGATTACAGAATCAATAAGTTGTTATCTAAAGTAAAAATTTTTAATGTTTATTTATTAAATATTTATATCGGCCTTTGGCCACCCTGAAGATATCGGTCATCAAAACAATCTATCAAGTCCTAAAAAAGTAAATGTAATGATCAGATGAATAATATTTCATACACAACCATTGCAATTCCTGGCAATATTTAAATGTCTCTCACCTGCGAGTCTGAGATGGACACTCGTCTGGACTCGATGGTTGGCTGTCTGGCTATTCGGGAGTAGCGTTCAGCCCCGCCGCCAGAAGATGCGTACGTCCCTCTCTCCTGCAATGACATCTTCCTGTCTGACAGGTGTGGCCTCCTGGGCAGAACTTTCTTCACACCTGTCCCATTCTTCACTACACTGGAGGTGGGATCAGACCTTAGGGACATTGCGGACATCTTGTCAGTCATTTCAGCAGTCGGGGAAGAGTCTGGGTCAAGGTCCAACCCGACGCAACCAGGATCACTGTTCATCGCCATGACGATGCAGTATGAGGAGCTTTGAGGCAGGGAGGAGGGGTGTGTGGTTTTTTTTACATTAAGTGTTAAACCTCCAACGTTGGTTTGCAGTTACAGGAAGCTGTGGCTATATAGACAGATATGGAGAAGAAGGAAGAGACAAAAAGTAACAATAAGAGTACGTTACTGAAACATAATTTGGACAAAACTTTGACCAACTTTTCTCTGAATGCTTCCAAGATGGCCCCCGAATGGACTGTCTTCCCTTAAAGACCCCTTGTGGTGAAAATCAAGTTTTCAATGTTGTTTATAATGTCTATGTGATGTTTTTAATGTGCTTTAAGACAAACCATGTGCAAATTCATAAGTCAACACCATTGCTGAGTAGAGTGAACCAAAGATGCAGTCTCAAAAACGCGGTTTGAAATTGCTTCAATTGAAAATTGAAGTGTTTCTTACATCACAAACCTCCTTGTATCCAATCACGTCAATGTGCCGGGGAGCATGTTATTAACTACTCTGAAGCAGGGGAGTCTCAAAGAGAAGCCAGGTTTTCTCTGTAAATTTTTCTGTTGATATGAAAAATCGGGTACATTTATCAATATAGCGGGTGAATTATGTATATGATGCATATTATGATGTTATGATAACTATTTGCCTTTCTCCACTGATGTTTTAAGTTGTTCAAAGCGTTTCTAAGGATGCTGATTTTTTTAAAGGTATAGCTGTCTTGACTCTGAGGTGGTGAATGGGAACATGGTTTGTGTAACAAGACATTATTAGCTGTTTGATAAAGTAGTCAAGCAAAAGGCTAATCATATTAATTACTGTTATGTATTCAATGTCAATAGGGAGGTGGTCACACTACACTTTTTGTTCCTTTGACTTGTATTCAAAAGCATGCAAATCTGGGAGACCGAAGACGTTTTGGATGTGTGACCAATAGAAGATTGATACACCACGACGTGACCTCTTAGCTGAATTAAAAGAATGCAAACTTTTTACAGTAAAGTGGAGTAGATTGTTTTGTTTTTTACATGTTGGATTTTATTATTTGTTATATGTTGAATATAGGTTTAAAAAAAAGATGGCACAGAGTGTGACATCATATCATGACTGTTGCAGTATCTGTAGACATTTTACATGCATGTAACTGGTAAAAAGACGGAATGCTATTGCTTGTGTGAACAACACATCTGTGTATTTACTGGAAAAGTTGTTCTGTTAATTTGGCAGTAATTTACTGGAATTACTGTGTGGTATAAGCTGATGGTTTAAAATGGTATAATATATAAGATTGTTCTATAAAACAATGCTTGCTGTGTTTTGTAAAAAGATGGAATGGTAATAAAGTTGATTTTGTATCCTCATTCAATCAAATTTCATTGCTCTTATTCCTCATCCTTTTCAAACAAGTAGAAAAATGAAAGGCTCTGTGTGAACATTATCAGTCCTCAACTTCATTTTGGGCTCTAATGAGGGTCAGTTATGTCTTGATCATGCTCTCAATGGCATTTTTCCAGCATTAACTGTGTGGAGGGTGTGAATATTACTGGTAGCAAGGTGCCAATAAAGTCATCCATACATGACCAGCTAATTGAAAAAAAAAAAAGTGTTTCTCTAAGGGAGCCCAATTTCCTCAGACGGAAGATAATTAGGAGCCACCACTGTGAACAAGAACTGCTTTGTACTCACTGACTTGTGTGTTCATATGTGTGTGTGTGTGTGTGTGTGTGTGTGTGTGTGTGTGTGTGTGTGTGTGTGCGTGTGTGCGTGCGTGTGTGCGACTGTGTGTCCTATTTCCCTCAGAGCCTTTAAACTCAAATAATCTATCTGTTTGTTTGGGGATTGTTTGTGGCTGTTTGAGACAGTGACATAGTCTTTTCCTCTATCCATCCATACACAGGCTGCGTGTGGGATGGCTGTCTGAGGCCTAGTGATTAACAACACACTGCAGGGCCAGACTCAACCCCACTGCAACAGAGCTAACAAATCATTAGGAACCTTACAGGACCCTGAACCCAAACTGCATGTTACGTCAAATAATAAACACACTTTTTTTTTATTATGGTTTACAATTAATACATTTTAAAGATACATAAAAATTGCTAAAATAATGACAGAACTAACAGAAATGCAAATCTGCCAAGCTGACACGTTCATATTCCACTTCCAAAATCTCCCCAGATCATTTACAGTGCATATTATCATATCAATAATCCCATTAAAAAACATGATAGAACAACAGACATCAATAAATGTATGGCAGTCAAATATTTATCTTCAAACTGTCTGATATTCAGGACTGAGTGAATATGCAAATCGTTCACACATTGGCTGAAGCGTCCAGAATTTGCAAAGACTGAGTAGGAATACCTGTCTGTCCATCTGCTGGTAACAAGGGCACTGTTCGCTTCTCTAACATCAATGCCTCTCTTATGATCAGACATTGTTCGCTTCATAGAGAGAGAATCAAAGCAGAGCTGGAAATCTGCTTGAGTCTCTGTTTTATAGATAAAATCAGTGGAAGCACAAAATATAGCTCTCTACATGGAAATATAGAGCAACAGAAAGCATTAGAGAAAGACGTAGGAATGAATTTCTTCATCCATTCTCATAATATCGTTCCACTCATCTGCCGTCATTTCTTACTGTTATTGTCTCGTTCCAATGCAAACCATTTCAGAGAATCCTCTATGAGGGGGAATGGAGAATTACCATAGGAAAAGCAGCTGAACAATAGAAATGTCATCACAACTAAATCCTTTCTGTCCTACAGTGAGCTGGAGACACTGAGGGTTGAGACAGGCTCCAGAAACAGAGCGAAATCCTGTAACACAAATGTCAAGGGAGCCACTCTCGATCTGACGTATTTGGGACATGCTACCTTATTCTATTGCTCAAGGTTATTCAAAATATAAAGGCACCAAACATGAGAGGTTTTCTTCTACAAGTCCCAAATGCCTTTTAAAACTGCCCCAGGAGAGCCTGGCCCAACAACTGAATTTAGATTACTGAATTTAAAATGTTTTGTTGGCCTGATCTAAGAAAGTAAAAAGTAAAAAATAAAAAATAAAAATAAGTACAGGCGTATACAAAATCTCTGAACCCGAAAGAGTAATAAATGAGAAATGAATGAAACTTTATAAATCTGACATTGTAAGTTACAGACCTGTAAACTTTGACAGTTTGTCAAAACAAGAAAACATCTAATGCTGATCTAATATTGTCTCAATATTAAGCCAGTGTAGTAGAACATCTATGTACAACTCAAGTGTATCTGCACATTAATTTAGACGTAATTTAAGTTAATTTGGGGATATTGGGGATATTTTATTTAATTTAATTAATCAATCAACAATACTATTGATCAGCATTACCAAACGTGGACGTTTTCCACTAGAAACAAACATTGATGTATTATTTTAATTTAATACTGTGAAGCTGCTTTGATACAACCTGTGTTGTGAAAAGCGCTATATAAATAAACTTGACTTGACTTGACTTGACTTGAATTTATGAATAAATAACAAGGTGAAGGCTTGACTCATGAATTTTAATTAGTTACGTGACTGGACAGTCTGGCAACATCAACACAAACTAATTAATATTCATGAGTCAGGCCTTCAAACTAATATATTGCGGTAGCAAACCTTCATTCTAAAAGTCGTTCTGGCATCACTGACTGTTTGAGCACTGGGTTAAAGCATTGTCCTTCTGTCAGGCTCAGCACTGGGGCAGTTTTATCTCAATGTCATCAGTGGATTCAGGCCTGTTTATAACGAACAAACACACACCCGCTCAAGAAACATTTCTTATTATTATCAATGTGTTACTTAATATTTTTGTGGAATCTGTGATACATTTTTTCAGGATTCTTTGATGAATAGAAAGTTCAAAAGAACAACATTTATTTGAAATCGCAATCTTCTGTAACATTATAAATGTCTTTACTCTTCTTTACTGCAGCTATCAGTCAAATTGAAACAAACACTGTATATCATACTATTAAGTCACTGTCAGCACAAATGTGTTCAGTAATCATTCCAACACTATCTACAAGCATCTGAAATGAATCGTTACAAGAGCGCAATGTAGCAAACACTGCATATTACATCCAGGAGGCAGACATGCACCTTTGGCTTGTCAAAATCAGTGCGCTCAGCAAAATCATGTGCAGGAGCGCTCCACTATACGAAACAGTTACGTTCACTGGAAACAACATGATAGTGAGTAGAGGCAAACACCCACAGCTGATTTTATACATTTCTAAATGTATATATATACCAGCTAGTATATAAAATTCTCTTTGTGCAACTTAATGCCAGTGTTGAACAGAAGAAAAAAAGAAAATCCTATTTTGATCTGGAAACTTCACTTCCTCCTGGGCAGATGGGCATCTTATAATAATGTAAGTGAGACACCATCAGAGAATTCTTGGTTCATCTTTAAAAATAGAGATTTTGACTCATCCAGACACATTCTTTCGCAACCACGGAAAGTGAGAGACTAACGTTACATGCTACAAGTCTTAAATGCCCTAAAATGACCTCTGTCCATATATCTTCTCATGCGATCGGTGTTAGGTGTCACTCTAGTCGCTCACGCAGATCTCTGTAACAAGAGATGAATCACTAGGCCCATATGGAACCTGCAACTGCAATTATCTCATCTATGAATGTTTTCTTGTTTGTGTTTTTTTCTCTTATAATTGGAACTTAGAGTTAGATAGGAGGGCAAATCTGAATAAAATTAATTTGGCTAATTTGGAAAACCTTTTAGTTCCTGTATGCTGAAGTGTGTTAATTAGATAATGAGATTAGATAATTCTGTTTATTTACAGAATTATCATAATTTCACAGAAAGTGTGCAAAAAAGTGCACACATTCTAACTCTTTTTGAAAATCTTTTGGCCCAATTCTAAAGCAGGATAACAGATGGCAGATAAAGCAAAAGTATGGTTGAGTATACTTATAATTAATTCAATACTGAAATCTAATGATAAAAACAGTTTAATCAAAAAACTATTTTATCCAGAATCTGTAGGCGCTATTTTTACGGTGGCCCGCTTTGTGTCTAACCAGTGTTGGGGTTAACGCATTACAAGTAACTTGAGTTACTTGAGCAATCAGATTACTTTTCTCAAGTAACTAGTAAAGTAATGCGTAAATTTACAACAAAATATCGGAGTTACTTTTTCAAATAAGTTACTTAGTTTTTCCATTTATTGACTGACAGCTCTCCTGTCGCTATGTTGAGAGAAATCGTGAGTAAATGCAGAAGCGATGTGTGCGCTGTGTGAACATGATGGTTATTGTAGATTTAGAATAAATGTGAGCAAGCATTTACTCATCTCACTTGCCCAAAAACAGATTCAGTATTCCTTAACATGAATAAAAACCGTGAAATGCAATTTCAGAATATTATGCAAACCGGTAATAATTAAATATATTAAATTACACAAATATACTTTGTATTTAATCTCAATTTATTAACCAATGTCTTTGCTGCTGACCTTCGATGAGCCACTTCATACTAATAAGCAAAAATTACTTTAGATAAACCACATTTGTTTCATTTTTTAACATTCCTAATGTAAGCGTGTTGAACATTCTTCTCCAGTCCAGAATGGCAGAACCGCTGAAAGGTTTATTTTTAACTGCGCACTCTCCACTGTACAGGCATGCATTTGCATTTCTTTCAGCCTGAGGCTTATTCATTTCACTATTAGGGCCCTATCTTGCACCCAGCGCAATTGACTTTGTACACCGACGCATGTATCATTCCTATTTTGCACCCGCGCAAAGCTGACTTTTCCCTCCACAGATGCACGTCGGTAAGTTAGGAAATACACTTGCGCTCCCCAGGGTGGTTCAGCGCAAAGAGGAGGCGTGTTCCGGCGCAAGCGTTCCTTCATGCTATTTTGCAAGTTTAGAAAACAATCGCGCCACTGACCAGGAAAAAATAGTTTAAAGTCAGTGGCGCGTTGCGCATGTTATTCATATGCTATTTTAAGGGCGCATGCTTGGCCATAATCAATGTAGCGTGTGCACAACGCGCATACACTTTGATTCTCTCATCTACACAGAAGCAGCAGTTTTCATTTTTGCAAATCATACATTATTACGATAGATAGATAGATAGATAGATAGATAGATAGATAGATAGATAGATAGATAGATAGATAGATAGATAGATAGATAGATAGATAGATAGATAGATAGATAGATAGATAGACAATTTATTATAAAAGCATACATCTAGCTTACACATTTACCCAAATTATCATACGCCTGTTTAACCGAAGTTAATTTGGGTGGGTTTCTCCATTTCAATGTAACTTCTCTCTTTTGCGGCCGTGACGAGAGCGTCGGTCTCCTCGGCTGTGAACCGCTCCTGGCGCGCACCTGGCAAATCCGCCGTATAGCAATCAGCTATGGAAAAAGCGCGTCTGCTCTTAAAGGGAATGTGAGATGACGCTCTGATTGGTTTATTTCACGTTACGCCCAAAGCACACCTATGAATAATGAAGCTACTTCAGACCAACCCCTTTTAGATTTGCGCCTGGGCGCAAGAGTCATTTATCCCGCCGGGAAAATAGCAACAGCGCCAAGACCCCCCCACAAAGTTACTTGCGCTTTGTGCTTGACACTTGCGTTTCAGATCGTTAAAATAGGGCCCTTAGTGTGAAAGGGCCTTTACATTTGCCAAAAATATTACTTTTTTGTTGTTGTTATTAAAACAACAAGCAAGCAAAGCCCAGGTGAGAAAAAAGTAACGCAAAAGTAATGTAGCGCAGTAATGTAACACAATTAGTTGTAATTGCAATGCATTACTTTTAAAAGTAAGCAACATGCTAACATCAAAGCCTTTTTTACATGATCTGTATGTACAAAATTGTATGATAAATGTAGCTTTTTAGCTCAAATCATGCTAAATACTTTTGAGGCTAGTCCGTTACATCGCGATTTCTCCTCCCCATTCTGTCTCTGGAAGGCTAGCAAGAGCTGACTTTCTAAACTCTTCTAGACAGGCCTGTCAGCTCATGCTAAAGAGAACATAACTCACATCGTGTTTTTCTGAGTTTGCATTCACAGATGCTTCAGTTGTTCTCCCAGGTGCTGGATATCCATTTCAATCCATGACATCTGTATTCAGTGTGCAGACTTTAGTGCGCACACACTTTATTCCTGTACTGGCAGAGTTGAGCTCAAGCAGGCGTCCTTGTAGAAGCAAAGTGCATTTATGCGGCTGTTAAAGAGAGTCCCTCCGGATGAGGAGGAATTCATAGAGCAGAGTGAAGGATATGTGAAGAGGGAAAACAGGAGGAGGAGAGGTGAACGGCTGCAACGCTACATGCCCACGTTCTGCCTCCTCTCACTTCAATTCAACACCAAAGCTTTGATGCAAACTGTGAGGGAACAGCGCCCAAACGGTTCTAGCGCTGTATCAGTCAGTGGGTGGTGATCTAGAGCGGGAACCATGTGCTATTAGACAAGATAAACAGCAAACTATCGCTTGACTAAACACAGGGAGAAAGATGTGCTTTGAAATAGAACATAATAAATGGTGTGTCACCGTAAACTTTCAAATCTTTTTGCAGTCTACAACAGTGGTTCTCAACTAGTGAGTGCTCTTCTTGAGTCATAGAAAAAAATGCTATTATTAAAAAAGCAATTATTAAAAACGCAACTAACTATATGATCATCCATATTTAGGACAACACAATAAATGTTTCATTTTTGAAAAACGCTGTCACGTCCATATGTCACTTGGTAGAAGCTAAGTAAGGCAGATGCCAACATGGCCAGGTTGCTTAACATGCCCTTATCCTCAAAAATAATGAACAAAACTACATTCCAAAAAAATCTTTTTTTCCAGGAAAAAATAAAAATAAAAATAAAAGCATCCATAAAATATTATATTAGTTGAGCAACACAATGACAAGGATATTAAGTCTTGTTTTCTGATAAATTACTGTGAATATATATATATATATATATATATATATATATATATATATATATATATATATATATATATATATATATATATATATATATATATATATACATACATATACATATACATATATATATTCATTCTATATGTATACATTTACAAATTTTATAAGATAAAATTTATATTATATATATATATATATATATATATATATAAAAAATGTATTAGTTTAGTAACAGTGTAAATTAATAACAGTAAATTAGTAAACATTAATAAAATGTAAATTAGTAACAGTTTGGGCTGTCCAAAATGTGTTTTGTGCATTGAATTATTAGCTGCTAAGAGAATGGAACAAAAAACATTAAAATCATACAAAGGCTGTAAATCACACTTTTGCTTTCGTTTAATACATTTCCAAAATTGTCAATTAACCAGCTGTAGTGAAACCAGCAGCAAAGCCTAAATCAACATATACAGACAGTAAAGGGTAGTCGTGGTTTAACCTAGCAGAAAACATGACTTAGAGGTTTTTCATAATATCCTGTTTTCTAAAGCATGTTAGTCGGGTTTGGCTACTAAAAAATGTTTGATTAAACCCAAACTGTTTCTAGTTACTGTACATCCAATGCATAGAAAAATATTGCTACAAAACATGAAGCACTACAGTACAGATTTACCGTCTGAAGAGTCCATAAACAGCTATTACTTTCCCTTTAAGAGGCTGGTAAGCGCTGAGGGAGAGTGGGAGCACTGATGAGATGAATATTGACAGGCTTTAAACTACTGGAGCGCATGGTGATCGAGGACACGGCCAATGTACATGCAGATGAACACAAGTGGGATTTCACACACGGAGGAACAGCTAGACAGATTACAGTATGAGTGTTTAATAGACGTTTAATAGAAGTAGAAGCTGCCCTTTTAGACCAATCCACAAACAAATTGATGTAATCAGGTGTAAAGTGTGATATCATAAAAGGACCTGTCAAAAATAATTGGAAAACTAAGGCAGTGATAATAAAGTGGATCTTATTAAGTAGATGAAGTAGGACTCACCTCAGTATTGCAGCGTTCAACGTTTCTTCCACTAGTCTCCCTACAGCATAAAGCAACCTGTGAGAGATACAAAAAAAACTGTTAACCAGAGTTTATGTCAACACAAGGAGAACAGTATGTGCTTGAAAACCCGTTATTAAAAATAAATAAATATTGTGTACCCATCCTGAAACATGAGCTTTACTTCCTTCTCAAAGTACATAGATGTTAGCACTGCTGGGAAGATATACAAGTAATCAAAAGATTATATGTTCGAATATTTTGAAGGTGATCAACAAGTGATTTAGCATTTATAATCTGCATGATGGAAAATGGTTAATAACAGGGTAAGGGCGCAATTTACTAAGACGAATGAATCAGCTCCTTAAAAAAACACTGCTGCACACTGCATCTAGATATATGCATGATTATAACACTCTTCTCCATCATTTGATGAATTACTGCTGCCATGATCACTACAATAAGCACACAAATCTTTTAAATGCAATTTCATTTACCTCCTTTTTGCTACATTAATAACACTTGGTAAATAGCACTGAGTTTTGTGAGTAAGACCATATCTACAGTGGCAAACCACAGTAACTCGTTTGATCAAATTAGCGTTATGACTAAAAATCAAGACTCCTAGATTATGATCTTTCTTGAGGTTTTACTCAGCTATGTTCAGGGAAAACTTTGTGTGAAAACTGATCAAAATCAGATTTGATATAAAAATTCAACCCAGAAACTTTGAAGCCATCTTTCTCAGTTTCAGTTTGGCATTGTTAGTGTGTGCAGTACTGTATAATAAGCCAAGGCATTTTTTTGTTGTTGAAAAGTATAGCTTATATATAAAACACAAACAAGCAAACAAAGCCCAGGTGAGAAAAAAGTAACGGTTTATATAAAACTTAATTTTAAAACACACAGCACTGTGCTACTTATACTACTGTTAAAAGATTTGGGGTCAATAAGATTTTTCATTCAAAATCGGCAGTAAAGATGTTAATGTTACAAATTAAAATAAAAGCTGTTTTTGCCAAATAATGTTGTCATTTTAATACCGTGACCATGTTTAGTGTATTCTTCATTCTTAAATATCCCTCCGACCATCACTTTTGCCCACTGTATGCCAATGCTCATTCAAACCAAGTTTTCCTAATTACAATTATTACATGCAGAACTCGAGACAGATGGTTAACGGGGAATTTCTAAAATTAGTAAACGCAAGTGTCTTCACTCAGTAAGAGAAGAATTACAGCCCTCTTTTCCAGCAGGAATCCAGACTGCCATCTTCTCAGAAGTATGATGTGGACAAAAAGACCACAAAAAGGTCAAGCACTCGGACTCCGCATGCAAGAGAACCATCCAAAACAACTTGTCTGCCTCCTCCAGAAAAGATGTTTGGGTCTGTTGACTGCAGAGAGCTCAGACATTATGTTGGCTAGGCCTGGATTTCAGAGCAAATGTTGGATGCGGCGATTGTCACAGGGCTCTTGAGTCTGGTTTGCTGTCTTAAGCCAGGAGTCTTCATTTCAAACATGAAACGGCACCATTAAAACCTATTCAAGTCAGCAAGGGAACAAAACAGAGCTGCCAGCCGACTCAATTGGGATGGGGATTTCAGAGGAGGCTGTCAGAGAATGCCAGCGTGAGAGGGTGAACGGACAAATGATGACTACTGTATTCTCAGAGAGAAACTTCAATTGTACGCTCTGCAGTGATGAAAGAAAGAATTGAACATATCAGCTATACAACAGAGAGAGAAAGAAAAAGAGAGAAGCCCTATTGAATATCAGGCAGGTACAACAAAGGCAACAGCTTAGAGATGGTCTCAAACCAGACACTAATTTAAACACATTACTGCGCATGAAGACTGCAGGGTCCCCTCAGCAAATGGTCCAGGGCAGGGCCTCTCTGGTATCCATCTACTTAAAGGGCCCCCTGGAACATGAAATGTGAATTTAGTGGGCACTTATAAGTGACAACAATACCTTTTATGGCTTACACAGTCTGACATGCTCATATCATCAACCTACATGAACAAGAGATACTTTGTACAAAAGTTCAGAGATTAAATTGTATAATCATTGTTAGAATGTATATTAAATAAAACAAATGAAATTAATGATTTTGTCACAACAATATATCATTTCTTTGATTGTTATTACTGGGCAAGTACTGTACATTTATATCTGGGCATTAAAAAGTGAGTAAAAAGAGAAATGCTGCATCTATTTGATCAAAAATACAGTGAAAAACGTAATATTGTGAACCAACTGTTTTCTATTCAAATATAATATGTATTTTTTTCCTGTGATCATTACAGTGAGTCATTACTCCAATCTGCAGTGTCACATGATCCATCAGAAATCATTCTAATATTAGAGCCCGACCGATATATCGGCAGGCCGATATTAGGCATTTTCAAAACTATCGGTATCGGCATTTATAACGGCCGATAAATTAATATTTCAAAAATAAAATAAAAACGGACGAAACACCCTTCAACCATGTTATGAGTGTTGCCGTTGTATAGTTTGTCCACCAGAGGGCACTCTACACCGTCCCTGTTGGCAACACTCGTGTATAACGCGCCACACATTCAGCAACCTGCTGATCCAGCCCGAGTCGGGCAGAGAGAACCGCGAGTGAGATCAGCGGTGAATTGTGTTCATGGTGAGTTGGTAACGACTCACGAGACATACATTGCTTGAATAACAATTAAAAGAACATCCCTATCAGTTCTCTTAACTCAAATAAGGATGACAAAATTCGTGACTCATGTCCAGTTTTGCTGCGGTTAAATAAGCCGAGAGTGAAGCGGAACAACGCGACGTAAGCTATATTCACATAAAATGTTAACACTGCAGTTCACAAAAGTTCATAATGTGCATGTGCTTTAATGCTTTGTCGGTTAAACATTTAATTTTAAATACTGATGCGCTGTTCTAACGTGTGCGTTTCTCAGCGCGTACATGTGAAGCTCACATGCACTAAAAGCCTTTCTAGTACCAGCGCCTGGATACTGGACTAAGTTATCTTTCGAGTATTATTGTGCTAATACTGTTAAATACACACAATATTTACATAAACAATGTCGGTTGTCCGCTTGTCAAATGCGTGTACATTAGACGTGTCATGCTCAGCTCTTAAACAGACAGTAGCAATTGTAAACAGTTGCCGCTTGTCCTTAAAGGGATAGTTCACCCAATAATAAAAATGATCTCATTATTTACAGGCACTCTAATGTTGTTCCAACTGTATTAATTTCCTTCTAATATTTTTCTAATATTAATAGTTTGAAGAATGTGGGTAACCAAACAGTAGCTGGTCCCCATTGACTTCCAAAGGAGAAAAATATACTATGGAAGTCACTGGGGTACATCAACTGTTTGGTTACCCACATTCATCCAAATAACTTATTTTCAACAGAAGAAAAAAACAACTTGAGAGAGTAAATTATGACAATTTGAATTTGTTGTCAATTTGAATGTGAAATTGTTGTTTTTGTTCAAAGGACTAAACGTTTAGTCTTAAAAAAAATCTTAAGTTTGTATTTTTATACATTTTATTTATCAGAACTTTAATATATTTTGATGTTCCTCTGTTCTGTTGTGACAATACAAGAAACAAGTTTCTTTTTAAAATGCATTATCATATTATTTTAGTTAAAACTCATAAATAACTACAAATAAACTAATGTTAGGGAAATTTGTTAATGTTTTGTTGCGCGTTTCTGAAAAAAAAATAAAAAATATCGTCCGATATATCGAATATCGGATTTTAAAACCAACAAATATTTGTACCGGTATCAGCCTTCAAAATCCTTTATCAGTCGGGCTCTAGTACCCATCAAAAGTTTGTACACACCAATTGTAAAGTGTGTCCAAACTTACTGTAATATAATACACATAAATAATATTGCTACTGTATTATAATATACACATAAATAATATCGGCCGATATATCGGTATCTGGCTTTTTTTTATCAGTATCGGCGCCCAAAAATCCATATCGGTCGGGCTCTATCTAATATATCCTTATTATCATTGTTAAAAAAAAGCTGCTGAACATTTTGGTGGATTTTTCCCCCTCGGGATTCTTTAATGAATAGAAAGTTAAAAAGAACATCATTTATTTAAAATATTTTGTAACATTATAATTGTCCTGTCCCCTTTGATTACTTTAATGCATTCCTGAATAAAAGTAATAATTTCTATGAAAAAAAATACCATGCTGACCCCACATTTTTGAACAGTGGTGTATATCTGAATTGACAACCTTTTTTTAATTAATTCCTCATGAATGATTAAATTATGGCTAAATAATATTTAAATAAATGATGAATAAAATACTTAAAAGCACTAATGGCTGCATGAGAAAAGCATGTAGCATTTACTCCTATCTTGTGTGTGGCTGTTTCTGCCTGTAAAATACAACACCATTAAAACTGAGCCTGACTTTTCTTAAGACTTATATAAGATACGCTATGTGAAGTTCACAGTATCACACATCCAGCTAACAGCTTTAATGTCTGAAGCCCCTGGGCATGTGCTCTGACCTACAGACAGCATTACTTGCTTGTTATGGCCAGACATAACAGCTTTAGCATTGATGTGTGTGTGTCTGTGCATTTGTGTGCATGTATAGCATTCACAGCCAACTGTTAAACCTGCATCTTTTTTTCACTGTACTTGTATAATGTAGCTACATTAATAAAAAAAAAATACCGTGATTTTAAAGGACATGTAGCACGTTAATAATTCGTTATGAGGGAACGTGTTTAATGTATGTAACACTATCTGGTTAATTAGTAAAATGGTGGACTCTTGATCTACATATCGAGCCAGTACAGTGAATGAGGGAGAGCTTCATTCATACAGTAATGGACAGCAGAGACTAATCCTCACTGCTGATGTGGTGTGATCAGACTGATTCATTAATCACTGGTAATCCCACACTAAGAACGGACACAATGTGAGGACAGAGAGGAACAGGCTGGAGTGACAACAGGAAGTTGATGACAACAGGGAGAAAAAAAAAACAGTGTAACAGGGGAATAGGAAAAATAAAGGCTGTAAATCATTTAAAATTGTTCCTCAAATTATTTACATGATATTCATCACAATTACTGTAACCACATATAGGCCTATTAATATTTGCTGAGAAAATCCCACAAATAAATATATTTTAAAGACATCAGTGTGGCAGATGAAAGCAATGAATAGAGTAAAGTTGGGCGATATGCTATAGTCATATCGTCAGCCTTATTTGATCATTCATTTACTTGTTTATTTAATAATTTACTTACGTCGTTCTATTATTGCGGGAAACGAGAATCTTTTTCTATCATTTTGCAAGCAAAGTTGGAGTTGGTGAAGAAGAAAAATGTCACATTGCATAGAATTTTTATTTAGATTTCACACATGCAATTTGCAAGTAGACTTCTTCACTATACTTTTGTGTTGTGTCTCATCTCAACTGCACCACATTTTTAAGATGTTGTCAAGTTGCTTGTTACTGCCATTGTAAGACACAAATTATGTTTTAAAGGTCAATTTTTTAAAAACTGACAATGAAGAGATGTGATGGGAAAATCATAGGAAGCGGTCTCAGCTTCTACTTTATAATCAACAACAGCTTTATATTGCATCCATTAAGCCATTAAGAAGGATCCATTTCAAACAACAACACACACACACACACACACACACACACACACACACACACACACATTTGTACTAATGTGAGTGCAGTTCACATGGGGGCAAGCAAGCAGGGGACATTCATTCTCCTCTCTACATTTATTCTACTAACATCCTTTATCTGGAGCATCTCATCTTGCCTCCTTACTGACTAATTTTAAATGCTTAATTTAAATTCATAAAATCAGACAATCATAGATGATTTCAAATGGTTTTAAAGACATTAGACACTAAGAAAATCTGCCCAAAAAAAGAGTTCATTATGGATATATAGATAACAAACTCCATCTCCGAAACTCTGCAGAATAGCTGACAAAAAGCAACACATTTCTCTCTTTACCAATAAAGTCATCTCTTTCTTAAATTACACAAATCATCCCCATAAAGCACAAAATGAAAGCATGTAAATTCGGTTTTGTCAGTGAAATTCTTTTCACAGTCTTTAGAACAAAAGTGGCAGTAGAAACTTTTACATGGTTATATTTCGTTACAATTTCCACATATATTGATAATAAGAAATGTAAACCAGCATATTAGAATGATTCCTGACCATGTGACACTGCTGAAAATTCAGCTTTATGAAATATATTATATTATATATTAAAATATAAAACCATTTAAATTTAAAAACTTAAAAAAATCAAAAACATTACAAATATTTCACAAGACTCATTAAAAGGCATTAAAAACTTTATATTATTTTTTATAAAGCTTTTATTATGTTTTATGCTGTAGAATTCTGTATGATAGATGCGTGACATACAATAGTACTTTCTTAAACTATACAGTACATTCATATCTCAATATTTCTCAAATGTTCCTTACATGTTCGGTGCAGGGTACATTAGTGCAATTAAAGCTGAAATTAACCATGATAAATGAAATGAAAGTGTCAGTTGAGGTCAGGGGTAAAATTGGATTACACACTTGGGAATCAATCAAGCTTGAGATATGGTTTCAGTTACAACTAAAAGGCAAATAAGCAAAAAGGACACACAAAGACCACATCATTTTGTTCTATATAACCAGAAACTCACCAAAGCCCTCTGACACTTTCAACCAGTTGAACAGGGCGTAGGGTATTGCTACTCCACATTGTCAAATCTCAAACAATTTATATACAGCATCTCTGGAACGTTCAACACACATTTTCATTTACATTTACATTTGCATTTAGCAGACACTTATCCAAAGCAACTTACAAGAGTGTGTCAGGTTTGAGTGTGTCAAGCTGTAATCTGGGTCACTTTAATTGAATAACGCAGATTATCTCAGTGAAGCTACTATAGCCACGGTCACTCACTCTATATCACTGTTGTCATAGAGAGAAGACATACGAAACATCGTCCTTCCACAGACTCTAAAAAGACGAGTCAGAGACATATTTAAGAAAAAAATAGCAGCAGGCACCTTCCCTGCCAAATCCTGAGCTGACCTCTATGTGCCCTACTAACCCCCAGCTAGTGAATTTGGGATTAACGGATGGAGAGAGATGAAAGCTCCTCGTTTCATTTACTCACATGGACCGAGAGCTTCCTGAGTGGTCGGCTGGTGGATGGAGGCATGATCCGTTCTATAGGGAGGGGACCCAGATGAAGAAGAACCCATTGTTCATAACATGGGACATCCAGGGTGTTCCCCTCCCTGCACTGCATAAGACGTTGCTAAGACCTCCAGTGCGTCCCTTTGTACAGGTCACCGCCTGTCTGGGAATAGGGCAACCAGTGTGGGTGGGGCATAAGAGGAGGAGCTTCTGGTGTTTTCCCATTTCCCATATCCAAATAAAACTTGCAGACCTGCATAACCAGCTCACAGGATGTGCTTGAGTTAAAGCAAGCTGTGGGGATCAGATCCATCTGGGGATATCCCAACTGAAAAAAGCTCTAGAAACAGTGAGGATGCAGAGAGAAACACACACACACACACACACACACACACACACACACACAGCACTAAATTTAGCTGATGGTAATCATCATTCATAAATGATGAATGGTGGAAATGAATGCTTGTCCTGAGAGAGTCTGGACCTCACCCAACTCAAACTGTGTGCCTCTAAAAACAGCCCAACGAGGAGGACGGTTCTTATACACACAAACACACATGGCTCTTCCTACCCCATTAAAAGTCCTTCAAGCTGCTGAATGTACCTTTTTTTACATAACTTACTGAGACGCAAGACATTACCATGTTCTCTGTGGTCTGGCATTTAAAGAAACAATGAAAAAGTTAAATGTAGAAGATGCAACAATAACAGGGTCTTCTGCACATTCGTCCTCCTGTTAGTTTGGCTTCCTGGCTGCTCTATCAGATGCAAAAGGACATTTTAATGAGGAGACTTACTCTCACAAATCCACAAAGGATTTAGACGTTTCAAAGCTTGACAGTGTGGGCGAAGACAGACCTGTGTTTGGACAGCTATCACTCAAGAACAGCTGAATCAGTAACACTTTACAATACAGTAAAATGTTCCATTTGCTAATATTAGTTAAATGCATTAGATAACACAAATTAATACTGGACAAACATTTCATTGTACAGCATTGTATATTAATTAATATTTATTTTGCTATTGTTCATAATTAGTGATTTGATGCTGAAAAAAAGATTGCTTCTTAATATTTTTGTGGAAACCATAAAAGATTTCTTAAGGATTCTTGAGTATTATTCGTTGTTAGTTTATGATACCTAGTGCACTCACTTATCTGAACAAACTGAACCTTATTGTACAGTGTGTATGAACAATGAATGAATGATCAGTGAGATGGATTGTCCATTTAAATACAAATGTAAACAGTCCAATTTTTTGGTCCAACTAATATGGATGCAAAAACTAGACTACATTTAATGAGATCTTGTTATTGGAAAAGAATATTGGTAAGCCTCTTTGAGCACATGTTGTGAAATTTACCATTGCCTGTGTAATTGTGTCACCCTTCATCTTGGCAAATCCAATTAAGAGCACTGGAAGCTTGAAAAGAGAGGAGCTGGAAAACAACCTAACATGGACTGACTGTGTGTGCGCAAAGAGAGAGAGTTTACAAGCTCTGTGCACAGAGAAATGGCTTTGACTCAGATAAAAAAATGCCATTTTTAATGGTTTTCTTAGTAGCAAAATCAGGGAGAAGACATAATGTTGCTGATAATCAAATAAAACCCACTCAAAAGAAGTTCTGGGAATTCTGATTTAAATTAAACAAAGTATAGTCCAGATGACATACGCTACTATGCAAAAGTATAACATATATCCAACAGAAAAGAGTGTCTACTGTAGATAAAAGTGGTCAACGCAATGAAGAATGAAAGCAACAAAACAAAACGCAAACACAACATACAGTAAAAGGGATGTACCTTTCCAGCAAGTCCAGAAACACCATTAAACTAAAAGGGTAATATGTAAATTTAGTTGGGGAAATAAAGGAACAAAGGAAATCACCTTTTTTATTTTTAGTTACAACAGTAAAGTCTGAGCATCGGGTGGGATTCTGACACTGTTTGTTGGCTTTTTACACTGTTCTAACATCTTTATTTTGACAGTCAACCCAATTCATACCTTCAACTGTGAAACACAGTGATTTTGAGTCTCAAAATGTTTCAGTTTGTGAATAGGTTGAATTGTTGATGATTTTTTTAATAATAATAATAATAACAATAATAATAATAATAAAAATACTCTCATTTCAATTCAAAAGTCACGTAGCACTGGAACGACATGAGGGTAAACAAAATCGAGAGATTACTGACCGTGTGTCCATTAACAATGACTAAACATGATGTGGATCATTTTAAGGAGTGGATCATTTTAATCTAAATTTCACTCACAGTTGTGGCTCTTTGGATGGATGGTAGTTAATCTGCAGTCAGGCCTCTTTACATTAAATATGACAGAATTGTGAGTACTTTGAGGATTACAAAGATTTGTATGTGCTATGTAGATACCAATACTGCAAAACATAATGCAACACTAACATCCTATTTACATTTTACTTAGTTACTGTTTTGGGAAATCCAAACTTAGCACTTTTAATGACGCTGTATATTACTGTGTCTCAGGTAATAAATGAACAGGGCTGGGCTGTTTTATTGACTAGTTTCACAATGCATAGCATGAGCTTTGGCTGTAAGATTATTGTATCTTGACATAAAACAGCATTGCTTTGTCAATAATTAAGCCTAAACTCATATATAACATACTGTAATATAGTCTGTCCCAACATGGACACGGTCTAGATTTTATCTAATGTCCTCTGTCTCTTCTCTAGACCTCACTGGACACCAGTATAATGGTTAGATGATAGCTCCCTGTGTAACACTATGTGTGGCAAAAGGTCATTATGCCAAAAGACAAACATGATGCTAGCCATATCAGGAGATACAAACACTAGACACTAAAAACAGCTCCATTGCAATAAGGCTAAGCAGAAACATCTAGCAACGGATTTAAATGCTAGGAAATCTGTAAAATTAAAATAATATGAAATATTAATGGATGTGCAGGAAAATGTTTTTTTCTGTGTTTATTTTGTGTTTTGCAAATTTCGGTGCTTCTGGATTTGTAATTATTTTTTCACGTTTCTGTGGTATACTGGAAAACAACGATAAGCATTTCATAAGTTTTAATGGCTTTTAATTGGCAAAAAACATTAAATATATGCAGAGTCAATATTTACAATATTTAGAGGTGACCCTTCTTCATAACTGGATATAAGCTTCTGGGCCATATCCTGACTAATGGTGATACATTATTGCCTTATTAGTGCTTGGAGTTTATCATAAAGGCTGTGACTTCACTTGATTGCTCCTGTCTGCCTTGCTGCTGATCGATTGCTCCTGTCTGCATTGCTGCTGGTTTGTGTCTGTAAGCTCCGTATAGCTTTCTGTTTTGAATCTCTATTTACTATCATTCCTTTTTGTTTATATTGCTAAATATACCTTACTCATCAATATATATTAGATATAGTCTATTATCACATTAATCTGACATTGCTAGCTTTTATCTAAATCGTTATCGCTGGCACAACACGCTAGTATCTCGCTAGCCTGTTAACCTGCCATCCGTGCTTGCCGTCTTTTTTCTCTTTCGCGCTTTTAACGAGTCTATCAAACAACTGTGGTAAGTAGGATCAGTCAACAAACACGATGAGTAATGTCTTATCCTGTTATTGTCACTTGCACTTCGTGTCACATGTATAGCATAGCCTTCTCTGTCAGCACAGAGGGATTTACATGTGATAAATGCAGGGAGAGGAAGATTTCAGAACTAGAGACACGCATCCAAACTTTAATCGAGGATAGTAAGAATGCAAGGGCTTTAGATACTGCTTTGGATGCGACTAGCTTAGTGAACTCTGAACATTGTTCAGTTCCGGCTGAAGTAGAGCCCGTGCAGCAGGGCAACTGGGTGACCGTGAGACGCTGTAGTCGCGGGACAAAACACCGCTCTTCCATTCCGATTACCATAACAAATAGATTCTCCCCTCTCAGTGAAACACCCACTGAGAATCCTGTTGAATGTGCCCTAGTTATTGGCGATTCTATAACACAGAACGTGAAAATAGAGACACCAGCCACCATAGTCACATGTTTGCCGGGAGCCAGAGCGCCTGACATCAAAGCAGATTTAAAAGAGCTGGCTAATGCTAATCGTAAATTCTCTAAGATTATTATTCACGTCGGCACTAATGATGTTCGACTCCGCCAGTCGGAGATCACTAAAATTAACGTTAAAGAGGTGTGCGAACAAGTACGCTACTACTAAGTACGATGTCAGGCACTGTAATTTACACTGGCCCCCTTCCTGTTCAAAGGAGTAACGAGATACTTAGTAGACTATCCTCACTCAATGACTGGCTGTCTAAGTGGTGTCCACAAAATAATATAGAATTTAGAGACAATTGGAAAAGCTTTTGGGGCAGACCTGACCTGTTGAAAAGAGATGGTATTCATCCCTCCTGGGACGGTGCCGCTCTTCTCTCTAGTAATATGGCACATAGTCTTAGAGCTCAAACATGAATTGGGGATCAGGTCAGGAAGCAGACAGACTGGCTAAACCGACCGTCTGCTAGTTGTTTCACGTCACTGAGGTCAGATAAATCCCATCACATAGAGCCTCTATCACCTAGATATCATCATATACTGTAGAGACTGTGTCTGTTCCCCGAATTAGGAAATACAAAAAACTCCCAAACCCATTTAAGGGTAAACATTTAATTGATGTTCAACAAATGAAAAACAGATATAATACAGATTAACAAATGATAAACCTTGGGTTGCTGAATATTAGATCCCTTACTTCAAAAGCACTTATTGTTAAGGATCTGATATGATCACAGATTATAACCTAAATGTGCTGTGTTTGACAGAAACCTGGCTAAAACCAGACGATTACATTACTTTAAATGAGTCCACCCCACAAGATTACGGTTATAAACATGAACCTCGTCTGAAAGGCAAAGGGGGAGGTGTTGCTGTAATTTATTAGCCTGGCAAGCCAGACCTACATCAAGATGTTAGGTCTGGAAACTCACCATAGTCACGGCTCAATCCGAGGGGCGGGATAAACGGCTGTCTTTCAAATTCCCTCTGCACGCAATAGGACAGCGCTTCAACCAACCAGAGCGTTTTCCCAACAGCGGAGCTAGTTGATAGATTCAACTTTTGCCATATCTGGCCGGCAAAACGACGAACACATCTTCCTTTTTTTAAGAATGACTTAAGTGCCGTTCTTTGCTCTTTTCTCAAAGAAAAACTTAACTCCAAGTCCTCCAGAGTCGCGGCCAAAGCCGATTCGAAAGACCGTTGTTCTCCATCAGCAGCCGTCATTCTTTGTTTTCAAGTAGCAGCAGCCAGGTAACCATCGCAACTCTGTCGTCATATGTTAAGCCCGCCCCCGCCTACTCTATACACAACGTGATTGGCCTGACCCAATCTGGGTTTTTGCAGCGAGAAGGTTTATTGAGAGTTGCTAGACTACCCTGGCTGCGAAATACATTTTGCTGCCGCTAGGGTGCGTCTAGATTTCTAGGCTAGTAATTTATAGTAATATCTTCAGAATTACTGAGAAGTCTAGTTTCAAATATAATTATTTTGAAGTATTGGTGCTTAAAGGTGCAATGCGCAAGTCTCTGAGTTTTTGCAGAACTATGCCCCACTCTGGCGACAAGCGAAACTGCAACCAGAGGTGTGCATGCTCATGGACCACACGGTCTCTTTGAATCCATCTTCTACTTTTGTCGAAAGTTGACTAAAGTTTTGTCACTCGAGTTGTCTTCGCTGATACGGAGAATGGCGGCGAATACACAAACCTGCCAGACATAGCCAGGTGAGCGTGAACGCGCATGACGTCACGCCCAGTCTCAAATTCCGTCCCGAATCCCTCTCATTTATTTTACTGTACAGGATTATAGAGGCAATCGCAGTGATCAGAGAAGGGCTGATTCAGCCCATCAGGCAATTGTTTAAGCATGTATGGGTTAGAAAAACGGGTATTTTTAACATGAAATGTTGCGCATTGCACCTTTAATGTAACACTATCTAATGTAAATGATAAATCACGTTTGAGCTGATTTTCTATCAGAGTTAGTACTGGCTGCAGATAAAGTCCTAATCGTTGGTGATTTTAATATACATGTATATAACGAAAAAGATGCGTTGGGATTGGCATTTAAAGACATTCTAAACTCCATTAGAGTTAGACAACATGTGTCAGGACCTACTCATTGTCGTAATCATACTCTAGATCTAATATTATCACATGGAATCAGTGTTGATGCCGTTGAAATTCTGCAACAGAGCGATGACATCTCAGATCATTATCTAGTCTTGTGTAAACTTAATTTAGCCAAGGCTGCAAAGCCGACTCCGTGTTACAAATATGTTAGACCTATCACTTCTGCTACTAAAGATTGCTTTATTAATAATCTTCCTGATCAGTTTCATCATCTCAGCATCCCAGATAGCTTAGAAGAACTCGGTATTGCGACAGAAACTTTTGACTCTCTCTTTTCCAGCACTTTAGACACAGTTGCTCCGTTTCGCTTAAAGAAGATTAAAGTTAATAGTCCAATGCCGCGGTACAACGAGCACACTCGGGCCCTTAAGAGAGCAGCCAGAAAAATGGAGCGCAACTGGAAGAAAACAAAACCAGAATTTTTTCGCATTTCATGGAAAGAGAGCACGATTGCGTACAGAGAGGCCTTAAAAGCTGCTAGATCTGCTTATTTTTCAACCCTATTAGAAGAAAATAAACAAAACCCTAGGTATTTATTTGAAACAGTGGCTAAATTAATGAAAAATAAAGCTTCAACCCCAGACATTTCCAAGCAGCACAGCAGTAATGACTTTATGAACTTATAAGATTGATAATATCAGGGAGAAAATTATAACTATGCAACCGTCTACTACAGTATCGCATCAGGCAGTGCATTGTAGTCTCTCTAAGGAAAAATTTGATTCATTCATTGCTATAGGAGAGGAAGAATTTTCTAAACTCGTTAAATCATCAAATCGACCACATGTAGCCTATGTTAGACCGTATACCGACTAAGCTATTGAAAGAGATGCTTCCAGAGGTCCTAGATAATATTATTAATTCATAATATTTTATGATTTTTTTAATTCCTCTTCTTAATATCATTAATTCATCTTTGTCATTAGGATACGTACCAAAAACTTTTAAGCTGGCTATGATTAAACCGCTTGTTAAAAAACCACAACTTGATCCTACAGAATTAGTCAATTACAGGCCGATCTCGAATCTACCTTTTCTGTCAAAGATACTAGAAAAGGCAGTATCCTCACACCTATGTTCCCTTTTTTTTTTTTTTTTGAAAGAAATGGTATCTGCGAGGATATATATATATATATATATATATATATATATATATATATATATATATATATATATATATATATTATTTATTTTATTTATATAACTAATGATCTTTGCAATGGAAGTGAATCAATCAAAACTAACTTCAGCTGGACAATAACTTCATTCTAGAGCTGCTGTAAAGCCAAAACAATCTCTGTTACTTTAATTTCCTATTTTCACTGTAAAGCTGCTTTGAAACAGTCCATTTTAAAAGCGCTATCTAAATGAAGATGACTTGACAATTTGTGCTAGTCCACTTGTCTTTTGAAGACGGACCACAGGTTCGGGATTAAGATTTGGGGAGTTGCCGGGCCACAGATCCAAAATTTCAATAAAATGATTTCCAAGCCACTTCATTATCACCATTGCCTTGTGACATGGTGCTCCATCAAGCTGGAAGATGCACAGGATCATCACCAAATTGCACCTGGGTCGTTGGGAGAATTTGCTCTTGCAGGATGTTTTGATACCATTCTTTATTCATGCCATGTTTTTTGGGCAGAATTGTGATGAAAGGAAACCCCACACATGGCTGGTCTCAGGATGCTTCACTGTTTGTGCGACACTGCACTTATGGTAGCGTTCACCTTTTCCTCTTTCCTTAGGAGGAGACGTTCTTGGCGCTTGCTGGACACTGTGGGATGTCGTGATGCCTTCATCACTGCAGTTGAACTTCTCTCTTTGAAGTTCGCAAAGCGATGATGGCTGTCTTTCTTAGGAGGTAACCATTGCTAACACAATAACACAATGATTGGAAGCACTTCTTTCCTTCTAAATCAATCAGCCTGCTCTTATAATCCAATCAGAATGATAGAATGATTTATCTTTACTAATACTTGTTCACACTTTCCTAGCTTATGATACGATTAGTAAAATGATGTTAGCTCGTCATTTTGTGTCAGGGCCAAAAAAAAAAAAATTTACATTGCATCATTTGCATTCTCTAATTACTCTGCACAAACTAGAAGCAATGTGAATCAACAACACCAAAACAACTGAAGAAGCAAACATTGCGAAACAGGAAATTTATGTAACTGACAATATCTTTTCACCACAGTACAGTATAATAGTATAAATAATGCTAAAATAACACTGGTGTCAGTCTGGACCTGGATTTCCATATGTCCAGTTATAGTCTAATTTTCAATTCAAATGTATTAAGTAAACTTCCCTATCACAAATCAAATTGCAATACAATTAAGTTGCAACTGTGCTGCATTCACTCACTTTCATGAACTTCACTAAGCA
Source organism: Scardinius erythrophthalmus (assembly GCF_964197995.2). NCBI lineage: Eukaryota > Metazoa > Chordata > Actinopteri > Cypriniformes > Leuciscidae > Scardinius > Scardinius erythrophthalmus. The sequence goes on along the minus strand of NC_138225.1, from coordinate 21,001,918 downwards.
GTACAAAACATAACATAGAAACAAAATTAAGCTTTTGCCAAAACCATCATCTCACGATAAGAAAATGATCCCTGCAAAGTGAGCACTGCTTCAACATAAAAGTGAATCCAGTCTTGTGTTCTCTCTCTGCATCCAGCTGTCTGCCAAAGCAGGCCAATCCATGCAGATGGGAAATGCAATCTGTTTTAATGGTTCATTTCTAATCACCATATTGGAATAATTTTAGCCAAGGCCTGGTTTCCATATTGCCAACATTTGTCATGTTTTTCAAATGAGGTCTAGAACCTGAGCGAGCAGGTTTAATTAGAAAACGTCGGTATCTGCCATTCATTATCCTAGACCATTAAATTGACAAGCTCATTATGGAGCAAATAAACGCATTAAATGTAAAGTTATCTGGATCTAAGAATATATTCACACAAATACTAACACATCACTTCATGACTCTTTAAATCCATATTAATAGTTTACAGCACGACTGAGTGATTGGTTATACTTTATACATGGTTATTGGTTATACATATATGATGATGATGAACTAACAATTATCAATACTTCAACAGCATTTAAAAATCTAAAATTAAACTCAAATGCCCTCAAAAATTCACCCTCATCTTGTTCAACTAAACATAAAAGAATAAATAGAGGTTGGAGGTTGGAAAATAAAGATATTATGAGAATTGTCTGTGATCGCTGTCACACTTGGCAGGTTTGGTTTGATTAAAACTAACTATGGTGCGATTGCTCTGTTAGTGCGGGTTATTTGAATAAGTGTGAGCGCTGCCATCTGAACCCTGGTTCGCACCAAACAAGAAATGGTGCAGTTCGACTGAACTATGAACGCAACATGGGCCAAATACATCTAAACTAACCAAAAACAGGACATGAAATCACAAGATGCGACCCTAAAAAGAACACAGTGCTCAAGCATACCTGTTTTTTCTCGACATAGTGGCAATGTTGTTCAGTGCAGGCGTCGGAACCACTGTCTTTTTTGTAGCAGATAATAGTAAAGGAGAAATTCCAGGAGCTGGTTTGACACCTTTGCATATTTTCTAAGCTCTTTGTGAGTTTTCTGCTGGTAAAAATTCCACCGTATGTACCCACATGCAACAAGAGCATTTAGCCCAGCGCACAGAATTGTTTTGGATGTTCTGTCACACAAAAAATGTTTTTTGTTTTATTTTGTTTTGTATCTTTAGGTTCGGTGTTAAAAATGACAGTGTGAATGTTAAATGAACCAAGACTAAATGTATCATTTCCTTTTTTGGTCCAGGCCAAAAGAACCAAGAGAACCTAACTACAAGTGTGAACCCACCCTTAAACTAGTCAATAGCATGGTCACCTTGTGTAATTCTACAGCAAGCGAGAAATCCACACAACTATTCACGGATGAGGTAACTAATGCAGATTCCCTTTGGATTTTCTAACCATCCGTGTGCAACTCACTGATACTGAAAACTCAGAATATAAAATGAGTGGGAATTGGTTTCTCTCTGCTCTTCAAACTATATTCTGTCTCCCTGTAGATGCATCTGAAGGCGTGCGTCACTGATGGCTTTCAAGCCATTGCCGATTTGAGTGAGATAAAGGGTATTTGATCTCTTCCATTTTCTTCTAAAACTCAAGTGGGTTGGAGTCATCGTCTAAGTATTCCCACAGTGACCACCTCACCACTTCATAGAGAATCAGGGCAGTGCTTCACAGCCATACAGTTTATGACATTTAGAAAGCATGGGCAAAAAAAAAAAAAAAAAGCTTGAATAAGAGTTTATAATTTACAAATCATCTTTCCTTTATAGTTTGTAACAATTCATTTGGTTTCTAGCTGCATTAATTACACATCCTGCCAGATCATATGCATCCATCTTAAAATATAAATTGTGTTGCTCAATAATCAGTTTAAAATGGCAATAATTAAATGAATTGCAAATCATTAGTGTTCAATATGTTCTAAAATGAGGAGGCAAAGTCTTCAGGTATTTAAATGTGTGTTATGCATTACACTTAGACCGCATGTCCACCAAAGCGTTTTTAGCCAGCTGAAAACACCAGGCGCTCTGCTGAAAACACTTAGCTGTGAAAACGTATTGGCAGCGCAGCGTTTTTTCAGTTGAGACGCTTTGCTTGTTGTTATGATACGAAATATCTGCGGAAGTGTTACTACGTTGTACTAGCAGAATGTGACAGTTGCTCGTTGTGGTATTTGTCCCGCCCTTCCTTCACTGTGATTGGACAGCTGGGTAAAAAGTGACAGTGATGAGCACTGCATTTTACCCATTTTAAACATTCTTCAACTCTTGGCGACCAGTAAAAAACGCTGAGCGGTCAGTGTTTCAGCGTGAAATAGATGCTCAGCGCCTCGTTACACTCCTGCCGTTTTAAAAACGAGGTGCTCCCATTGAAAACAACTGGAAAAATATGCTAGCCGCGGGGAAAAAAACACTTTGGTGGACAAGGTTGTCATTTTTTCCTGGTTAAATAAACATTAATTTACAAATACAATTCTATTTTGTATTTTTACATTAACAATGTAATTAAGTTTCTATTTATTAAAACCAAATATAAATCTCATCAAGTTAGTGTTTTCATTTTCATTTTCGCCATCATTTTGTTCATTCAGGAACGCGCACGAAAACAAAGAGGGAATTTATCACACAAACCAATCATATCAAATCATAACCAATCATAGCCAATCATAGCACGATGGAGGCATTGCCTCCTCTCACGTTACTTCCCCCCCCCCCCCCTTCATTCTCAATTACTGCCCACTAAACCCAGCGCATACTTTAGGGGTCTGGTAAAAGTCAATGGGCTCAGGGGAGACAAGAGAAACACGGAGTCCCACTGTAACTTTACCCGCTGCTGGATATTTTGTAATATTTGTGTTGTTTTATTTTGCAATATGGATCATTTTCTCATCCAAATTTTTGAGGAGGCACCGGCTCCCTTGCCTCCTCTAAGGAAACGCTCCTGAATTAGGTCCAATTGTTTAAAGTATGCAAAAATCACTTATGAAACGATTCACTGTTAACCCAAATATTCACAGTCATACTTTTTTTGTTGCCAAAAATGCTCCTTCCCTTTCTAAATGATATTTTTCCATCGGTCAGTGAGCTAAAGGGTGAAGAAAAACAACTGTGCATTCTTAGCCAAGAATCCCTGCCGTCACATCTGTACATCTATGCTATCCATGTCAAAGTTTAGCAGCTTTCCTCAATGCAAAGGTTTGCTCAAAGCTTCCATCAAAATGTGTTTACAAGCTCCTGCCATCTGTTGAGGAAAGAATTAGTCTCCAGATTGAGGGCTTTGGGGGTTGTTTATTTCCAAACCATGTACTCTAGAGATGTGATTAATTGGTTGGTGAAAACATCTCCCTCTCCATAACTCCTGCGGAGAAGCCTGGTCTGTGTACACACGGTGAGACAACCAAGGCAATTTAAGTAGATTTAATCGGAGGTCTAATAGGAAAGCCACAGAACACTGACCGCTCTAATAGTTTTGAGCACAGAGCACTAAAGCAATGAAGTTTCAACGTTTCATCTGGCCATCTCATTTAGCAGCGAGAAGCAGCTCCCACAGAGAGGCTTGAGTTTCCTCTCTTACCTGTGCTTTCTGACACAAATTACTCAAGAACCAGAGTGAAGCCTTTTAGATCATCAAAGAGAAAAGGTCAAGCTAAATAAAAACTTCACGTGCACCAAGAAGGATAGAAAAAGATCTGATGTTCAAATTTGTTTATATACAGTACACTCTAAAAACTGCTGGGTTAAAAAATAACCCAACCTTAACCACACGGCTGGGTCACTATTGGACAGAACACGCGCTGGGTTGGTTTGACCCAAGTGCTGGGTTTTACCATTTAACCCATATTTCTGGGTCATTCATTTGACCCAACCAGCGGGTGAAATTAACCCTCTTGCTGGGTTAAGTCTTACTCATGTGCTGGGTTATTTCTTGTCTCATTGCCTTAATAAAATTAGAAACAAATATTTGTTATATTATGAACTAAAATAATTATTATCTCTGTAATACAATAAACCAGAGAGGCCACTGTATGATTTAAATCTCATTTTTTTTATTTTATACATTTCTTTAATACTTTTCTTTATCGAATACAAATGTTAATCAATGTCAAAGGTCTGACATGTCCCCCTCATTTCATCCCTGAGGCACAGAATGTGCAGCAATTCACCAGTCATCTCATTTTGTAAATATTCAACCATGTTGATCCTCACCTGTTGATTACACAAGTCAAGTCATCTTTATTTATATAGCGCTTTTTACAATACAGATTGTATCAAAGCAGCTTCATAGTGATACTGTAACATGAATATAATACAACAAAGTTTGTTTCTAGAAGAATATTGCATCATCATCCACCTTAAGTAAGGCAGATCAATAATATCGTTGAATATTAAATGTCCCCAACTAGCAAGCCAAAAGCCAAGGCAACAGTGGCAAGGAACCAAAACTCCATCAGTGACAGAATGAAGAAAAAAACCTTGGGAGAAACCAGTCTCAGTCGCTCAGTTCTCCTCTGGCCAACGAGCGAACAGTGTATGATTATGATCCAGGCAGCATTACAGGTCAGAAGTCAGATTGAATAAGAACATTCAGAATATTTATCCAGTTTCATCTGGTTGGAAGTTGGAGTCATCACACTGGTATGGAGACGAGTTTGTTGAGGATCAGTCATGTCGATGAGGCCTTCACAGGGCTGATGAGGCTGGTCCTTCAGGGATGCGTCATGGATGGGTCCAGGCGCAGGTCCACCTACTGATCTGGATACGGCCCGGATCCGGCTGACTTCAGTAAACTTTAGAATGAACAGAAAGACAAACATTAGCATAGATGCCATTCTTCTTATTAAATAATGAGTACATCAGGTGTGAAAGCATCCCTGGTTTCAGCTGACCTATGTTAAATGTTGACCTATGTCAAGTTAAGCTTTTTTTGTGGAAGTATCAATTTATTATTGAATATGCAATTAAAATTATTTCAAACATTACCAAATGACCAAATGTGAAAAACAAACAAAATGTGTATTCAGCATTTGCAAACTGAATTATAGTAATAGTAATAAAATAGTAATTTGGACAAATATTATCAACATTAAGGCATTAAAATAAAACATTATTTTATTAAAAGTAAAATATTACTGTAATGTTGAAAGTGTCTTTAACATTAAAACTCACAAACCCACAAAGCTGCTCGTTAATCTCCTGACTGGCAGCGCTGATGATCGCCTCGTTTAGATGTTAACTTACACACAATAAAATGAAAGATGACATGCAGGCTATCATGTAAGTTTACATTTTTTAAGTTTTAAATATTGACGATCATTCGTTCAACTAAACGGGTATACTTTTCTTCTCAAAACTGGCGCCTGTCCATTTATTTCTCCTTTCCTCAGTCGATGTTTATAAAGATTGCAAGTCATACATTTACTAAAAAAAAAACTAGGCTATATCAAGCTCTTGAAAGCCTTTTTTTTTTGTCAGAAACTATGGTTCGAGACATTACAGAAGACACACGCAGACTGTGCTGGAACTTACCTCAGTCATTTCTTTTGACGAGTATTTCTAAAACTACGCCAGCAGACTTTTCACTCACAACTCACTAGCTAGCCTACATTAGAGACTCATTTCCCGCTGATTTTACGTGCGAGCCCTGTGAGGGAAACTGCGTGTGTGGATTTCATACAAAACGCTTTTCTCACTTTTAAATACAACGTCCACAATGAATAGGCCTACGATAATTACATGATGAATTTAGAATTTAAACTGCATGTTTCAAAAAGGCTGCTGATATAGCTGGTTTAATTTCAACTAAGGATTTAACGATGCGGCATATTGTCAAAAATTCTAACCGGCTAGCTTTGGCTAATTAATGTTTCACAGAATAAATACGTTACCCCTCACACTTCCATATCAAAGACTGTATGTTGAACAGTGAAATTAGCTTGCTGCTACCACCACAACTTATTAAAAATATAGGTAAACATCATATTAACTTACCATAAAACACTGCCTGCTCCGAGTGGCGTGCTCCTCGAGTCAGGTCAGAAGTGAAGAATCCAGAAAGTTCCGCAAAGAATGAAAAAAGTAACCAGTTGCTGGGTCAAAATAACCCAACCAGCGGTTTATTTGTGAATGACCCCCTTACAACTCATTTGACCCAGCATGAGCAACCCAATAATGTGTTTACAGTACCCCAAACAACCCAACTTTTTGACCCAGCACAATCAACCCAACAATTTGTTTACAGAAACAACCCAGCATTTTTTTGAGTGTAGGGTTAAAAAAAAAAAGTTACATATTATATTATCAGCACAACAATTAGAGTGAATGTTGAATTGATTTTTTTTTTTTTCATTTTTTTATTAATTAAATCAATTAAAATTAAATGTCTAATTTCTAAAATTATTATTTAACATTTTCATTTTATAATGTGTTAATTTTTTCTAGGTTCAAATTTTGAGATTTTCAATAGAAGACTTTCAGTGTGGTCGTATGACAACACGACTAAAAAGAAATAAGATACAGGGCTTTATGGACCGGAGATGATCTAATGACAGATTTTCACGCTGAGCAATAAGAATGGGACATGGGCATGAGCCATCTGCTCCTTCCGTTGCTTCACCTGTCACTGAGCATAACAACAACTAAACAACAGTCCCACAGTCTGTAATCACTGTCTCAATCAGCAAATCAATCGTGTCTGTGCAGAGAAACCTGAGACCTATGATTCAATCAGTGTACAGGAGGCTCCTGCTGTTAAAAGTACACCTGCAAATGTGTGTATGACTCTGAATTTATTTCAAAAACAAAGAATGAGGATTATGTAATGATGTCTTAAGAATTATGCATTAAACACTATCGCTCAAACGTCTTGAAAAGTAAAAAAAAAATGTTTTTGAAAGAAGTCCCTTATGCTCACCAAGGCTGCATTTATTTGACCAAAAATTATAATATTGTGAAATATTATCATCACAATTTAAATTAACTGTATTCTATAATACTATATTTTTAAAAATGTAATTTATTCCTGTGATGGCAAAGCTGAATCATTACTCCAGTCTTCAGTGTCACAAGATCCTTCAGAAATCATTCTAATATGCTGACTTCGTGTCAAGAAACATTTCTTTATATTATCAATGTTAAAAGCAGTTGTGCTGCTAAATATTTTTGTGGAAAGTGAGATAAAAAAAAAAATCATGATTCTTTAATAAATAGAAAGTAAATTTAAAAAACAGTATTTATTATAATTTTTTTAACTTTTGTAAAAATGTAGAAGTCTTTACTGTCTGCTGATCAATGTAATGCTGAATATTAAAATTAATTTTATTTCTTAAAAAATAAAAAAATAAAAGAAATAATAATATTACTAACTCCAAAATTTTGAATGGTAGTGTGAATATTCTGAATTTCATATGTTACTTCCAGTACTTGAATTTGATTGGCTGAGTGCTCATATACAGCCCAACAGCACTGGGAGTTTTGTAATACTCCACTCATCAGTGTTTGCAGGTTCCAGACAGACTGTCTAGTTGTAACAAGTATGTTCTGTTTTGGTTTTGTTTTCACTGTTCTGTTCTGCCTGAGTTCCTAGTTAGTTTCCCTGGCTGTTAATAAGTTTCTGTTCCCCTTGATTACGCTCCCCATGTTTTTCAGAGTATCATTCTGTTCCTTTATCCAGTATCGCCAGTGTTTAAGGTGGTTGTGTTCACATTTATCTCCCGAGTAACTGTTATAGTTCCCTATTCCTTTAGTCATGCGCTTCATTACACCCACCGATTGTGACACCAGTCTGAGGTGGAGAATTTGTGATTGTGATACTTACTGCAGGTTACATTATGGTGACAAGTGACTCCCTGCATCTGAATATGCCTACTTACATTCATACTATATAGTAGGCAAAAAAAAAAAACAGTACAGTATGTGAGCTGATTATTATGTCCGAATTCATAGTACATAAAACAGTAGGCGAAAAGTACCCGGATGTCCTACTACTTCTGGTGAGATTTTTTTAAGAGAAACAAAGAAACAGGTTGAAGTGAAAGTGAAATATAAAAACATGAATTTGAAAAACTAATTTGCTTCATTGACATTCCCTGAAAGCTTTAAATACTTTTATTTTAATTTTTAACATTGCTTTTACATATTAAAACTGATCTGGCTTATTACTGACTTGACCTCACACTAGTTTTAAAACATTACTTAACACATAAATGAGGCAACTGAATGGCCTGAACGTCATTAGCATACTGAATGTCTTACTCACCCTATCCTATATCCTTCCATTCCTTCCTCCTCCCTCTCTTTTTTCTCATGCATGCATAATGGTGATAAATATTTGGGGGAATCCTCAGGCTGAGGGATTAGCACTAGCATTGTGTTAAAATCTGAGTGTTTCCACAGACCTCTGATGCTCTCTCTCTCTCTCTCTCTCTCTCTCTCTCTCTCTCTCTCTCTCTCTCTCTCTCTCTCTCTCTCTCTCTCTTAAAGGAAGCTCAGAAGAGCCTGGAGACAGTGACTAGTGGGGCGCAGGGCTGATAGCAGGGTTCTTAACTCCTTCTGGCTTGCATCACAAAGAATCTGAAACAAACCCTGCTTTTTGTTTTGATACATTGTTTTTGCACTACACAGCGCCACCCAGAAATGGTCTTTCTATTATTTTTTTACCTGACAAAGAAAGATAGTTGTACACTTAGTAGGTCTATTACGTTTTCACACCTATAGATCGTTTGTTTCGTTCCAAAGCAGTGACTTAATTTGTTACAATGTGGCATTTTCTTCTTGGTTCGGTTCGCTTTTACAAGGCAACCTTTCAAAGCGTACCAAAATGTGTTCATGAAAGTGAGTAAACTGTCCTCTTATTGGTCAGTGTTTCCTCTGCGTCATCCATCAAGATAACTGACAGGTTCGCTTATTGCGGCTTTATTTGTAACTGTCGAGACATGCAAACACTATACGAATGTAGCCATCATTCCCGCTGTTAAATGATATACTACATTCGTATTAATACTGCAGCAAATTCAAATGCGCTCTCTCTCTCTCTGGATCTCCCAGCGCTGTCTAGAGGACTACTGTGTCAAGACACACACAAACACTATATGAATGTTATAATGCAGCTAGAGCAGGAATCGGCTTCATCGGGACAGCATTCTCACACGGAGAAGCGCAATTACAAAATATTCTCTATTCACACCAGGAAAGTCCGCTAGTTCACTTGCTTTTGTCTGGACCGAATACAATGTTGTTCTTTTTTTTGTTTGGTGTGGTTCGCTTTCACACTGCCCTTTTTGCAAGTGTACCAAAATTTGTACACAAAACCACATGTGTGCTAAGGTCATCCGTTCATTGGACAGAAATTCAAACTGTACCAGAGTTTGTTTGGAACCGGACTGAGAACACCTCTTCAGATGGGTCTTGGTACAGTTGTTTGGTCCGCACGCGAGTGCGATTGCTGTATTCACACCTGCCCAAAAGATCCGCACCAAGGGGGGAAACGAACTTGAGTTCGATTCAATCGAACCAAACAAGACAGGTGTGAATACTGCCCTACAAAGCAAAAAGGCAGTAACTGCATTTTTGGTCAAAAATGAGTTATTATCATTTTCATGACATTCAAGGCATCCTTTGTTATGTGACAAAACATCTTATCTCAAATGTGTGTCGTTTTGGAGAAAAATGGTAGTCGTTTGTACAGTAACTGCAAAAAGCCCTCGTGAAACAAAGCATGAGTACAGTAACATCCATTACTGTGTTCTTGTTATGTTTTACCTAACAAAAAAATAACCGTGTTGCTGCGCAGTGAAGTTACTGTTGCCATGGTGAACACACACAGCTGATTTCGCGGCATCTTCACGGGTAGTGTTGTCAAAAGTACCGGTACTTCGGTACTGAAATTTTTTAAATGTGACGATACCAGCATTTCTGTAATAGGAGCTGGAGTTGCTTCTATGTTTATCTAAGTGCATATTGACGTAGCCGACATATACCACGATATAGTGTCTGTGTATAATATATTAAACCGCAAAAAGACAATTTAAACATTAACCCTGCATGTTCTGCTTGTCTCTGTGAATGAATGGCGCAGACGTGCGGTATTTACGGTAACGTTACCTCTCTCTCTCTCTCTCTCTCTCTCTCTCTCTCTCTCTCTCTCTCTCACACACACACACACACACACACACACAAGCATGAGTGACGCTCGCGCTGTTTTCAGTCTCTGCTGCCTCACGATATGATGGCATGATGAAATTCATATCCAGAGCCGCTCTGAGAGTCACTTCATGAGCATTTTACCGTTTAATTTGAGAAAAACTATCGTCATATCATACACACACAGAAACTCAAAGGTCTTCACGGCAACCCGTCAAAATAAAAGTTCGGTTTAACTTGAAGAAATTGACAGAAATAATTATATTAGGCTACTGTACAGTAGATTTAGCCACGTCTCCATGTATTAAAAATACTACTACTACTACTAAAAATAATGCGTGCATAGAAGGTTGCTTAATTTTCACTTGATTTTTTTATAAGCAATATTTACGTTTAAACAGCATGTAGCCTTCAATGCTTATGTATTATTTACTTATGATCACCGTCATAAATATTTTTTTTCCCAAACAGTTAAATAAAATAGAAAAATTTCAACAAATTTTGCTGTGGTACCGAAATTGGTACCGAGAACCGTAAAATTTGAATGGTATCGGTACCGACTACTGGAATTTTGGTATCGAGACATAGGCCTACTCACGGGACGGTTTTAACATTTGCGATTTCACCCTTCTAACTTCACACAAATTAGAAACACGTAGGCAAAATGATTTTGTTTTGCTCCAAAGAAAAGTTGTTTTGCAGTGCTTTAACATTAATGTGATTTGTAGGTATAGCAGATACTACATTACAGATACAGAAACACCCCCAGACACACATTAATCTAATACTCACACATAATAATGTGGTCCTTTTTAAAATAAATGGTCCCCATTTGGACCTTGATACAGCTTAGCAATGTGCGACTTTAAGCAGCCGTTTCAGCACCAGAACAGCTTCCGGGTGGAAAATATTGACCTAAAATGGTCAAATTAGTTTGGGATTGGTATATCCATGTTCAGGAAAACAAATGGTTCCAATTAATTCAAATACAGTGTATCTAACACACCCAGAGCCCAAGTTGTGGCAAAATAGTTTTTGGAGAATCTGTAGTTACTGCTTTTTTCCTTGGTATGGTGCCACGTTTTTAGTAAGTAATACAAAGCAAGAATACAGTAACTGCAAAATAGGGGTAAAATATCAAATTAAATATGAGGATTGATATGTACAAAGAATAAGCTAACATAAAGTAACAAAACAGCCACATGTCCAATAATCTACCTACAACTACTTAGGCTGGATGACAGGATAACTTTAAAGTCATTTTTCTCAGTTCTGCACTCTGCGTAGTTACTGCCTTTTTGCTTTGTAGGGCAGTATACAGCCAGATGGCCTGCGGTCTCAGACAGGGCCGGATTAACCATTAGGGCAACTGGGCACTTGCCCAGGGGCCCATGACATCTAGGGGGCCCTGACAGGTAGGAAATACACAGAAATTTAATAAAGTTATCAAACTCTTTACGATCTTCTTCACTGCATAAAGTGCATCTACGCGGGTTCACGCGACTTTCCTCCCTCCCCGCTGAACGCCAGCGATTAGCCTACTAATTCGTGAAATGCACTCCCGCTGGTCGAGCGCGGTAAAGTTCGTTTCAGTTTCGATATTAGCCGGACATTTGTTCTATAGGGTCGGTAGTCTAACAAAGATATCAATAGCAAGATTAGTTTTAACATTATGTGACCATTGTATATCGACATGATGAAATATTCTTTCAAAATCATTCGTGCATTAATGCTGCATAATTATACCTGAGAATGCTTTGACGCGTTTCCACAGCGCACGAATGCTTAAGGGAACGTCTGCCAATTCCACCAACTGCGTTAAACGTAGTCTATAATTTGTATTATTTAAAATTACTTTTAACATTTAAAAACAGACGTTTTCAAATTCCAAAGCTTGCAGAAGGTTCCTAATGTCAATACTGACTTTACAGCTATACAGCTTTCCTGGTAGCCTTGAGTAAATTAACATGTCTAAGAAAATGATTCATAAAACGTATAAATATCAGTTGAGCCTATGTTTATTTTCGTCACTGACACAGACGAAAATGAAAAGACCATCAGTCAAAGTTCAGCTTTAGGAGAGGTAGAAATAGGCCAGTATAAGAATACTGAGAGAATAAGAAATATGAAGATGAGGAGAGAGCAGACAAATAATCTAATGACAAGGTTTAAAAGCTAGCCTATTTCTTATAATTTTTTGGCCTTCAAAAGTCCTAAATTGCACATATGTAGGTCAGAGAAATCCAAATTTTCTCGGGGGAGCATGCCCCCGAACCCCCCTTACTACGGGGGGCCTTGAGTCTTGTTGCCCAGGGCACAGGAAATTGTTAATCCGGCCCTGGTCTCAGAGTGATTGTTTTGGTGCGGATCTGAGCGTGATTGCCATGTTCACATACAGTGTGCCTAAACGAACCAAACCATGGGAGAAAACGCACAAGGTTTCAAAACAAACGCTCAATTGTAAAAGCACACTTGATATGCATTTTTTGTGATTTTGTGATCTAAAACTTTCGGAGGTGGTCAGGGGTGGATTCTGACAACCTTTGACAAAGGTGTAAATATTAATGTGTAGAGGGATGCATGATATATCTGTACTATTTACTTTTTGTCAGTATTGGTTGTATATACAGTGGGGAGAACAAGTATTTGATACACTGCCGATTTTGCAGGTTTTCCCACTTACAAAGCATGTAGAAGTCTTTAATTTTTATCATAGGTCCTCTTCAACTGTGAGTGACAGAATCTAAAACAAAAATCCAGAAAATCACATTGTATGATTTTTAAGTAATTAATTTGCATTATGTGCCATTTTCAATTTTGCACAGGTAAGTGGAGATAAATACAATCCAGCAAAAGAACATTCAGATGTTATCAGGGGCCGGTTTCACAAAGCTATTTTAGACCGGTCTATAGTGTTAGACAAGTCTAAAATTTGCTCATAGACTAGGCTAATGCAAGTTAGACTGTTTCACAAAAATAAAGACTGACTTTATTTATACCAAAAAAATTAGACACCTTACCCCCAGGCTAACTTAGGTCTAAGACTCTATGTTACCTTGGCAACCAGCAGAAACAATCAGTTACATTACATACAGCCACAAGAAAAGGGAAAATGGCATAATTAGTTACTATATTCTTCACTAAATTTCCCAAGTAAAATGTCCTTGTAACTGTTATACTCCTCCAACAAACACATATTTTCCGCTGGGGTAAACTGCACTGAATGGTTGAATGTGCTTACTCGATCCACCATGTTTTTTTTTTTTTTAATGTCTTATTTTACCCAGAATGCATTGCAGTGTTAGACTAGAAATCTAGACGCACCCTAGTGGCAGCAAAATATATTTTGCAGCCAGGGTAGTCTAGCAACTCTCCGTTGACTTTCGGAGCTGTAAAAACCTAAATTGGGTCAGGCCAATCACATCGTGTATAGAGTAGGCGGGGCGGCCTTAACATAATGACGACAGAGTTGCGACGGTTCCCTGCTACTTGAAAACAAAGAATGGCTGCTGCTTCTGGCGAACAGTCTTTCAAATCGGCTTTGGCCGCGACTCTGGAGGACTTGGAGTTAAGTTTTACTTTGAGAAAAGAGCAAAGAACGGCACTTAAGTCATTCTTAAAAAAGGAAGATGTGTTCGTAGTTTTGCCGGCCAGATTCAAAAGTTGAATCTATCATCTAACGTTAGCTCCGCTGTTGGGAAAACGCTCTGGTTGGTTGAAGCGCTGTCCTATTGCGTGCAGAGTGAGTTTGAAAGACAACTGTTTACCCCGCCCCTCGGATTGAGCCGTGTCTATGGTGAGTTGCCAGACCTAACATCTTGATGTAGGTCTGGCTTGCAAGGCTATTGCAGTGTAGTCCTACTTAAGATAGTCAGAGTCTTAAGTGCTTTGTGCAACGGTCTGATTTAGTGGAATTTATCTGAAGTCTGACTATCTACGATATCTAAGCCATAGTCAAAGTCTATCTTTGTGAAAACGGCCACCGTCATGGAATGCATGTTAATGCCAGGTGTAAAGGGGCCATAGACAGACAATGTGATTGTGCCCTTTGACACACCCAGCAGGGGGCAGGAACACAAACTGTATATCTGTGGCCATTTCAAGGGCATGAGATACAATCTCACCACTAACTGATAAGCACCCGCTCTGCCGTGCAGGTACAATTACAGACTGATTTTACATGAATGCTTGGGGAGGTTTACATATCCTTGTAGCTATAGGGTTGCCAACTTCAGAAAAGATAAATACGGGACAATTCTTTACAGGTTCTTTACAGGAAAATAAGGGACACTCAAAATATTTACTGTATCACACAGTATAGGCCTATGTCATTTCAGGTTCATATGTGTTTAAAAGGTTCTCAGACATAAACTTTTTTTTTTTTGCTTAACCTATTTATGTACAATTTTAATCTTAAAACGAATTAAGGTCATACAAAATAAAAATAACATTACACACAAACCATAGTTGAAAATAATAGCATGTATCTGAAATAGAAAGCTTTTGTAACATTATACAGTACGCTACATTTGAAAAATATTAAAGACAGTAGGCTAATAGCCTACTTTTATTCAGCAAGGACACATTAAATTAATCAAAAGTGACAGTAAAGCCATTTATAATGTTACAAAAGCTTCTTTGAACTTTCTATTCATCAAAGAATCCTGACATAAAAAATAAAAAAAAACATTAATAATAATCAGAAATGAAATCAGCATATTCCCTCAGGTAGATTTCATGTTTTCTTGCGTGGCTGGATGGATGTTGGACTCATGAACAATAATCACGTTGTTTGAATTTGCCAAAACTGATTTGCCGAAATCAAAACGCAGACAGTGAAAGGGATTTGCCGTTAGCGCGAGTCCGGATCGAACCGGGAGTATAAAGGCAAAAGAGTATAGCAAAACTCGAGAGCACGTAGATGTGAATTTGAGAACTTGTACAATAAATATTCGTACTTGTACGTGAACATTTACACCCCCAAATTCAGAATACAGGTTTGTGACTATTGTCTGCAAGTGCAAATTTCAACATTCAACTTCAGATTTTTATTTTACAGGTTTTCACATTGGAGCTGTGAGTGTAAATGTTCACGTACAAGTACGAATATTTATCGTACAAGTTCTCAAATTCACATCTACATGCTCTCGAGTTTTGCTACTCTTTTACCTTCATAGGGAGCAACCAGACAGCAGAGGATTCTGTTCGCAAATCAAACAATGATTTGTCCCAAAAGAATGATGAATTCTCAATGTAGAGGTTATTCGTATGGTCTAATGCGCATGAGTCTGGGCTGTGGTTGGATGATGACCGGTGTCGTGATCATTCTCAAGTGTTGTGTTGCTGTTGTATCAGTCAGTGGTTAGATCAGCATAGCAGTCAATAAACAGGACAAGGGAGGTCACGTACGGGACAAATAAATTAGGCCCAATATACAGGACGTCCCGGCTAATAAGGGACAGTTGGCAACCCTACTTGTAGCTTTGCATTGCACAATCAAGATAGAAACATAACTGGGAATAGGTGGGAAACAACTAATTTAAGAAAGCAGATATAATAGTTAGCTTATCTTTCAATCTTTCCAAAGAATATACAAACAAGCCTTATATGAAAGCAAAATACAGGAAAGTCATGGACAATTAGACACAGGCAGGCTGAGGGAATATTATGCTGATGTGATTTGCTGCAGTTGATGAGACCGTTCCTAGATGACTGCTTTATTCGCATGTGTATACTGGGGAAACACACTCAAACATCACTAAACCAAATACAGTGGAAGATGTGTCAACAAACCTCTGGGTTTCTGGAATACCTTATTCCACAGAAGAGCCTGATCACACTTTTTTGACAGTACAAGTACTGACTAAAAACAGGAGAAAGTCTCAACTGTTTTATAATATATATATATATATATATATATATATATATATATATATATATATATATATATATATATATATATATATATATATATATATATATATATATATTATTCTCGTTACCAGCATCATTTCGATTATTTCATGCAAATAATTATTGTCATGTTATGGCTGATAACAAAAATCTATACTACTTTCTATAAAAAAAATGTAAAAGTTCAAAAGAAAGATAAATATTTCTTATGACATTTGAAAAAAATTTGACATTTACAAACTGCATAAGAAAAAAACAAGTCCTAAGTAATAGAAAAGAGGGTTGCAGGTTAGATCCCTTAAAAAGTTAGAGAATCAACCTCAGAGACTAATAACCAATAGATCTGAATGATTAATTGGCTGTTATACAAGAGAGCTCTGAAACGGTTTACTGCACATATTTCAAGGTGACATTACAATCAACAGTAACAGCAATCTACAGTGCTAGTAAAAAAAATCAAATATCAAATACCAGGCAATAGAAAAGATATAGAACCTTACATAACAGGATGGATAACAAAAATAATGGTTCATTCATTAAATATAGCTGTTTTGTACTGCATTGTATTGTATTGTATTTTGCACCACTAAATGACCAATCAAAAGTCAGAATTGAAATTACGCATTTTATAATCCTAAAAAGGCGTTCCATTATGTAAGTTCTACATTGTCAGGACATTTAGTTGTACAAAAGGAAATTATGATGTACATTTTTCAAATACAATGTCAGAAACCCACGCATAAATCCTGGTCTTACTGAACACTCATAGTGGAATTTCTGGGGATAAGAGGGACGTGTATGACTGAGGCATGCCATATAGGCTGCATCACTGGAGTTCTGATGCAGATCCCCGTGATGACAAAAGACCCCTGTCTTTATCTCAATACACAGAGAGATCACAAAGCCTGCAGAATTAAGTCAAGGATTACAAAGGATGCATGATGTGGAGTCTGTAAGCAGACTAATTCACCTCACAAATGCACAGTAATCTCGACTTTCATCAAAAGATGACAACGGCAGGAATAAAAGACTTATGCTTCAGTACGTGCGCAATCACACAATTCTTGTTTATACAAAATACCAGGGTGGTGATTGCAAGCTTTGTTCTAGTTCACTGCTGATCAGAATAAAATCTTGCTAGAAATAATGTGCAGAGCTGGAATCTTTTTGTACAACAGCAAAATCTAGCAAAACAAACGGCTATCACAAACATGCTGAACATTAAAATTTGATTAAGTCAAACAGGCGTCCTGTTGCATTATGCAGGATCTGAATTAATTTCATATGGGTCTATATTAAAGGGGTGGTTGATTATGATTTCACTTTTCTAACTTGAGTTAGTGTGTAATGTTGCTGTTTGAGCATAAACAACATCTGCAAAGTTACGACAATCAAGGGAGATATTTGCTTTTAAAGAAATTGTTTTTTAAGGACTACAACAAACGGGCGGGAGGGGCTACACGACATTCCTCCCGGGGTAATGACATCACTAACCCTAAAATTAACATAAACCCCGCCCCTGGAACACGATTTATAGATTATCAAGACAGAATATGCTAATCAATGACTAGAAGATAACTACACATAAGCTACATAAATTCATCGACTAACCAATCAGAAATGTCCTGTTGCTTCTACATGCTGTCACTTCTTCTTGAGTCTCTCAATTTTTGTCTGAAAATGTGCCGGGAGCAGCAGCTCATTTGCATTTGCATTTTACATTTGCTATATAAAAATATCTGTGGGGTAATTTGAGATAAAACTTCACATACACACTCCGGGGACATCAGAAACTTATTTTACATCTTTGTGAAAAGGGCATTATACCACCCCTTTAAATTGTAATATGATAATGGTAAAACTTTAGTTTTAAGTTTTTAAGTTCAGTTTGTTGACATTAGTGTATTCATTAGGTATCATATACAATGAGCAGCAATAGTTTACAGAAACTTTTACTCCAGGTTATCGTTAATTCAGAAATGTTCTATTGTTAATTCATGTTCTTTCATAATACATTATCCAATGTTAATTTATACATGTAAAAAATGACAATAACAATCAAAAATGCTTTAAAAATAGCATTCACTGTTAGTTCATGCAACCTAATCTTATTATAAAGTGTTATCAAGATAATTTCAATGTTTATTTGGGTTTGTAATGTCTTAAAATGTCCCAACTACACTTACTTTCAAAGGTTTGTTCTCTCTTTCTCGCAGCCTCTTCAGATTTCTTGCCTCCTGACACGTTGTTACACTCCAATTCTCTGTGCTTCTCTCCCACCCTCCGAAATATGTGACAGGAGCACAACAAAGGTCCTCATCAACTCTCTTTTTGTGGCCCCGTACCACCCTCTCACGCGTCTCTCTGATTGTCTCTCAAGTCTCTGACAGTAGTAAACACTATGGCTTCGCTCACTCACGCTCCACAAGCAGAGAAGAGGAACTAGAGGTGAGATGTGTGTGTGTGTGTGTTTGTGTATGCACAGAGGAGGAGAAGTGCTACGCTACAGCACAGTATTCTCCAGTGTCTTTTATTGCTGAATCAGTGTTAACCCAAAGCAGAGGTGACATTGCTGCATTTCCTCCCTGGCAATGAGACAAGTCTGCACACAACACTGCTCCATATTGTGTTGTCCTCTGAAGTCAACATGTAAAAAAAACAAAACACTTTCATTACACGATTTGCTGGTCCTCGTTTTAAAGTCACAATGCATCAGAAGACGTAGCAAGGGATTTTTTTTCTCGATTGTGATGTACATCTGAGTAAAAACGATTATCGAAAAAGAAAAAAATTTGGGGCAGTGACTTGCTTCTGTATCTGAATACGAGCTTGAGGTCGAATTTAAAGGGTTAGTTCACCCCAAAATTTTTAACTCTGTCATTAATTACCCTTATGTCGTTCTGAACCCATTAGACTTTCGTTCATCTTCAGAACACAAATGAAGATTTTTTGATCAAATCTGAGAGCTTTCTGTCCCTCCATTGACAGTCTACGTAACTACCAATTTGACACTTCAAAAAGTTCGTAAAAAGATCGTAAAACTAATCCATATGAATCGAGAGGTTTAGTCCAAATTTTCTGAAGAGACAGGATCACTTTATATGATGAAGAGATTGAATTTAGTCTTTTATTCACATATAAACATTCATCAACTCACACATCAGTTGTGGTAAACGGAAGTTCGCTTGACGTGCGTGAACCAATGAGATTCATTCTCGTGTTACGCAGCACTTTGAGCTTCAGCAAGAACCAATGAGGTTAATTCTCATGTGTTATGCAGAACGCTTGAGCTTCAGCAAGAACCAATGAAGTTCATTCTCGTGTTATGAAGCACGCTTGAGCTTCAGCAAGAACCAATGAAGTTAATTCTCGTGTTACGAAGCATGTTTGAGCTTCAGCAAGAACCAATGAAGTTCATTCCTGTGTTATGCAGAACGTTTGAGCTTCAGCAAGAACCACTGATGTTCATAGTGAACTATCCCTTTAAGAATGGGCCGAGGTTTAAATGGATTAAATAACTGTAGAGGACTAAATGATATGACACTTCACCTGAAAATCAAGTTCTGACATTTTGATTGAAATTGACAAGTTTTAAAAAAATTAAACATGCATAGATGTTTTACACAATAAGATCAATAACATTTAATAAACAACAATTTTCATTTCATGCTGACTTTAAAAACTACAAAGTAAATGTTTTATCAAAATCATATCAATTCTTTTAAAACTGACGTCATTGAGGTGGGCTTTTGGATCTTAATCAATAAGGCATTGTTTTAGCAGACACATGTTTAGGTCTGGCTACATTCAAGTATGTAACGCCCACTTTCTTCAGTCCACTGCATTCCAGATAAAATCAAGTCCCTCCCTACATTTTTTTCTCATTGAACATCCTGCTTCACACAGAAATACTTTGTAATGCAAGATTCATTCCCCTCACAAACTCTTAGAATATTGCATTACAGTCGTTTTTTTCTTAACCATTTTTTCTTAAAATTACATATCACATAATATAATATAACTGAAGTTAAAATGGTCAAATTAAACCTTTCATTTTCTTTGTGTTTTCAGTCATCCTTTGGTTAGCAATTTAACAGCTTACTACCTTAGCACTGAGCTAACGGGAAAAGCACTTTTAAACAGAACAATAAAGTTAAAATTACTGAAATAAAAAAGGGTCGCAATAGCATTTTTAACGTCGACATTACTGTAACAGTGAGAGGGCAATGGGCATTTTAAAATTATGAAGTTTTTCATATCTGATCAGCCTATAAACACAACTTTCAGACTCATGATAAAATGCGGTGCAGTAGTGCTGACGTTGTGACAAAATTAAGTACAAAATGAATCTGTCATTGTTGTATTCATATTTAGTAAGAATTATGGTGTCAAATTAATATTCATATAGCTGTCTGCAAGACACTGTTCTGAAAGAGCTAGTAAAATATTCACAAAAAGACTACCACAAACTGTCTGCACTCACAGCTCAACTGTCTCGTTGGTTAGCATATATTTGACAACATAGCCTACTGCTGACTGACAGATCAGTCTGATTCTTGCTTGCATTTTAATAAAGGCTGATTATGCGTTATCAGTTTAACAAACTCACAGAGACACAGGAAGCTCACTGCATCTTCTCTCACACTCACCAGGAGCGACTGAGCACTGCTGAAGTGCCGCCAATAGATGTATAACCTCTGAATTATTCACTCACATCCAGCTCTCAGCAGCCCCTGCGACTGGCTGGCTTTGGTGCACTAAAAATGATAAATACTGGAACTATCAGCTTACATTTGGAGAACAGCCACCTAATTGGCAATTAAAGCAGATAAGAAATGTCTGTTGTACTCTACACTCAGTATAGAGATAGAGCTATTCAGTAAGACCAGTAAAGCAGCTGTATTTAAACACATTGCTCTATTCCCCTGCATGTTTCATGGCATTCCTGTTTGGCGAAACTGAGAAATCCTTCAAGCACAGTAGAATCAATACAGTCAATGAGGATTAGATTTACTGAGGCAGAAGGGACAGCAATCTGGTGTGTGTTACAGAACCAATCCAACAGGTCAATGGCATGTAATGTATCCTAGTATTGTTTTATAGCCCCAAATAATTCAGACCAAACCCTATCTTACATAATCTGTACTGAAATTAGTATTATTTCATATTCCCTTCAATACAAGTGACATATATCAGGGTGTGCAAAAAAAAACCTAAGACGTAATGGGTTTTCACATTATATATGTAATAATAATTTTTAAAAGGTTTTTTTTTTATCAGTCATCATCCACTATGCTGGCTAGAAGAAAAAAAGAAGAAGCTAAAAACAGCACAAGCTGGTTGGCTGGTCTTAGGTGGTTCAAGCCTGGTCATTGTTGGTTTAGCAGGCTCATTTTGAACACTTGTTTAGGTCAGACTGGAAAAAACTACTTGACAAGCTTAAACCAACCAGAAGTAAACCAGAATAGGACAGGGATGTAACAGGTAGCCTATTAAAAAGACATTCAGTCTGCATTTACCTGTAATAAAATCAGCAACGTAAATAGGCCTACTATGCTGCAGACATCCCTTGACTCCCCTCATATCATTCTTGCATTGATTGCAGTCTTGTTTTATGGTGGCTGGAGATTTTTCTTTACTGAAAAAAATTCTCTTCATCCTCCCCATAGAAATCAATAACTATGGTGACCGCGATTTGTCGCCCCCACCCTAAATTACACCTCTAGTATGCAGTGTTGCCATGCTGCGTGTGTATCATCACTTTACTTTAGCAACTCGTTATCGTACTTTAATTAAGAGGTAGTCTACTTTTTTTCTAACTTTTTTTTTAATAAGCTACTTTGTCTTTATAATATTCCTGACGTGACGTCACAAAATTGTGAATTTAATTATATTCAAATAATGTTTTACCTCACAGCTAAATACCAACCGCGATTTGTTTATTGACGTCATTATAACGCAGCATATTGAAAGAAACAACTGTAGGCTAATGGATAATGGTTCGTGTCAGTTTATTGGGCTTCTGTTCTTGCACACCCTGTGTCCCACGGCAAAACACAAAGCTTTGTTTCTGGCTGCACTACTCTAGTCTATACCATGAATATAGTGCAATTAGGGTGACAGAACAGGGCTCTAGGAGTAAGATCCCGCCCCTTCGACTCAGTCTCCACACTAAAGTAACCAGCTGCATTGTTAAAAACAGAACAGCATTGCAACAGCTTCTCCACTGTCTTCCTGCCAAGTGGCTCGCTCGACCACTGCCGCTGTAAATGACCGAAACAAAACACTGTCTGTCACTATCTCCATGCTGATATGATAACTGCACTCACCTATCAACTTGGTCGCGTGTCTTTTGTTCAACAATCTCCCGATCACAGCTCTTGCGTTTTGAAGTTGCTTTCGATTTGGCTCTCGCAGAAGACACTCGAATGAATCTGTTTTGATGTTTTACAAAAAAGTTTCAGTTCCGAAATCGAGCTTTCAAAGACCCTCGGCGTGTGTCGAGGCTTCGGGAGCGTGTAGTGAGTGACAGCTGGCTTCATCAATGTCACTGACTGCTGTCTGTCGCTCGCGGGTCTATCCGAACAAGCATGTTTCTGCCTCTTATTTTGTTGAATTGTGTTCGGGCTTTATGGCGCGACGGAATCTCCGCATCATTTCAGTCTCTTGTGAGTCAGTTGATGGCATATATCTGCCCCATCCCTCTTTCTCCCTCTCTTCCGCACTGCTGACAGATCCCCGACCGAGCGAGCGAACGAGTGAGTGAGCCAGAGCAGCTTCAGACACAGTACAGCCCGTCACATGCTCACGGTCATCAGCTCCCGTTTACGAGCAGCGCTACAGATCAGTCTGTGAATTACGCGGAATTCATTTGCGTCTCTTATCGTGTGTAATATTAACACGCTGACTGAAAGCTTGAATGAACTTCACGATCCATCAAACATTTCCCTTTCTTTTACTATGGGCGGGTCCTAAAGCCCGCCGGGTTCATGGCACACTAGTCTCAGCTTCAGACAACACGCCCACAGCCTGCTCTCTAATGTCTTATTCATACTGCACACCAGGTGCGATTCTAGGATTTTCATTTTAGGGAGGCTCAGCCCCCATTGAGGGTATGATGTAAAAAAAAAAAAAAGTTAGTTCATGGTCTAATGCTCATTATTAAGTAGTTTCATTCATTCATCCAGTAACATGCATATGGCACGGTTTTATAATCACTGAGGAACCGAATGTTAGGTATCTAGGGGGGTTCGGGGGCAAGCTCCCCCGAGAAAATTTAGATTTCTCTGATCTACATATGTGCATTTTAAGATGTTTTGAAGGCCAAAAAAATTAGATGACAATAGCTTTAAAACCATGTGCCTTTGACTACTTTGACAGATAGCTTTTTATGTTTGTCTGTCAGTGAAGAAAGTAAACATAGGGTCAACTG